>NW_027555958.1:181403710-181528710 GCF_003287225.1 Phascolarctos cinereus
GTGTTTGCTAGTAATATTATTTGGAATTATGAAAGAAAGCAGAATTAAAGCTTCTTTAAGAATTATAATTAAATATAATCCACTGGGAGAAAAGGTCAGACTCATGAATAATTTACATCACCATTCTGGGCATTTATAATTTTAATTTAAAAAAACCCCTTTTTGGAAAAAATAAGTCTTCAGAGTGAATTTTTAGTTTGTGCTATCGTTTTACATGTTTAATTTTTTCCCCCTTTTCTTTAATTTCTAATGTTCTTTCTTTTTTTAAATCATAGGTTCTCAAACTTTTTGGTCTCTTCATAATTATTGAGGACTACCCTAAGGATTTGTGTTTATGTGGTTTGTATCCAGGTGTGTGCTAGTATGTTTTAATAACCACTTTCTGGAAAACCAAAAGTACACTTTTAAGTTTATTCTGCAATGTTACCATTTTCTTCATCATTTAACAATCAACAAAACAACGCAAGCCATGATTTGTAGCATTTGTCTGTTTGTAGGGTGTAAATGCTCACACCGATAACTTAACAATCAGCTCTCCTGATGCAGTTTAAGCTGGCTACAACACACCCCTGGTTATAGCTGCTTCTTGTTGTTGTTGTTGCCATCATTGCTGTTGTTGTCTTCATCAGCCTCGTCATCATTTTTGAGAGCATCTAGGCAGTACATCTAGGAAGATACAGAGTTAGTCCTGGAGTCAGAAACATTCATCTTCCTGAGTTCAAATCTGGCCTCAGACACTTACTAGCTGTGTGACCCTGGGCAAGTCACTTAACCCTGTTTGCCTCACTTTCCTCATCTGTAAAATGAGCTGGAAAAGGAAATGGCATATCACTACAATATCTTTGTCAAGAAAACCCCAAATGGCATCATGGAGAGTTGGATATGACTGAAACAACTGAACACAAAAATGCCCTTGATTAAAGCTATCAGAAATTAAAAGATATTAGCACAGTTATGAAAGAGTTTTCATTTTGTGGATACCCTGAAAGAGCCTTGGGAACACTTTAGGGGGGAAGATAGGTAGCACAATGAATAGGAACCTGGGTCTGGAGTCAAACAGAACTGAGTTCAAATCTAGCCTCAGACACTTAGTAGTGGTGTGATCCTGCACAAGTCACTTAGCCTCTTGCTTTCCTCAGTTTTCCTAAACTGTAAAATGGAGATAATAATAACACCTACCCTATAGAATCGTGGTGAAGATTAAATGAGATAATATTTATATAGTGCCTAGCACAGTACCTGGCCCTTAATAGGTGTTTAACAAATACTCCTTTCTTCCATCTATTCCATTCGTCCATGCTGGACCACACTTTGAGAACTATTGCTTTAGATGCCTTTTTCCTTAGTTAAAGAGATGAGGAAGTTGGAAAAGACAGTCTATGAGGTGCCTTCAAGCTCTATATCTGATGATCTAACCAACACAACAGTATCTAAACTGGGGGTTGGACTAGTGCTTCATTTAATTTCAAGTGTGCAATTGAATAAACACTTGTAGTTTGACCGTAAGTGGTCAGTTAATTTGATGAGTTAGACTTGAGTTAATCTCTTAGCTCCTTTGTTTATTGGCTTTGTGAACTCAGGCAAATAAGTATTTCTCAACACCTCAGTTTTCTCATCTATAAAATAAGCAAAATAATACTTGTTCTTTTTTAAAAAAGAGAGAATGGAGTAGAGACCTATAGAAAGCATTAGGAAAAGGTGAGATAATATTTATATATAAAAAGGATAATACATTATTCTTTCAGACATTGTTTCTCCATTTGGGATTAAACTGGGAATGAGAAGGAAGAAATTAATCTAGACTTTGGGTTTTCATATTATGTATTTATTTACTACTTAGGTTAGAAGTGACATCATAAGTTCATAGAAAATACTTAGCCAACCATTCTTCCTTTCATTCATTCAATACTCATGGAGCACCTAGCACAATAATTAGCATTAACAAACATTTATTTGATGCTTTCCAGTTTATAAGGAGCTTTCCTCACAGTAATCAGTCAACAAATGATTAATAAGCACTTTCTATATGCCAGTAACTTTGTAAAGTTCTGGGGATACAAAGAAAGGCAAAAACAGTACCTGTTCTCAAAGAACTTATAATTTAATGGCAAGACAATGTAAAAACAACTATGTGCAAATAGTATATAATATATGTGTGTATGTGTATATATATATGCATGTATACATGTATGCATGTATATATATGTATGTATGTATACATGCGTGGATGCACATATGTATGTGTGTACACTCATTTTTTTTGATATATGTATCACATGTGTGTGAATATATGTGTATGTATATATGCACGTGTGTGGGTGAATGTGGATATATACATGTGCATATGTGTGTGTGTGCATATATGTGTGTGTATGTATATATATGTGTGTAAATGCATATAGATAGATAGATGTTGGTGTTAGTCATTTCAGTTGTGTCCAACTCTTCATGACTCCAATTTTGGGTTTTCTTAACAAAGATACAGGAGTGGTTTGCCATTTCCTTCTCTAGCTCATTTTACAAATGAGGAAACTGAGGCAAACAGGGTTAAGTGACTTCCCCAGGGTCACACAGCTAGTAAGTGTCTGAGTCAGATTTGAACTCAGGTCTTCCTGATTCTAAGCAAGGTACTCTATCCATTGTGCCACCTAGCTGCCTGGATAGATAGATAGATAGATAGATAGATAGATAGATAGATAGATAGATAGATAAATAGATAGATAGACAGGCAGACATGGGTGTAGGGGTGTGCTGGTAAATGTTTAACAACCAGGTCTCTGGAGGCAAAATATATGTATGAAATGACAGAGGTCAGTTGGAAATTGGAAAGGGTATAATTTGAACTGGGCCTTGAAGGATGGGTTGGATTTCAGCAGTCAGAGATGAGGAATTGATGAATTGGAAAGAGTAGAACTTGAACTGAGTCTTGGAAAATGGTTTGGATTTCATCAGTGAGAGATGGGATTTGATGATTCAGAGGGAGGAAACAGGTGGAAAAACAGGGAGTCTGCTTGGGGCATGATGAATCCAATTTGGCTGAAGTGTAGGGCACACCCTATGTACCTTCATGTGAAGAGGAAGAATGGGAGGTAATGCTGGAAAAAGACCAATTGGCACAAGGCCTCGACTGGCTGGCTAAATTGTTGGCACTTCATTTTCAGATTATGTGGAGCTATTGATGATCATTGGGGTGAGGAGGGATGGGGTCAGAAGAAAGCAAAAGAAGCATGTTAATGATGGAGGGATCACTAGAATATGGGAAGCACAGAAATTAAATGATTGAAGTTTGGGAAATTTGTCCAAGTTAAATACTGCCTACCCACCAGCCAAAGCAAACATTTGTTTCTCCTCTAATCTGTAGGTTTTGAAGGCCCACTTCAGGTCTCGATTTTCATCCTATCATTTCCTGGGGTACCACAGTTCAGATGACTCTGCAGAATCTATTCCC
Source organism: Phascolarctos cinereus (assembly GCF_003287225.1). NCBI lineage: Eukaryota > Metazoa > Chordata > Mammalia > Diprotodontia > Phascolarctidae > Phascolarctos > Phascolarctos cinereus. Next base: position 181,407,159 of record NW_027555958.1, read on the forward strand.
CATTGCTGAGGTGAGTAGTAAACCCAGAATTTTCCTTGACCACTTTGGGTCAGTAAAATTTCTGGAGTACTTTTCATAAACATTAGGCTGATGTTCAGGCCAGACTCTATTTTAGATAATTGTGTTCTGCCAATGGAAAGAATTCCCTATGCAATTTGTGTTATAAAAGATACTCTTCATTTCCTGCTCTGGAAGTGTTCTTGTTTCACCCCAGAAGCTGGCTACCTTTCACTTACAGGGAGAGGATTCCAGTGATTTTGCAGTGGGGTGGGGTAGGGAAAGCAATTTTGAAAGCTGTTTCTGAGGCTAAGGGGCCAAAACCCAACTCAAACAGAGTCTAAGAACCAGTATTAGAATTCACACTACTGCCTACCAGGAGAGATACTAGAAAAGTCACCTCTCCTGCCCAGCAACATACAAAATTTCAACCAGTTTTATTTTACTGAAGGTGCTAGATCAAGATATATTGTGAACCTCAAAGAACATCATAGAATCAAAGATTTAGAGCTGGAAAGGATCTTAGTAGTTAGCCACTTGTTTTACAGATGTATAAAAAGAGGCCTAGAGAGTCTAAGAGATTTTGCCCAAGGTCACAGAGGTTGTGAGGAGAGCTAGGGTTTGAACTCAGCTCCTCTGACTCCAAATCCAGCACTCTTACCATGGCACTAGAAAAACAAACAAACAAACATATGGACCTGTGGCAATCAGACTCAAACACCTGTATGATCTTGGACAAGTCGCTTAACCTCTCTGGCCCTCAATTTCCTCATCTGTAAATGGGGGGAGGGAGGTGAGGTCGTAATAGATAGTCTTTGAAGACCCTTCCAATTTTTCTTCCTACTCCATTTGGTTAAGAGTGCAAGCCATTTTTCACTAGAATTGAATGAACTATTGATGAATGAATGAATTAATTAATTGGTCAACTAAAAATTTAATCTTTTATGAGCCAGGTACTATGTTAGGCACTGAAGCTACAAGTACAAAAAAAAATAATGAAACAAATTCCAAGGAGCTTATATTCTACTGGGAGAGACAAGTATAAAGAAATGAATGAATGAATGAACAAACAAACAAGTGGATAAATGAGCGGTATTTATTAAATTCCTTCCATCAGGCATAGAAAGGAATTTATTCAATGAAAGTTTCAAGCCATAATTGCTCTACATAACTCGGACATCTGGGTTGTAATTGCAGCATATTTTGCCTATTGTGACCCCACTATCTCTTTCTCATCTCATTTGTGTGATTTTGGTTGTATTAGGACTTCTGGGAAGATCTAGCCCCTACAGAACACTGCCTCTCTCTCTGTACCTGCTGTCATACACTTACCAGCCTTTGTGCACACTAATAATTCATTCTTTCAACAAACGCTGTGCACCAACAAGGTTCTCTCCTTCACTCCATTGTTTTTGCTCTCTATGACACCTCCTATAGAAATCTTATTCTCTTTGATAGCTTCAGCCACAAACTCTCAGCAGATGACTTCCAAACTGGTCAGTCTGGTCTCAGCCTCCTTTCTGAGCTCAGGACCTACAAATCCAGTTCCTCACAGGACATTGCTGCCCAAAGTCAAGTTTACATTTCTTTCATTTAAAACTGTTCCCTTTATAATTTTCTGTTGTTGGCAACAACTTTAAGCTCATTTCCTATGTTGAAATATTGGAACTCATTTTTAGAAGTATTCCTTTTACCTCACTTCTCATATTATTTTAATGACCAAGTCTTGTGAATTTGACCTTCTTTGTTGCCACTGCCTTCAGTTTAGTAGAAGTCTTAGACTATTGCAGTAGTCTCAAATAAAGTCTTCTGCCTCCATTCTCTTCACTCCCAATCTACCTTTCATATGGAAACTACTAGTATGAAAGCAATGTTCCCTTAAGCGTACACAGCCCAGGCTTCCTCACTCAGCGATACCCTAAAATTTACCCAAGGCATACTTTGATCAACATTCAGGCAAAACCACAACTCATGAGTCCCTTTACCAGACCAACCAGGCGACACATTAGTTCAAGGTAAAAGATATTTAATTAAACAGCATAGTAAAATGATTGGCAGAAAATATTTCCCACATACACAGAGAGGTACACCCTGTTACAGAGTTCCATGTTGAGAGAGAGAGAGAGAGAGAGAGAGAGAGAGAGAGAGAGAGAGAGAGGTATTTTTTTGTTAGTCCTTCTTTCTTGAAGAGGACCGATGACATTAGGAAGGTGATGTCTTGACTTGCAAGTGACTTGGATTTAAGTGAGGCAAGGCTGTGCAAAGTCACAAGCCTCACTCTCTCCCTCTGGAACCATCTGGGTCTAGTGGCAAGGTATAGATCAGGATGACTGAAGATGGCCCCAGATGCAGAGGGAGGCCTTGGCTTTTCTAAGTTAAGGTCTTTCCTAGGTCTCAGTTTGTCTGAGGCAATGCCTATTCAGTGATTAAAGCTAGGTAAGAAATGAGGCAAAAAATAACCTCTTTTACCTAGCTCCCCCTGAAAAATCAATCTGGGAGGGGAGGATCCTCAGGGTTTCTGGCCAAAACAGAAACAATTTCTATTTACACTCACTCTGAGCCATCAAAACCCAAAAAATAACCAAGTGAGGCTTGGGCTGGGACCTATTGTTGGCCAATGAGTGAAAGTCAGAGTGATTTGGGGAATGTGCAAATAGGAAACATGCCTAGCCAGGGCAATTTGTGGTTCTAGAACTGCATCTGAGTTGGAACAACTCTCTGCCTTTCATTCTACCACTAGCTGTGCTTCCATAGAATGCTGATGTAATCTGTCAGTCTAGAGATATTGCTGAGCTGCAAACTGGTTGTGTTTACTGGTGGGCTAGTCTCTCCACTGTGCAGCTTTCTCCTGGGCCTCCCTGGCTCTGTTATCTGCCCCAACTCTCTGCTCCCCTCTGTTGCTATTCCTCTGAATTAGAGCTGCTCTGTGCAGAGAGGCAATATTTGTTCTTTTAGAGCTAGTCTCAGGAGCTACTTCAGCTTTTTTAGAGGCTGACCCACAGCTACACCAAGCAAGTCAGAAAAAAAAAGCTGAAGCATCCAGCCTTCAATTTAATCTCCTTTTGAACTCATTCGTTTCTGTCTCAGGTTCCTGATGCTCAAACTCAATCAGCAATTTGGCTTAGGATGAGAAAACTCTTTGTAATTACCATCATGTCCCTGATTGCTACCTGGGTCCACGCAAGCTGCAGGTAGCAAGAACAGAGGAGCAAGGCAGCAGAAATACAACTTCTGTTCTACATGCCTGCCAGCAATAAGAACAAAAAAAAACCCCTGCTCTTCCAATACGTAGATCTATTCATATTACTCTTCTGCATAATCATCCCTGACTCCCTATTGCCTATCAAGTAAAGTTAAAACTCTTTGCCTAGCATTCAAGGCTCTATATTATCTGTCACTAATCTATTTTCCCAGTCTTATGTCATATTATTGCCTTCATGCATGCTTCTCTCCAGTTGGACTACTTTTTGCCCCAAACATACCTCGTACTTTCTCTGTGCTTCCATTACACTGTTCCCTATGTTTTCCATTTCCTCTCGTTAAATTCCTACCTAATTTTTAAAGCACAACTCAGCTATATTCTACAAGAAGTCTTCCTTTCTCACCTTGTCTGTACTGATTTTCACCCAAGAGCATCTCATAACACTTTGTGTCTCTAATGCATTTTTGAAATTATTGATACATTTTATTTGGACAATAACAAACACTTCATAACAACCACCCTGAAAGTGCTTTCCACCCTATTACATTCACTGAAAAAATTTATCAACTACGAACAGTAAGGAGAGATGTTTCCTTTTGCTTTGAGAATTTGGCACCAACACTGACAATTATATCTAACTAGAGTTTTGTTACCTCTCAGTCTTTGCTTTGTTTACATTTCTTTGGTCATTATAGTTGGTGTTTTCCTGATTCTACTTTCTTCGGAATCTTCGGAATCAGTTCATATGACTCTTTGTTTCTCTAAATCCTTCATTCCTTACAGTGCAGTGATATTCCATCACATCCATATATCACAATTCTAATGCATTTAGCATATATTTTAAATATTTATTTAGATAATATTACAGATAATTATTATAGATAATTTTAGGTAGAAAATATTTATTTTCCCCCCGTTGCATGTAAAGATAGTTTTTAACATTCATTTTTGAAACATTTTGAGTTCTAAGCATTTACTATATTTTAATGCATATTTTAGTTCTCTGTGACTGTGCCTTCACCCCTATTAGATAGTTAAGCTCTATTAGGACAGTAGCTATGTTTAAGAGGACATTTGTATTTCCTCCCTCTTCTCTCTTTCAGTGCGACACAAAATAGGGTCTTCTTCCTTGCCTGGCAAAGCACATATTTATTTTGTGATTTCACATTCACAGGAAAGGCTCAATGGGATACACAGAAGTCGATTTTCCAAACCTTGCTGTGGCCACACCAGTTCCCTGTTCCAGTTTGCCTTCATAGTAGTGAAAGGCTGAGAGACCAATGAGTCAGGTACAATGGAAATGTATTTCTCACAAAGTCACACAATAAATATTAACAATTATTTGTTAACTTTTTAAATCGAATTAAATTGTAGTGCATTATGTTAGTTGCTAATGAGATAAAAAAATATCATTAAGCTATGAAATTTGGTCTCAGGGGTGTAATAAGCTGATACAATCTGTATAGATACAAATATAATACATTTTAGGAAATAATGTGATAATTAATGATTCATATTTCTTCAGTGCCTGAAGATTTACAACATACTATCCTTAGAACAAACCTGGGATGTAGCTAGGATAATTACATTCCCCATACACTTAAAAAAAATCTGATTGGGCAGCTAAGTGGAGTAATGGGTAGAGCAGTGGTCCTGGAGTCAGGAAGACATGAATTCAAATCTGGCCTCAGATGCTTACTAGTTATATGACCCTGGGCAAGTCATTTAACCCTGGTTGCCCCCCCCAAAAAGGAAACTGATACTTAGAGAGGTTAATAGGATAAAGAAATTAGGAATATAAGTAAACTAATCACTAAGGATCAGATGAAGGAGAAATCATTATTTGTTGAGGGATGGAGGTGGGTGGGAGCTCAGCATTATCCAGGATGCCTCAAATCATGGAATAACAGACATAAAGCTGGAAGATATATCAAAGGGCATTTAGTATAAACCTCTCACTTCATAGATGAGTGAACTGAGGCCCAGAGAAGTTATGTGGTTTGCCCAAAGTCACACAGGTTAATCAAAGTGGGACTTGAAACCAGACCCCCTGATTCTAGATCCAATCTTCTTTCCACTCTATCACGTTGCTGTTATAGGTCCTCTTTCCTAGGAGGAATAGTCATAAAACCATGCTGCCAGTGTTGCTTCTGCTGGCTCACTTACTTGTCCCTTACAGTCTATGCTTAATTCCTAGGACTCTTTTGAGCCTGGGGCTTGACTCAGCTCTAAGCCTGACTCCTGGCTTCTGTTAGCACATTGCTCTGTGTCTGGGTCCCCAGTTATGCACAGTGCTCCCTGTCTCTCTCCCCAGACTCAGCTTGGGTTCCTGGTGCCTCCTGCTTGGTTTATTTAGACTGATCTAGTCTGTCTACTGGTGTATCTATTACCTCACATTTTCTCTTTGGTTATGCTGATTTCCCAGGACCTCAAGTACAGCCTAACTGCTTAGAATAGCACTGATCTCACTCAGGTCCCCACCTGCCTTGATCTTTCAGGCTTACTGGGGTCTGTTTCCCTTCCTTATGTCAGTAGCAAGAATTAGTTAACATTGTGGCAAAAGCATATGCTTGAGCTCAAGTCTGAGATACAATTACAACATAGAATGATGAAGTTGGAAAACATATTAAGTATAAAGGAGGAAATCATGAAAAGGTAGCTAAGCACTTGGATTTATAAAACATACCACACTGACCCAAAAAGAGGCCGGCCACATTCCCCATCCATCTCACCCCAAAGTTCAGTTGTATAAATCTGAGGGTAGCCTTCAATTATACTCTTAGACAGAAATAATGAAAATAAAGGATATGAATAGAAAAGCAATCATAGAAATCCGTAAACTTTGAAAGAAATTAAAATAAATATTTTTTAAAAAAACTTTTCAAAGTAGATGTATCTAATGTGGTTTGCATATTTTTTAGCATATACCTATTTTTCCTTTTAAAGATATTTCTTAAGTTTAAAAAATGTATAGGGGTGTTTTGTTTTATATTGTCTTAATTTCCAAAGAGAGAGAGAGAGAGAGAGAGAGAGAGAGAGAGAAACCGTTTATCAGAAACAACCAGTCATCCACTGAATCTGACAATATGTGCTATTTTTCATACCCCCTAGTCCTCTACTTCTGCAGAGAAAGGAAGGAAGTGCATTTTCTTAACTTTTCTTGGGGGTCTAGCCTGGTAATTATAATGACACAGCATTCAAATCCCCCCCCAAATATAACTATTTCATTCAACAGGTTTAAGCTATATATGTCCCAAGACTGCCAGAAGACATGCTATGCATTGACCAACATGGTATTCTTTTTTTTATAGTTAATGAACATTTATTAAGCACCTACTATGTACCTGACACTGGGGATACAAAGAAAGGCAGGGAAAAAACAAACAGTCCCTGCTCTCAAGGAACTTTTCAAGTTGTTCCTACTTCAACTCACTTCATACTAGTTTTGATTAAACAAATGTTGTCATATAATTGAGACAGAGCAGAGATGTAAGTGGATCAGCCTAGTGCTATACATAGAGGCAGCATAGGACAGCAGCAAGGGTACTGATTCTTCAATAATAAGATGCATATCAACTGCTACTTATAATGTTTACTACCTTGTGTGAGATTGGGAAATTTACTTAGTGTGTTGGGGTCTCAGTTGCCTCATCTGTACCCTGAGAGAGTTATGAAGTAGATGACCTTCTAGTCATGGACCTATGATCTTATGAGTCAGGAAGACAAGGGCTCACATTCCACTTCAAACATTTTTGCTGCATGAACCTGGGCATGCCACTTGAGTTCCCTCTGCCTCAGTTTCTTAATTTATGAATAGGGAGAATAATTCCTTTGGAATTTATCCCACAGGGCTATTGAGAGGATTAAATGTGATAATATATATATATATATATATATATATATATATATGTATATATATATATACACATATATATACATATATATATATGAGATATGTGTGTATGTGTATACATGTATAATTAATATGAGCTAATATGATTATCAGTTATTGTCATCTTATTGTGGGTAATTAAATTATGTATTCCCATTTGGTACTTGTTTCTTTTTTCTGAGTATAGACTTAGTATATACACAAAAAGAAGAATGGATTTAATAAAACAATTATCTGACAAAAAAAGAAAGAATGCTGTTTTCAAAAAGACTGGTAGCTTTTCAAAATAACTAATGAATTTCAGGAGCAAATGGAGTGATTTGCTTGAGCTCTCCTCCAAACCCCTCCAAATACCTGTGAAAAATTACTCTAAACAAATTCTAGAGCAACAGAACCCACAAAAAGACAGAGTGAAGCAAATTTTGAGCCCACAACAACCTGGATGATTGATTAAAAAAGGTCTATTGCACCAGGCTGAGAGAGGAGCTCAGTTCAGTGTGGGCCATGAAGGCAAAGATGGGGCCTCAGCAAACCTGGCACAGGCCTAAGGGGATTGACTCACGGGCAGCTGTGGTGGTTTCCAGACTTCTCAACCCACAAACACCAAAGACGACTTAGAAGGTCAGTGGGAGAGGTCTATTGGACCTCGGTGAGAGAGGAGTGTGGTCTAGCCCTGGCCCTAGTGTGACCTTGGGGCAGTGGTCACAGCAGCAGCAGAGCTCTTGGTCCACAGACTGTGGGGGGATCGAGCAGCTAGTCAGGGATTGCAAGGATCTCTCTGATAGCACTGAGGCAGGGTTCTCTTGCTTTGCCTGTGCTTGGATCTGGATCAAAGTCCTGGGTGGTGGTCCTGGGATGAAGAGGAGAACTGGCATGAGAGGGCTCATGGCAGCAATGGAGGAAAAAATCCTCCTCAGAGTTCCAAGGCAGAAAAGAGTGCTTATGGTCACTCATAGACCAGAGCACAGGCCGGGAAAGGAATAAACGCCTCACTCCTTATCATGCCACCTTGGAAGAACTGAAAATTTACAGGTCCCTAGAAGTATCTCTGAAAACAGCTGCACAAAACCCCTGAAGTTTGGGACAATACACTCTCCACACTGGAAGTATAGCCCTACCTTAACAAAGAGTTAAAAAGTCAAGTAATTGGCTGGAAACATGAGCAAACAGTGGGAAAAAACTCAGACTATAGAATCTTACTTTGGTGACAAAGAAGATCAAAATATACAACCAGAAGAAGAGAAAAACAAAGTCAAAACTCCTATATCCAAAGCCTCTGAGAAAAATATGAATTGGTCTCAGGCCATGGAAGAGTTCAAAAAGAATTTTGAAAAGCAAGTAAGAGAAGTAGAGGAAAAACTGGGAAGATGAATGACAGTGATGCAAGAAAATCATGAAAAACAAATCAACAACTTGGTAAAGGAGACCCAAAAAAATATTGAAAAAAATTACACCTTAAAATAGACTAATCTAAATGGCAAAAGAGGTCCAAAAAGCCTATGAGGAGAAGTATAACTTAAAAAGCAGAATTGGCCAAATGGAAAAGGAGATCCAAAATCTCACTGAAGAAATAATTCCTTAGAATGGAGCAAATGGAAGCCAATGACGCTATGATAAATCAAGAAATTATGAAACAAAATCAAAAGAATGAAAAAATAGAAGACAATGTGAAATATCTCATTGGAAAAACAACTGACCTGAAACATAGATCCAGGAAAGATAATTTTAAAATTATTGGACTACCTAAAAACCATGATCAAAAAAGAGCCTAGACATCATCTTTCAAGAAATTATTAAGGAAAACTGCCCTGATATTCTCGAACCAAAGAGTAAAATAGAAATTAAAAGAATCTACCAATCATCTCCTGAAAGAGATTCCCAAAGGAAAACTCTAAGCCAAATTCCAGAGTTCCCAGGTCAAGGAGAAAATATTGCAAGCAACCAGAAAGAAACAATTCAAGTATTGTGGAAAGACAATCAGGGCAGCACAAGATTTAGCAGCTTCTACATTAAGGAATTGGAGGGCTCAGAATATAATATTCCAGAGGGCAAAGGAGCTAGGATTCAACCCAAGAATCACCTACCCAGCAAAATTGAGTATAATCATTCAAGGGGGAAAAAATGGATGTTCAATGAAATAAAGGACTTTCAAGCATTCTTGATGAAAAGATCTGAGCTGAATAGAAAATTTGACTTTCAAATACAAGACTCAAGAGGAGCATGAAAAGGTAAACAGGAAAGAGAAATCATAAGGGACTTATTCAAGTTGAACATTTAAATTCCTATATGGAAAGGTGATATGTATAGCTCATGTGACCTTCTCAGTATTAGGGTAGTTAGAGGGAATATATCTATATCTATATATATATATCCATACATACATACATACATACATACCTACTATATATATATATAATATATACATAATATAATATACATATATATACATATACTATATATATATATATATATATATTATATACACATATATATATATATATATATATATGGAGAGAGAGAGAGAGAGAGAGAGAGAGAGAGAGAGAGAGAGTGAGTGAGCACAGGATGAGTTGAATATGAAGGGATGATATCTAAAAAATAAAATTAAGGAGTGAAAGAGGATTGTACTAGGAGAAGGAGAAAGGGAGAGGTAGAATGGGGTAAATTATCTCACATAAAAGAGGCAAGAAAAAGAAGAAGAGGAGCGAGGTAAGAGGGAATGAGTGAATCTTACTCTCATCAGATTTGACTTAAGGAGGGAATACCATACACACTCAACTGGGTATGGAAATCTCTCTTACCCTACAGGAAATAGCGGGGGAAGGGGATAAGAGAGGGGTTTGATAGAAGGGAGGGCAGATTGGGGGAGGGGGTAATGAGAAGCAAACATTTTTAAGGAGGGACAAGGAAAGAATAGAATAAATAGGGGGTGGGATAGGATAAAGGGAAATACAGTTAGTTTTTCACAACACGACTACTATGGAAGTGTTTTGCATGACTATACATGTATAACCTATATCTAATTGCTTGCCTTCTCAATGAGGGTGGGTGGGGAGAAAGAAAGGGAGGGAATTTGGAATTCAAAGTTTTAAAAATGAATTTAAAAAATTGTTTTTACATGCAATTGGGGTAAAGATACACAGGTGAAGGAGTACAGAAATCTATTCTGCCCTACAGGACAATAGAAGGGCAAGGGGATGAGAGAAGGGGGTGGTGGTGATAGTAAAGAGGGTAGATTGGGGGAAGGGGTATTCAGAATTTACACCATCTTGGAGTGGGGTGAGGGGAGAGATGGGGAGATAATTTGGAACTCAAAAACTTGTGGAAGTAAATGTTGAAAACTAAAACTTACTTAATTCCTCAGAAGAGAAAAAGAACTAGTGAATTTCAACTGTTTTGTTTTTGTTTTTTTCCAAATTGGTTAATATGGACAGGCACAGGACACATCAAGTTTGCCTTCAGAATCTACGTAACCTTAGTACTTCTCCTCCATCCCTGCAGTATAATCTTTGATTTATAGCCTTCCCATCCATATGTGAATTTCTACTACTTTTTTTAACCCATCTCCCTGTTTCCACTTCTTATCCCTTTAGTCTATTACAAAGCACTCTTGATAAATCACATTTTTCATCAAAAGATGATCAAGCCTCACTTGGTTGTTGTTTAGGCCCTGATTGGCTCAGAGTGAATGTAAATAGAAATTGATTCTCTTTTAGCCAGAAAACGCGAGGGTCTTCCCCTCCCAGATTTTTTTTTTTAGTGAGATAAAGAGGCCATTCTCTGCCTCATTTCTTACCTAACCTTAATCACTGAATAGATACTGCCTCAGTCAAACTGAGACCTGTTGAAGACCTTAGCTTAAAAAGACCAAGATCTCCCCTTGCATCTGGGGTCATTTCCACTTGTCCTGATCTACATCTTACCAATGGACCCAGATGGCTCCTAAGGAGAGAGTGAGGCTGGTGACTTTGAACAGCCCTCCCTCACTTAAATCCAATTCACCTGCATGTCATGGTGTCACCTCCCTGATGTCATGATCCTCTTGGAGAAAAAAAAGACAAACAACAACAGCCAGCTTCCTAGTAATGTGCCTCTTTGTTTCTTGCCAGGAACTTAGGAAGCAAACCTAGTCTATTTATGAGACCATACTCAAAAACTTTCCAGCATAGTAAAAACCTGCCAGAACGTGTACTTCAATGGCATAGCTTTCCTAGTTCCAGGGTCACTTCTATGCCATGATGAAACCACAAATTAGGACTTTTTTTTTGAAATTAATGTTTCAGTGGACAGGAAAAGATTTAATATAGATGTGGGCATTATCCCTAAGTCTGTCTATAGTAAAACCATTGTCTCATCAGAGTTAAGATCAGAATTTATAATAAGCAAGAAATATAGTAATGAAGAAAGGATATGGCATAAAATTAGCAAGGTATAACGTTAAATTATTTATTCAAGCTATAGAAAAATTTTAAGTGGGAAATGGACAACAGAAATGACATAGGCATTGACTTTAATAATTTAATTCTGAAGCTAAACCAAAGTAAATTAATTGCTACAACAAGACCAAAAGAACCAAGATAATTCTTTAGTATGCAGTTAACTTTCTTGCAAAGTGCAGATATAAGGCTTTCAAAGGCAACATTAGGTTAGCTGAGAAACTGTCTGTAAAATCTTACAAAGAAGGATGATGGACATTTATGAGCAAAATTGTCTCATAAAGCACAGAGAAGCAGTGGAGGGTAAAATCAATCTGAGGAAAGCTTGGCAACTAAGGAAAGTCATCCCAAGAAATTTTGCAGATAAAAACAGAAATAGGAGTGCAGAATAAAAATGGAGGTTTTAAAAAACTATGACAACAGACTATTTTTTCCCTCAGGAATAGTGTAATCACCACACTTGGACCCTAACATCACAGTTCCTAAAGTGCTTAAAGAGGAAATAGAAATGGTACTAAAGAGAACAAAGAAAAGGAAAATCAGCTGGATTAGATCAAGTATGTAGAGAAGAGATTTGTGCAAGAGGAAATACAGTTGTGTGGGTATCAAGGGACCAATTTACACAGTATGTAAACGACTAAAAGATATCAAAGACATGGCAAAGTTCTTGGACCTACCTGATTCTTATTAAAAAAAATGACTGAGAAACCATCCATAAAGACCAAACTATATGCCTCCTCTCTTATCTATAGAAAATTATTATTAGAATCATCTGTATACAAATTGAAGGTATCCTTGATAAGGGAACAAGAAAGCTTTCACAGACAGTAGTCAATAATAGACCACATATTCATTATCTCACAATTGACTGTAAGATACAGAAAACGTGAGACTAATTGTCTATTGTTTGTTGATTACAACAACAATAAATTGACTAAAAAGAATAAAATGATGCCTTACAGGATCTAGAGGTCTCTCCTATCCATTTATAAAGATCTTTCAGGATTTCTTAGAAGACATATAACAACAGAAATTACGCTGTTCGATGGCCCATTGATAATAAACATCAGAAGAGGCATTAATTGCAAGTCATGACATCATCTTCCTGATGACATGATCCTCTTTAAGAATGAAGGACAAATCACAACCTGTGGGTAGTCTGAGCTGCCCCAGTGGGGACCCAATTGGCCAGTTCCAGTCGGGCAACTCAGCTCCTGCTCCTGCTCTTATTCTCTCCTCCTCACCTCTGCTCTCCCCTTCCCTCCTCCCCCCTCTTCTCCTCTCTTCTCTTCTTGTCTCCTTTCCTGACATGGGATATCATGTCCTTACCTGTGGGTGTTCTGCCCAAAGGAAGGTAACTTTCAATGGTAGAAACCTACCTAGTAACTTGGAGTTTACTGGCTACATTTCTTTATTAAAGACCATGCCTTAAACCCAATTTCACTGTGGCTTTCATTGATTGGCCAACAATAGGTCCTTGCCCAAGGACCACTTAATGGTTATTTTTTTGGGCCCTGATGGCTCAGAGTGAACACAAATAGTAATTGTTTCTTTTTTCAGCCAGCAACTCTGAGGGTCTTCCCCACCAAGTTTGATTTTTTAAAATTTATTATGGCCTCCGAGGCCATCCCTTGACTCATTTCTTACATAGGCCTTTGCCTCAGTCAAACTGAGACCTGGGAAAGACCTTAGCTTAAAAAGGCCAAGGTCTCCCACTGCATCCTGGGCCATCTCTAGTTTTCCTGATGCCATAGTCCTCTTCAAGAAGGACATTTTAGTTGCTTTCTTAACATAATTTCAAATTGCTTTCCAGAATAATTGGACCAATCCACAGTTCCACTGACAGCAAATTAGCATGCCTGTCTTTCTACAACACTTCCAGCAAGATTATTCTTATCTTTTATCATCTTTGTCAATTGCTATGTGTGCAGTAAAATATCAGATACGTTTTTATTTACATTTCTCTTATTAGTAAGTTTTTAACAGTGATTGCTGCAATGTGTACTCTTCACGTTTGCTCTCCCTAATTTTCTCCATCTCTCTCTCTCTCTCTCTCTCTCTCTCTCTCTCTCTCTCTCTCTCTCTCATACACACACACACACACACACACACACTTTTTTTGGCATAAGTTGGGTGTTCTATGATTTATCCATGAAGGATGAGGGCTCCTTTTACAGATTTGCAAATTTCAATAATTTGTAATTGTAGAGAGTTAACTGCTTGGGGGCATTGAAAGTTAAATGACTTATCACATAGTCAGGATATGTGAAAGACAGGATTTGAATCTAGGTCTTCTTGACTCCAAGAACAACCCTACCCACTATACCCTGCTTCTTTCCCCTTAGAGGCTCATAATGTATATGGATACACAGATATGCGTCTAATAAGCTATTATCATTGCATAGCAACCAAACAATATTCATTTCACTGCAGCAAATAATCCTTTAAAAATAGTTACTAAACCTCTCTTTCCAATAAATTCATTTTAAGGCACTCCCAATCATACCTTTTGCTCCTATGTAAAAGTTGGAATGATGCCAAACTCTTCAAAGTCCTTTGGGGACCCAAAAGGATTGTTTAGTAGGCCCCTTGAAATATCACAACCTATGGAATTGTATGTGGAAAATTCCATTTATACATGGTATTCTGTTACATACCACATAGGGGAAATTGTGTGATTATTTCCTCTTTTCTGACATTTATTATTTAACTTCCTATTCTATCACTTCTGCCCAATTGTGTCATCATTCTCCTATTTATTGACAGCACTCTGAATACACATCTACTTTGGACAATGGGTTATTATGAGGTCCAAATGAGATAATATTTATAAACTGCTTAATATAGTGTCTAGTACATAGTAGACACTTAAAAATGCATCTTCTCTTCATCTTCCTCCTTCAGTGAATGACTAGCTACTAGCGTTAATGGTAGAATAATTGCTCTGGGTTACCCACTCCTTGCTTTATTCCCAGTGTAGCGATCTGACTCTGATAGTATGAGTCAATAGCTATAAAATACTGTTTCCTTTAGATGCATTTTTCCATTATTCTCAGGAGACTTGTCAGTCTGTATGTGTGGGAACCAGTCATACACACACATACATCCACATTTAGAATTGTACTTTGAACTATTGTACAGAACAACCCTGTGAAGAATATCAATGTAATCTGCCCCTCCCCAATTTAAAGGGAAAACCTTAGAAATCTAGAAAAGTAAAGTCTCAAGAAAGTCAGCAGATTTGGGATCAAACCTCATAGTCTCCAAGTCTGAAGATTATGGTTGAATTCAGGAAGCCTTATCTTCCCAACTGTGAGACAACTTCCTGAAGGAAATGTGCTAGTGACAAGGAATCTAATAATATTCAAGCCTAAGCATCTATTTAAATCTTTTTCCACTCTGTTCTTGACAAACACTGCTTTTCAAGTGATGAGAAGGCCACATATGGCCCCCTGAATAGTAACCTCTTTACTTCTATCACCACTAGGTTTCTCTGGAGGAGTGAGAGGAAAAAAGCTGACATTTCAAAAGGGTAATTAATGTTGAGATCTAGTCTCTGTTTCAATCACCTGCCTATCAATCAACATCTGCAAGGCCAGAGTTCAATTAATTGATGACACCCTGGAGACATCCAAAGCAGTTAACAAGTCACTAAGACTTAGTGAAAAAATAAGCAGTAAGTGCAAATCTCTCATAAATTTACATTGCTGCGTTCCATCACTCAAGTTATCCTTCTCTGGCCAAATACTCAACTGTTATTAATACTTTGCAAGAGAGAAGTATGAAATACAAAACTCAAAATGACATGATGCTTCAAAATAAAGCAAAATAATGCAATAATTTTCTGTATTAATTTAAGTAATAGCTACTCCTACAATCCTCTAAATCCCATAATATGTTCCATTTTGAACAAGAAATGTCATCTCAGATGCCCCTCTAAAAATCACATTTCAGTTGTTTTTGCAAAAGATCAACAACTTTATTTATACACTCTTAGGCCTAGAGGGCAATTTATTGAAATATTGTCAAAATAAGGCACTGTGATTGGCTATCTGTGATTAGACTAAGGGTTAAAGGGTAGAAGGAAGGAACCAAGGTGGTGATGCTAGAATAAGGTAATTTATGCCATTGTTTGGGAGACCTAGGAAACCCATGTACTACTTTGAACCTTTCACCCAGAGGCTCTATCCCATGTCATCACAGATAGAACAAGGTTCTTTGATCACCACTGGGGAGACCATCAAGGCCAGCAGTAGCTGACATCGAGGCCATATATACAAAAGCTAGCTTCCATTTCTGCCCATGACAAAATAAAAACTGTAATGATTGAGAAAGAAACTTTTGAAATCATTCTAATCCATTTCTCTTGTTTTACAGATCAGAAAATGGAAACCCAGAGAGGAAAAATGCCTTTCCCAAGGTTACTCAGGTAGTAAATAGCAGAGCTAGAATATGAAGTCATATCCACTGATCCAATTCCAGAGACTTCTCTATTATAGCATCTTGAGATAATAGAATGCTCTCCTCAGAGTACTAACCACATCTTCTGGGGATACCATCAACCAGGTGTGAGAGCACAACAGAGAATTAAACTGTTTGTTTTTTTAATTATTGATTTTATTTACAACATGTCCATTTCCAAATATATCCATCCTTTCTCTCCTAAATAATGAGGCAACTATGAAAGGAAGAAGAAAAAAGAAAGGGAGAGAAAAAACAAAATAGTTCAGCCAAACTCACGAACATATCAACCAACTCTGATATACAGGATTACACAGCCATAGCCCAGCACCACTACAAAAAACAGAAAAGGGTTAATTTTCTCATCCTTCCTCTTGGACCAAGCTTGGTCATTACGATTACACAATTCCATTTTTTTTTGTTCAGTTCCATTTTTAAAAAATTATTTCTATTTACATTAATGTAGACATTGTTTTCATGGTTCCACTTACTTCAGTTTGTAGTAGTTCTTAAAAGTCTTCCCATGCAAGGTTAGATATTATTAATAAAATACCTCATATTTATAAAGTGAAAAAAAAACAAAAAAAAGTCTTCCCATGCTTCTCTGAATTTTTCATGTTCATTATTTCTTATTGTATAATGATTAAATATTTCAGCCACCTAATGAGAAGATGGGACTCATTGGGAAAGACCCTAATATTGGGAAAGATTGAAGACAAAAGGAAAAAGGGACGGCAGAGGATGAAATGGCTAAATAGTGTCGTGGAAACAATGAACATGAACTTCAACAGACTTGGAGAGATAGTAGAGGGTAGAATGGCCTGACATGCTATGGTCCATGGGCTCACAAAGAGTCAGACTTGCCTGAACAACTGAACAACAAATTGTGCAACAGTATTGAATGGAAATAGTCCTATCTCCACACACCAAAGAGAAAACATGGAAGGTTTCTGGTAACCCCAGACATCCTTTACACATCAGACTTATACCTGCTGTATAGTGAGCAATCTGCTTATTAACAAGTATTTCTATCTATCTTCTTCCATTTATTAGCTTGTGAGCTCCTTGTGAACACAAGAGTTCAGTGCTATGAGTCTTTTTTTTGGGGGGCGGGGCTATGCAATGGGGTTAAGTGACTTGCCCAGGGTCACACAACTAGTATAAGTGTTATGTGTCTGAGGCCAGATTTGAACTCAGGTCCTCCTGAATTCAGGGCCAGTACTCTATCCACTGTGCCTCCTAGCTGCCCCTAGTGCTATAATTCTTAAATAGCTGCGTGTCCTGGACCTTATGACGTCCAGTCTACATGTTTAACACAAATTCTTGGTGCCTAATGTCTGTCCTGCTCGGCAGTACCCTCATTATCAAAACAGAGCTAGCTCAAAAGGCAACATAGGGAAGAGGAAAGTACATTGGACCTGGAATCGAGAGATAAGAGTTCCAATTCTGCATCTAGTTAAGCATCCGTGGACAATTCTCTGAACTCCAATAAGCCTTAGTTTCCTCATGTGTGAAATGTGATGGACAACATGTAAAAGAGCTGTCACTCAGGGTCGTTGTGCTTTTTGAGTGAGATAATGAATACAAAGGACTTTGCAAACCAGAGTGCCATAAAAATGTCAGCTGTTGTTATTACAGCTCTGATTGATTTTCATTTTGGATATTAACTCCATCCTTACTTCAGGAGAGAAGATTTTTCCTAAAGGCAACCTCAGAATTCAGTCGGTTACCAGTTAAGGAAGCCCACGGTCATATAAACCAACCTAGTTTCTCTGATCCCCAATAAAGCAAATCTAAGTGCCAGGAAGCACAAACAATGTTTCCCCAGCCTACACTGGGGAACCTCCTGAGATACCTCTGTGACTCATAAAAATAGCACAGAGCTTATGGGGGATGCTTTTTATTTGGTTTCTCTCTGGCATAGTCAGTCTCTCATTTGGGATGAGATAGATCTTGGTAACTAGAACTGTAAATCTGAGATATCTTTTCCTGATCAAGGTCAAGCAGTCATAAATCTATCAGGCCGCAGTAATAGAATAAAAGAGATTCCCACCCCCAACTCCCTCCTCCCATTTCTCACCCCCTTTGTAATGATAACAGAGCTTACTTTTTTACCTACTTTTCCCAAGAAGTCACAGTCTGTTATGGTACCTAAGGACATCATCTACAGCCTTTATCACAATTTACCATCAACCTCTGAAACTGAATGGGAATAAATTAGCTTAATTTTCCATTTTTGGAATATGCACTTAAATTTATGTTTGTGTATTGTGAAACTTCAAATTGAAATGAGGTTCTTCCCTTTAACATTTTTTCTTAATTAACAAGCATAATATCATTTATTCATTCATTTTAACTGTTCCTTTTGACTGGCAAGGTACATTTTCTATTTCTATTTCTATTTTCTGTCTTCCTGCTGTAATTTTCATAAAAAGAGAGGATTGGCCTAGATGACACCTAAGATGTTTCCTATTTTATATCCATAATCTTTTAGTGATATGATTACATCAAAATACTGAAGGGATCCAGAGGGGTCACTATACTTTTGAGGGTAAGACCAGTTTTTGGAAATGGAATTGAGGAAGCCATATCAACCCACTGAGTCACAGAATGGTCCCTCCCTCAACACAGCCAGACTTTGCTAATTAAACCTTGGCAACACGAACAGCTTCCAACCCTGGGAGAAAAAGAGAAAAATATATGGCCAGAAGAATAGTGAACAAGTACTCTCTATTTTTGCAGATGGTCAGGAAAAAAAGAAGAAATGAGTTTATATTGGGACAGGAGAGCATATGGAAGATCATTATCATGGAAGTGAGTCAATAATAATAACCAGCATTTATGTAGCATTTAAGATTTACAAATAACTCTTTATGTTATCCTCATAACAACCCCACTGTTTATTTTAATATATTGTTATTATTTATTATTGTTTCCACTTAATAGTTCAGGAAACTGAGACAGAGAAAGTGATTTGTCCAGGGTCACACAGATAGTAAATATCTGAAACTGGATTTGAACTCAGGTCTTACTAAGTGTGTCCTGAACTCTATCCACTATATCACATAGCTGCCTCCGAATGTACTCCTGAGGAAGGCTGAAGAATTTTCCTCCTGGCAGGCTTTAGTATAAACCATGTTCTTCCTGAGATACTTCAGATATGGATCCTGCCCATGGGCAGGGGATAAACTAGATCATTTCCTAATCTCCTTTCAAGCCAATAGTGTCAAACTCTATTGCAGTTCCACTCCATTCAGTTTCACGATGAATATGTTGTCCCTCAGTCATAGTGAAGAAATGGCCAGCTTGTCTGGGACAAGCTATCAGTGATTTCTAATCCAAAGATTTAGCACTACAGCTCATGTATGTGTGTGTGTGTGTGTGTGTGTGTGTGTGTGTTTGTGTGTATGTGTGTGTGTATTCATATGGTAGAGATCATTCTTTCAATGTGTTTGTGCTTCTGAGAGGGAAAACAAGATTCCCAAGAGGCAAAGTCCTAATCTCAATTAATAATTCATTATTAATATGAGAGAAATAATTATTTCTATCATTACTCTTGATTGAATGAGAGATCTTTGAGTCCACAACACTGTGTAAATGTATATAAATGGGGAGGTGGGGGTGGGGAGAAGACATTGGGGGAAAAAAAGATTGGTGAGAGAATCAGAGAATGAGTTCAAGAGATACAAATAGATATAACCCGTGAATTTTTTGCATGACTGACAAGAATACTCAGAACAGCAGATATGTGGAAGAGTTAACACCCCAACAGCACCTTCAATTATAGAGACTGTTACGAGCAGACTTCCCTGATGAGATTATTATTTCCTTAGTTGAGCTAAGATATAATCTTATTTCCTTTTAAGGAATTCATCTACTTGTACATTCTTCCATGGACTCTATATAACTTGCTTGATTTCTGTTTACTGTTTGCTTTTTTTTCTACTATCTGAAATGTGTGTGTGTGTGTGTGCACGCACGTGCCAGTGTGTGCAAAAAGAATTCTGATAGGAGAAAGCTAAGCTATCTTGAGTAAGCTAGCTCTTAGTTTTCCTTTAGAGTAAGCAAGGAAGATTGCCTTTATCTTGAACCTCAAGAACATTATATTTTTTAGAATACTTCTATTTGAGATTTGATTGATTGGTTCATATAATTCTAGCCCAATTCCCCACTTGGAGATAGGCGAGCAGATATTCAGTCATAGCCCCCTTACTACTCCTCACAAGAGTCAAAACTGGGTTCTCCCTAGAAGATAGGGTTGGGCTGGGTCTCAGAACAGATATCTCTCCATGCCACACCTGAGCCAGCTGTTTCATATTAACTGGCACATCCATACATCTATATTACATAGCCAACATCAGTTTGTTCCAAAGTGTTCAGATCAGCGTTGTAAATTTCCAGCAGTAGTTGAACTCAGTATATGCCTCTGATGCTATAGGATATATGAGGAAGCATTATCCACTCCCTTTTGAAATAAATGGGATGTGTGTGTTTGTGTGTGTGTGTGTGTGTGTGTTGGGGGGATGGGACATTAACTTTTCAACTAAATTAAAAAAATGTATGTGCTATATGGTCAGCAGTTCATCATATGAGACAGTGTGCCTTAGCTTTTGTGGGGCTACAAGATTTTATGAGGCAGAAGATTTCATAAGTTTGTTAGTGTCCCAGATGTGGAAGTTTGGTCCTGATTCAGAAAGAAATGTTTGGAATCAATCCAAATTCCAAGTTGGGGAAATAGCAGGGATTGCTTTCTCTTGCCTGTGTTCAGTGTTTGTAATGTAAGACTTTTATCAGTCGGAAAGCCACATATCTTATGTATTCAATTCTTTCAAAAAATAAAAAAACTGGAAAACAATGAACTCTTTCCCTTTTAACTCCTGATTTTGCTCTTTTATTCAAAATTCTTTTGTCCATAATTACCAGTTGATTTGCAACATCCAAAATGGAGTTAACATACATGAATTGGGTTAGTGTCCTTAAATTCCCTGAGATTAAGACAACAGCTGCCCCTCATCCACAAGGCCCAAGGCTTACCTAATATCACAATATGGTCAATGTAATTAACAATAATAGTTAAGTCCTTCTTTCTAGTGTATAATAGTTCCTAAAATACTACAGTTGCCATTTGTTTTCTTTCTTGGATTTGTCTTTCCCTAGATTTCTCTCTGGAAGTCATTAGTCCATAGTGATTCAGTATAAGGGTCTAGCTCCTTATTTCACTAATAAGTAATATTGTATCGTTTACTAACAAATAATTTGGGGGTGGGCAGCTCAGTGGCATGGTAGATAGAGTTCAGGGCATGGAATCAGGAAGATTCCTCTTTTGAGTTCAAATCTGGTCTTGCACATTTACTGTCTATGTGACCCTAGACAAGTCACTTAACCCTATTTGCCTCAGTTTCCTCATCTGTACAATGAGTTGGAGAAGGAAATGGCAAACCACTCCAGTATCTCTTCCAAGAAAATCCCAAATGGGGTTACAAAGAGTCAGATACAACTGAATAACAAAAAATATTGTATGTAGTATAGTAGAAAATGCCCTATATTTGGAGATAGGATTTGAATCTTAGTTCTATTATTTGCCCTCACTCTGGCCAGGGGAAAAATTCCTCTCTCTTGGTCTCAGTTTCCTCACTAAAAAATGAGGAAGACCAGATCAGGTTATAGATAAGGTTCCTTCTAGCTTTAAATCCTGGGCTCTCCCTACTCAGCCATCCTTACAATATTGTCAACATTTGACTCTGGTTACTTCCTTTTGTTTGTTTGTTTGTTTGTAATGGAAGGCATAGTAGTATTCAACTGGCAGCCAGAAAAGCCAGCCTCAATGAATCATGTTAAGAGAATTTAAAAGATAATCTTCTTTAGTGAATAATTCAGAGTCCTCTTCATTCAAAATGGATTCTATCCTTAGATCCCTTGACTTTAGATCTGGTAGGCAGAAGACTGTACACAACTACCCACCAGATACCACCATCTGGATGTGTCAAAGACATCTCAAACTCTACATATGCAAAACAGAACTCTTTATTTTCCCCTTGAAACCCAACTATCTTCCTGACTTCCCTATTTCTGTCAAGAGCGCCACTATCCTTCCAATTACCCAGGTTCCTAACTTTAGAATCATCTTTGACTCTTAACTCTACCTCATAGTCCATATCCAAAATCTTGTTGATTCTACTTCCACATCTCTAATAAAGATTTCTTCTCCACTTATAGGGTCATTATCTGAATTCAGTCCCTTATCATCCCTTATCTAGACTATTGAGATGTTCCCCTCATTTTCTCCATTCTTACCCTCTCCAACCAATCCTCCACAGCTACTGAATTGATATTCATAAAACAAAGTCTTGACCATGTCCCTGCCTTATGTAAAAATTTTCAATGCTCCCACTAGAAGAAAATATAATTTTTTTTTTTATCATTTAAAGCCATGTACAATCTGGCTTCAACTTATCTTTACCCGCTCTGAATTCCAGCAAAACTATGTTACCTACTCTGCCCCGTTATTGTTTAGTCATTTCAGTCATGTTCTACATTTTGTGACCCCATTTGGGGTTTTATTGGAACACACACTGGAGTGGTTTTTCATTTCCCTCTCCAGATTATTTTACAGATGAGGAAACTAAGGCAAAGAGGGTTAAATGACTTGCCTAGGGTCACACAACCAGTAAGTATTTGAGGCCTAATTTGAACTCTAGTTTTCCTGACTCCAGATCCAGCATTCCATCCACTGCTCCACCTAGCTGCCCCATATTCTGCTTTGTATGTGACTTCATATGTTTTTCTCCCAACTTTGTGACTTTGTATAAGTGACATGTTCTCCATCCCTGAAAATCATTCTTTCCTTAGATCCTCTGCTTCAAATCTTTAGTTCTCAAAAAGCCTCACCTCAAGTACTACTTTTTGCATGATGTCTTTTCTGATCTACCCTCCCTCCCACCAGAAATTACTTTGGATTGACTTTGTATAATTTTTGCATTTATTTGTCTGTACATATATTGTTTTTCCCTAGTGGAATGTAAGCTCTGTGAGGGCAGGGGCTCTTTCATTTTTGTCCATATAACCATGGTACCCAGCATATAGTAGTCAATAACTCAATTTGTTGAGTTTACTTTCATAAGATAGCCCTTCTTGTTCTCCTAAATATCTTCATTTCCTCCAACAACTGATTCTATTATGGCATGTACTTCAGATCTTTCACCATCCTGGTCACCCTCCTCCAGTTTGTATCATCAGAATTACTGAGAACATCTTATGCAAAACTTCTCCTTGAGAATTTTAAGCTATGGAATTCTACTCGTCATTTCTCTGAATTATTTGAAATTTGCTTATCTGTATCTAGAGTACTTGCTAGACTACACACAACTTTCTCTTTCATATTTATTTTGAATTCCAGGATGGTATGGTTACTTCCTCCCAAGATTCCACTCATTTCTAATTTGGCAACCAGTTGCTACACCTCAATAAATATAACTTCCTCCATTTTTTTTAACTCAACAACTCAAGTAAACGAATATTTATTAATTATTATTATTTGAAAAATGAAATTATCATGAAGGCAAAGTAAGAACTGATCAGATCCTATACATTTAACAGAGAGCTCTAGGATATACCCATTTTCCTTTACACTATGTCACGACTGCACATTAAGTTTTTGATCTTACTCCTAAAATCATCATCCATTTCCTGATTTTGGTCATGTGGTCTGTAGTATACTCCTCTTACGTTATTACTTCTTTTTCTCCCTCAATTGATTCTCATTCAAATGTTTAATGTCAGGCTTCTCCATCATTGGTTCATGAATTTTTCAAGACTATGTACTTATAATATATGCTATTCTATTATGCCCTATATACACTCTATTCCTTTTGAATCAGTTTTTTCCTTCCATAGCTATTTTATAAGCATGAAGCACATGCCATTAAGCTTCAAAAATACCAATGAAGCTAATTTTATCTCCTTAACCTAACATGTCTAGTTTGTACTGTTTATTACCCATACTCTGCATATTTGTATATATAGACATCTGAGTCCATCAGTTTTTATTACTGCCTCTCATCTTGGATATTGTATCCTATAAAATACTAATTCTCTCCTTCGATATTCACTTCTAATGAGGCACCTGATAATTTCTATGGTATCTAGTATATATGTACATATATATACACATACATGCACACATATAAATGTGTACACACACACACACACACACACACACAGAGTTTTCTCCCTTCCCTCCCCCTCCCCTTTCAGTTTGTAGGCTTTTTTAATTAGATTTTTTCAACTTTCTCTCTCTCTCTCTCTCTCTCTCTCTCTCTCTCTCTCTCTCTCTCTCTCTCTTTCTCTCTCTCTCTCTCTCTCTCTCTCTCTCTCTCTCTCTCTCTCTCTCTCTTCTCTCTCTCTCTCACTCTCTCTCCTCTCTCTCTCTCCTTCTGTTTCTCCTACCACTCATTAGATGCACTTCATACCTGGCAAGGATAACATCATTTCTCTATTTTAAGCCATAGTGCAGAAATCTAGATCCTATTTTTAAACACCATCTTCAAAACCAGTCTTTTCTCACCAAATCTGGATTCATCCCTGTCCTTACTATACTGTAAGTTTCTTAAGGTCAAGGACCACACTTTATTTTCCATTGTTCTCACCTAGTTCCCAACAGAGTACATTGAAACTGGGAGTGAAAAGATCATAGGACCTAGAATCAGAAGATTTTCCATAAAGGAAGGAAATGGATCTTGTTTTATCTTTATATTTCCTTGGGGTTGAGCACAGTTCCTTGAACTGTGTGGAAACTTAAGAAATGTTTGCTGAATGTTGTTGAATAAATTTATTTGGTTGGAATAAGCCATGTTTAAATGTTTCCAATAGTTTGAGTCATTTCCTTCAGCAAAAGAAATAAAGCAAACAAGTATAGTTTATTAAAGATACTGATGAAAGCATCCTGAATATCTCATGGGGCTTCTACTCACCTAATGCTAATCATTCTATGCAGTAATATTAACAATGCAATAATATTGCATTGTTGATTTCTGCTTTGAATGGACTCTTTTCTTTCTGATTCTGCTCACAACCAATAGCTTAAAAGTGATAAATAAACCTTAAAGCACCTGCATCTTTCATGTCCTGGTGTATATGTTTGTACTTTTCTCATTGGTTTGGGGTCCCCAGAGGGTTGGTTGGCTACTAGTACTTCAGGGGTTACCCTTAGGAGAAGAGAAGAGAAGAGAGGAGAGAGAGAGAGAGAGAGAGAGAGAGAGAGAGAGAGACAGAGAGAGAGAGAGAGAGAGACAGAGAGAAAGAGAGATGTTCTTTCCTTCTCCCAATATGGAAGGGCCCTCTCAGGGCCTGGAATTCTCAGATCCCTCCCAAGTTTGGCATCCTTTCCCACTCAACTGAATGGCTGCAAACTAGCATGTTATTTTTTATACATAATGCAAAAGTTTGTCCAATTCTTTCAGCCAAACGCAATATATTTGCTAGCTGATATGACTTTTTGACCAATGATTAAAATATTTTATTACATTTTTTGGTAAGGCAATCGGGGTTAAGTGACTTGCTCAGGGTCACATAGTTACTAAGTGTCAAGTATCTGAGGCCAGATTTGAACTAAGGTCCTCCTGACTCCAAGGCCAGAGTTCTATCCACTGTACTGCCTAGCTGCCCCTATTACTTTCAAATTAACTAGACTTACTGATATCTATACTACACTTTTAATTGATAACCTCAAGCTATATGGTTCTTCTGTGAGTAATCTGTCATATGATAGGATTGATTACTATTTACCAGCTAGAAAACAGGTAGCCGTATTTTAAATGGACATTTCTTACTGGCTTCTTCATTATAGCCATTCATTTATGTAGAATCATATCTTTTCTTCTCAATAGGATCCATTTCTTAACTAGTTAGTGAATTTTGGGGTATTCTTCCCTGGTATCTACATTAAGCTTATGGCAGGGTGCCAACTATATTGTAAGAGCCATGGTAGCAGCTGATTAAGGAATGGGATTCTGATATCTTAAAACTCTTCCAAAGAGGTGACTAGGTGGTACAGTGAATAGAGTACTAGGCTCGGAGTTAGGAAGACCTAAGTTCAAATCCAGCCTCAGACATTGTACAACCCTGGGCAAATCACTTAACCTCTTGTCTGCCTCAGTTTCTTCAAATATTAGGTCAGGATAATAATAGTGCCTACCTTTCAGAGTTGTGAGAATCAAATGAAACAATATTTGGAAACTAGTTAGCAGTGTCTGGGCCACAGTAGGCAATTATTAAATTGTTTCTTTCCTTCTTTCCATATTGTTACAGCCCTTGGGAACAGGGAGCATGATACAGTTCCACTCTACGCTTTTGAGACTGGAGTGCAGGGAAAGCATACATATGATGGAGGTGGTTGGAGGGAAGTATACGTCAGGATCACTGGCAGCTCCTTTAGAGTGTAAATTATATTATGAAATAGAAAGGTAGAATTTCAATGCCACAAAGGTTTGTGTTTTAGTTACTAGGCTATATTTTTTTGTTCTGCATTAAAAATATTTAAATAGTTCCTTCCACAGAACATCAAAGTTGGGGACTCTGATTTCTAATAAGGAAGATTGTTTCACTGGGCCATTTTCTGGGCATTTAGGAAGAGTATTTTTCTCTACTACCTTCTTTGCTAATTTGCTGCATAATTATATGGATTTCAGACGGAAAAATTTTAAAAAGAGCTCAGACTATATCCATGAAACCTGTCTGTGTGACATACTGCCATGGGAAAAGCCTTTAAATTATGTAATTTATTGCCTCTATATTTAGAGGCATCAGAAAGACAAAGAAACGTGTTGTTTTCTACACTTATTCTTGACTTGACAAACCAACGAACTCATCCAGTAAATAGTTTCTAAGCACCCAACAGTGAGTAAGACACTGTCTTCAGCAATGTCAGCAAGAAAATAGACTTGCCCTACAGAACTACAGATTAGTAGAGGAGATAAGACACACACGTACCCAGGCAAAATTTAAGAAAAGCACCAAAGGATTGGAGGCCTACAAGGAGGGAAAGAGAGGATCGACCAGAAGTCTTCAATCTTCTTTTGATCTCGTCACTCTGCTGGAATTAGAGCCTCTAAAGTTACCAGTGATCTCTTGGTGGCCAAAATGAAATGTTCCTTTCTCAGTCCTCATCCTGCTTGACCACTCTGGAGACTTTGAGTTTGTTGACCACCTTCTTCTCCTTGATATCCGCTTCTCTCTTTGTTTTGTAACACTCCTCTCTCCTGGTTCTACTCCTACATGTCTGGCCGATCCTCAGTCTCCTTTCCTGGATCTTTCTCTAGTTTACATCCACTGTCAGTGTCCCCCAAGACTCTGGCCTGGGTCCTCTTCTCTTCTTCTTCTACATTGTCTCTCTTAGTGATTTCAACAGTTCCCACGGGTTCAATTTTCCTCTCTATGCAAATGATTCTCTGATTTAATTATCTAAATGGAACCATCCCCTGACTTCCAATCTTATGTGACCAATTGCCTATTGCACATCTTGGACTAGATATTGAGTAGAAATCTCAAATTCAATATGTCCAAAACTCAATTATTTTCCTAACTTCCCTATTACAGTCAAAGGCATCACCATCTTCCCAGTCAATGCAAGCTCACAACCTAGGTGTCAGCTTTGATTCTTCCCTCTCACCCAATATACCCAATTTGTTGCACAGTTTTGTCAATTCTACCTTCACAACATCTCTTGTGTGTATTCCTTTTTCTCCATACACACAGTTGCCACCCTCACCAGGGTGAGTGCCCTTATCACTTCATGCCTGGACCATTGCAGTACCCTTCTGGTTCTTCTCTCAACTTCAAGTTTTTCCACTTCAGTCTATCCCTTTACTCAGCTGCCAAAGTGTTATTTATAAAGTGCTATTCTGATCATATCACATTCCACCACCCCCCAACACATGCATACTCAGTAAACTCCAGTAACTCCCTGTTATATATAAAAGCTCCTGTTTGGCTTTTAAAGCCCTTCACAGCCAAAGTGAATTTTTTTTTCAATCTTCTTACACTTTACTCTTCTCTGTATACTCTATATCCTGGTGATACTTACCTCCTTGAGTCTTCTTACACAAGAAATCCTGTGCATATGCTTGCACGATGGAGAATTATAGGAAGAGAAGTAATTGTGAGTAAAGACACAGAGGCAGAAAAGGATTATGTAGGTTAAGTTCTAGTAATTGGTTTACTCTGGTTAGAGTATAGAATAAGTGAAATAGATTCAATTGGCACCAAATAATGGGAGTATTGAATTCCCCACATAAAGAAGTTTGGACATTATCTTGTAGGCAATGAAGGAAATGTAGATGATTTATTTTTAGAAAGAGAATGGCATGATCAAAACTATACTTTGGGGAAATTAATACAGTAATAATAATGGGTTGCCATAGCCAAGGAATTCATGACCTTAAGTAGGCTAACCCACAAGTTTTCTTGTCTTTCTCCACTAGAATGTAAGCTCCTTAAGGAATGGACTGTTTTCCCTTTGCATTTGTATCCCCAGTACTTAGCACCGCACCTGGTGCATAGAAGGTGCTTAAGAAATGCTCATTGTTACTTCCTAGATATTTCTAAACTATTCTGCCTGCACTTTGACTATCATCCTCATTCTCCTCATTCCCTTCCCATGGGAATCTTGGACTCAGCTGGGCTCTGATAGATGAACTTTCAGTTTATCTTGCCCAGAACCAGACTTCACTGCCAATTCCTGGCTCTTTTCAAACCAATCATACACTCTCTTGTCCTCCTCTATCTGCTTCTCTGAATTCCCCTTTCTCCACTAAAATATAAGCTCCTGGATGGCAGGGACCGTACTTCTTTCTTGTATTCGTATCTCCAGCTGTTTGCACAGTGTTCTGCATACAAGTACATTTATTAAATAAAGGCATTTGCCAAATAAATGTTTTACTATTCATTCATTCTGACCCTCTCCTTACTTCACTATTCTCATCATCAGATAACAGATATTCTCTGTCCCCACGGCCATTCTTGAGATTTTAAAACTTGTTAAAAACCTAATAGATATTGTGTTCCATAGGCAATAGTGTTCAAGAATAAAAATAACAACTCACAATTATATGATGTGTTCAGGTTTACAACAATCTGTGGTAAATGTAGTTTATTATTATTCTATTTCACAGATGAAGAAACTGAGGCTTAGAAATATTTTTAAAATAAGCTATTACTCATGTCTAGATTTTACATCACCATAATTTTCCATAATATCCCTTTTTCACCCTCCCAAAGGGCTATCCCATGTGACAAACACTTTATTTCATCGCATAATCATTGCCACCGCATAAACGTCTAACCTTGTTTTTTCAGTCCAAAACTTGGTTTATAACTTTTCATCACGTAATCATCACATGGCATTTATTCTGTTCATCACACTCCTTAAAAGTAATGTATTCATCAGTGGCATACTTTATTTGGGGTGTTGTTTTGTTTTTTTAATTTATTTGTTGTGCATTGCAAGCCAGACACATCTCAGCACACACACATTGCCAGTATATTTCTGAAAGCTAACTTGTATG
Organism: Phascolarctos cinereus; assembly: GCF_003287225.1. Classification (NCBI taxonomy): domain Eukaryota; kingdom Metazoa; phylum Chordata; class Mammalia; order Diprotodontia; family Phascolarctidae; genus Phascolarctos; species Phascolarctos cinereus. Next base: position 181,436,706 of record NW_027555958.1, read on the forward strand.
GTTTGTTTGCAGCCCTGCAGTACTTCATTCAACCCAATGAAGAGCCATAGGCAGAAGGGGAGCCATAGAGAGGATCGATAGGTGAAGCTCCCAAGCCTGCTGCCATGAGTAAGTCATGTGATATGGTAAGACTTGCATCTTCCCAATTTTAATGTCTATTCATGAGTATTTCATGCATCCTAATCTTGCACCAAAGACAGTTTAGTAATAAATGATTTTTAAGTAATACTGGCACAATTTTTAAAGCTTCACATAATGGGCTTATCCCACTTCTTTTTGCAAAAATTTGTCGTTAAATCTGCAATTATTATGCAGTGAAATATGGTAACTGTTTTTAAAGATGGGAGAAATCAGTATAGCAAATTGGGAAAGTCTGAAGAAATGTGCATTGTACATGTCAGTCACTTGTGGTCTTTCTATCTCTGCAAAAGAGTGGGTGATAGTGTCTTCTCATATCTTTTCTGTTATGCCATGTTCACTCTCTGTAATTTTGTGACATTAACTTTTGATTTGTTTTGTATGGTTTATTCTTTCTGGTTACACAGTTGTAGTTGTGTATATTTGTTTTCTTTGCTCTGCATTCATGTACCACAATTTGTTTACCCATTCTCAAATTAATGGGTATCTACTTTGTTTCCATTTCTTAGCTATCACAAAAAAGTGCTGCTATAAATATTTTGTAATGTATGAGTACTTTCTTCTTATCAATGACTTCCTTGGGATATGAGCCTAGTAGCGGAACCTCTGGATCAAAGGTTATGGATGTTTTAGTCATTTTCTTTGCATAATTCCAATTTGCTTCCCAAAATGTTTGTAGTAAGTCACAAGTCTATTGACAAGGTAACAGTGTTACTATCTTTCCACAAATCCTTTAACATTGCATGGTCCCATTTTTCCCTCACCTTTGCCAATTTGTAGGATATAAGGTGATACCTCATAGCTGTTTTGACATGCATTTCACTAATTATAAACAATTTGTATGGTTACTAATAATATTTTGCAATTATTCTTTTCAGAACTGTTCATCTATTTGGAATTATGCCCAAAGGTTTATTTAACTGTGCATACCCACTGAACCAGTGATGCCACTGCTAGGCCTGTATCTCAAGGAGATCAAAGAAAAAGAAAAAGCATGTGTGTGTGTGTGTGTGTGTGTGTGTGTGTGTATGAATATTCTAGCAACTCTTTTTGTGGTGGCAAAGAATTGGACATAGAGAAGATGCCTATCAATTAGGGAATGAGTTGAACAAGTTGTTTTATGTGATTGTGATAGAATACTATTGGACTATAAGAAATGACAAGAGGGATGGTTTTAGAAAAACCTGGGAAGACTTATATGAACTGATTCAAAGTGAAGTGAGTAGAACCAGAAGAACATTATACACAATAATAACAATATTGTAATGGTGATCAATTGTGAAAGATGTACTTACTCTGATCAATACAATAATCCAAGACAGTTCCAAAAGACTCATGATGAAAAATCCTGATTAGCTCTTGAGTGTGCAATGGAGTATACTTTTTTCATTTTCTTTATTTTTCCTGTTTGTTTTTGCCACATGGCTAATATGGAAATATGTTTTACATGTATGATTGCTATCATATTACTCACCTTTCCAATGAATTGGAGAGGTGCTAGAGGAAAGGAAAGAATTTGGAACTTAATTTTTAAAAAAGAATACTAAAAATAAATGCTATGTATATGTATTTATGTACATATATATGAGAGAGAGAGAGAGAGAGAGAGAGAGAGAGAGAGAGAGAGAGAGAGAGAGAGAGAGAGAGAGAGAGAGAGAGAGAGAGAGAGAGAGAATGGCTCATATGCTTTGACCCCTTATGTATTAAGGAATTTTTTTCATCCATATAAATATATGTGTATGTATATATATATAAATTATTTCTATATCTTGGATAATAAACTCTTCCTGAGAAATTTCATACTTCTTTTGTGTTTGACCAATTTCCTTTTTAGTCTAGGTACATTTGTTTTGTTTGTGCAGAAGCTATACAGTTTCATAAAGAGAAGTTATTATCTATTTTATCTTTTGTAGTTGCCTCTATCTCTTGTTTGGTGAAGAATACATCTCCTACCCAGAGCTATGAAAGATATATGATCAACTTCTATTCTAATTATTTTGGTAGTGTGAATTTTAACATTAAGATCATGCATCCATTTAGAACGCATCATAGAATATAGTATAAGGTATTCATCTAAGCCTAATTTCTGCCAGATTGCTTTCAAGTTTTCTCAACAGTTTTTTTTAATTAAATACAGAGTTTTCCTAATTCATGCTTTCTGGTTTATCAAAAACTGAGCATTGAATTCCACTATTTCTAATTCTCCCTTCTTAGTTACGTCTATTGATCTAGCTCTCATTTTTTTAACCAGTATCACATGGTTTTGATGACTGCTGCTTATAATATAGTTTAAGGTTTGGGAGTGCTACTCCCCATTCATGTCTACATCTTTTCATCATTTCCCTTGATATTCTAGATCTTTAATTTTTTCAAACAATTTTGGTATTATTTTATTAATTTATGTAAAGTATCCTTTTGATATTTTGATTGGCACAGCTAAATTACATTTGGTAGTAGTATTGTCAGTTTTATTATATTGGTATGGCCCAGCCACGAACATTAAAAAATTTTCCAACTATTTATTTTGTTATTTATTTCTTCAAAAAGCATGTCATTGAATCTGTATGAGTATTTTTGAACTGTTAGATTGATCCCCAGATATTTTATTCATTTTGCAGTTTTCAGAATGGGATTTCTCTTTCCATTATTGCCTCCTGAGTTTTATTATTGTTACGTAGAAATACTGTTGATTTTTGAGGAATAATTTTGTAGCTTGCAACTTTGTTGAAGCTATAAATTATCTTTGGTGATTCTCTAGGATTTTCTAAGTACACCATCATATCACTGGCAAATAGGGATAATTTTATCTCTCCTTAACCTATCTTTTACATCTTTAGTTTATTTCTCTTGTTATTACTATTGCTAGCATTTCCAGAATGATATAAAATAATAGTGGGGAAAATAGGCATCCTTCATTCTTGTCCACAATTATGAGAAAAGTTCTCTTATGTCCCCATTGCATATGAAGTTTGTATTTTCAGTTTTAGATAGATACTTTTATGCCTAAAAAGTATTTCTCTATCTTCCCTATTTTTAGGATATTCACAATAAATGAATGCTATCCTCTATCAATTTTTTTCTACATGAATTGAGATAGTGACATGTTTTGGATGTTTTTGTTTTTAGTATGATTAATTATGTTTATTTTTTTCCTAATGTACCATCCTTGTATTCCTAGTCTAAATTCAACTTGTTCATAATGAATGATTTTTTTGATGAATCACTATAATGTGATGGAATTTTATTTAAAATTTCTGAATTGGCATTCTTAATGATATTGGTCTATAATTCTTTTTCTGTATTTAATCTTGCCTGGTTTAGTTGTAAGGGCTATATTTTTTCTTGTAAAATGAATCTGGCAAGGTGCTTTCCTTCTCAACTTTTGAGAATGATTTGTGTAATAGCAATAGTAATTGTTTTTTTAAAAATTTGAAAGAATTCTGTGAATCCACCAGGACCAAGAGTTTATTTTTTGGTATTTCCTGTAGAGAAAGTTTTTTTTTCTTTTTCTAAGACTGGATTATTTAAGATCTCTATTTGGTCTCATTCATTTGTGTATTTCATATGTTTGACGGTATTATCTTATTTTTTCTGTGTTTTCAGTATTGTTGATAATTCTTTTGTTTTATGATTTTAATATGATTTCACTTCGTTAATTTGCTTTTTTATAGGTTTGATTTTCTGCTCTTTTCTTTGTAATCAGATTGGTTAAAGGTTTACAATTTTATTAGTCTTTTCAAAGAACCAGCTTTTAATTTTATTTATAATTTCTGTGGTTTCTTTATTTTCTAGTTTATCTATTTCTCCTCTAATTTCTAATATCTCCTCTTTTGTGTTTATTTTAGATTTGCTTATTTGTTTGGCTTTCTAGTTTTTAAGGTTCATGTGCAATTCATTAATACTCTAATTTTCTATTTTGTTAATACAAGTTGGTAGGGAGCTGATCTCCAACCCAGAATCTGAGGATTCGTTTAGCTCCCATAAATTCCAATATCTTGCTTCATCATTATAATTTCTCTCCAATAATTACTAATTATTTATTTGATTTGTTCTTTAATCCAATTATTCATTATTTAGGATTTCATTTTTCATCTTCATTTGGGTTCATGTCTTTTGTGTATGTTCACTGAACCGATTGTTATTTTATTGCTTTATGGTCTGTAAAGGATATATTTATTGTTTCTGGGTTTTTTTTTACATTTATTTGCTATCTCTTTACCCTAATATGTGGTAATTTTTATAAAAGTTCCACATAGTAAGAAACACATATATTCTGTAGCAGTCCTGTTTATAACATACCATATGTCTTATAAATCTTTTACCTTTCTCCAGGAATTTGTTCAATTCTATATTTTCTCTTTTGTTTATCTTTCTGTTAGACTTGTCCAGAATTGAGAGACACTGAAATCTCCTGTGACTATTTTATTGCTAGATCTTGCTATAGTTGGATTCATTTTTCATTTATGAATTTAAATGATAAGGTAATTGGAGCATACAAGTTTTAGGTTGCTATTGGTTTGTTCTCTTTCTTTTCGGCATAATCCAGTTTCCTTATTTCTTTTTTTTATGTTGTGAATGTTTGTTTTTGCTTTTTCTAATAGCATGGTGGAAATTCCTTCTTTTTCGGATGTTTGATACATGGCAAATTTTGTTCTTATCCCTCATTTTTGTTCTATGCCTTTGATTTTAGATGTGTTTCTTGTAAGCAACAGATTGTATGGTTTTGTTTCTTATCCAATTTGTCACTCTTTTTCATCTATATGATTTTTAACCCATTCACTTTTAAAGTTATAAAAGTTATATTCCTGTTTTCCTCCATTTATTTCTATTGTCTCCAAACTAGGATTTTTTTTAAAAAAAATCTATAAACACAGTACTATCTTGCTTCAGTTATTCTAATTTAATCTATTTTAAGGAAATTTGATTCACGTGGTTGTCTTCCCCTCACACTTAAAGCCCACCCCCACCACCTTCTCTTGTTTTAGAGTTTTGCTTAATTTATTCAGAAATATGTTATTAATAGTGTATAGCATCCCCTTAAGGATACATAAGAGCCCTTTTTCCTTTTCCCATCCCCTACTCACTTCAGAACAAGTGTAGATATTTTCTTATAATTTTTTATCAGCCATTATTACTCTTTTATTTCACTAAGATAGAAACCTATCTGTTTTCAAAGCATAATGAAGACCACCACCACCACACACATACCAGCTCTCCAGGGTTAGAGGCTTGTCGTTCATGTCCGGCATGAGTCTGCCTCCTGTTTGTGTCTGCTTTGGTACAAAAGAGCTGAAATCTTCTTTGCCTTCCTGAGCACCTGAGCATCAAAGTCTTAGCAGAAACAACAGCAGAAGCAGCAGCAGGGGCAAACTGACTAAGAGAGTACAGGGATAAAAGAACCTACTTGGCATTCATCCAGCTGTACTCAGTGGAGGTTAAATGTAAAATAGCTAATGAGCAGCCTTGTTGTAAAGGTCACAATTTGGCTTAAATACTATCTTCTCAACTGGTTGTAATCATTCTATGATTCTTTATGCTTAGCATTTCCTTTTTGGTGTGGGAATAAAACTGTCCTTTCCATGCTTGATTCATGTATGTGATCTGGATATTTTTGCCCTCCCCATTCCCACTGTCCTGGGGAGAACCCTTAGACTAAAGCCAAAAATAGAACTGTTCCTTGTGATTCTGAGGTGGGAATGGAATTGAATCACAAGGATCCCAGTTTCCCTATTAAAGGGACAGACAACTCCAGAGCAATGACCCTAGGGCAAATGGAGGGGACAGGGAAAGGACAGGACTGCTGTGCTATAAATTGTATAGGAGGGATTGAAGGAGAGGGAAACACTGAGTCAGGGAGAGCAGGTGGGAATTGTTGCCAGGGTCCACAAAAATGAAGGCCTGAATGAAAGTGAAAAAAAAATTACATTAATGTAGAGACATGTGTCGTAGGCAAATATTGGGTCTCAGAATGTGCATTTATATATATTTAGAGACAAATGACAAAACAAAGCAGATTTCATGTGAGGAGAGAAGAATGAGTGAAAGACAACACGAAAGGTTTCAAGTATGGGTTACTAGTATGTAGTGCTCCTGTTAATAATCTTCTGTTTTGTTTTCAAAGCCCTTCACATAATCTGGCCCCTTCCTACTTTGCCAGTCTTCTTACACTTTACTTCCCTCCATCTACTCTATTATGATCTAACCGACCTCTTTGTTACTCCTTGCATGTGGCACTCCATCTCCTCACTGTGCCTTTTTACTGGATGTCTCTTATGTCTTGAAGGTTCTTCTCATCTAAAACTCCTGATTTTCCAGGTCTCCATCAAGCCACAGCTAAAACCCCACCTTCCACAAAATGTCTTTCCTTTCTTAGTTGTGCTCAATGCTAGTGACCTCATTCTCTGTGATCACTCCAGTTTACCGTGTGTTTGTGTGTGTGTGTGTGTGTGTGTGTGTGTGTGTACATATGTATTATTTACATAGTTGGTTTTGTCATCTCTCCCATTAAAACATGAGCTCCTTGAGGGTAGTGACTATTTTTTGGTCTTCATTATATCCTCATTGCCTATTAGCATAGTGACTGGCACATGGTAAACACTTAATAAATGCTTGTTTACTTGACAGAAAAAAAGTTAAGAGAAGGAACAGGTTTGGGGATTAAAGATGATATATTGGGTTTTGAACATGTTGAGTGTGAAGGGCTAGTGGCATATTTAGGAGAAAGGAATTTAGAGGTAGAGTTCAGAAGAGAGTTTGAGGCTGAGGTTATAAATTTGAGAATCATATGCCTGGAGATAATAAATCAAACCCATGAGAGTTAATGAAATTGCCAAGGGAGAAAGAGAAGAGAGGAGAGGAGAGGAAAGGGACAAAAATAGGAAAAGAGGAGCTGAGACTAGAGACAGAAAAAAGCAACCAGGAAAAAAGTTCAATGTTATAGAGGAAGAATGCCTTTTTAAAAGGAAGGGGTGACTTACGCTTCTGGAAGCCAAGATGGTGGAGTAAAAAGGTAGTCACTCTCACCCTCCCCTATCAACCTCTGAAAACCCAGAAAATATCACCCCAGAAAGAAAAAAACCCTGGAACAGCTGAACTAGAAGAAAGACGGGGAACAGCAGTGCAGCAGCCCAGCAAGCCAGTCTCCCAGTGCCTCAGAAAAAATAAGGGAGGCAGCACTACAAAGGGCCCCAGGCAGATAAGCACCCTGCAGCATTCATCTGAAAGAAGCTGAAGAAAGCAACCTAGAGTCTTCCTAAAGTCCCAGCCTTGCTGACTCCAACCCAACACCAGGTAAGCTGTCAGAACCCTACAGCTTCCAACTGTCAGCCAGGAGGAGATCCTGAAGTCCAAGTGGTACAGCAGGCAAACACCAATACCTGGACCTCCAAGTGCCTCAGTGAGGGTGGGAAAACAGGTGGAAACCAGCTCAGAAAACCACCAGGTGCCTATATCTCCCAGTGCATTAGCAGAAAGGAGGGAGGCAGTATTGCAAGGGGCCCCAGTCAGATAAGCACCCTGCAGCACCCATCTAAAAGGAGTTGAAGAAAGCTAAAGGAAAGGAAAAGCAGGCACCTAGAATTGCCTGAAAGTTCCAGCCTTGCTGATTTCAGCCCAACACGAGCTAAGCTGCCAGAACCTTACAGCTTCCAACTGCCAACATAAGAGGCCCTAGCACACAAAGCCAGTGACCAAGACCTAGGCTCCCAACACAAGAAGCTTGGGTCAGTGCCCTCTGTTCCCCAGCAGGAGAGCTCAATCTCTTCAAAGGCCAGGGAATAAAGAAACCATGAGTAAAAAGAAATGTACCATAGATTCATATTATGAGAAGAGTGAAGATCAAGACAGAAATTCTGAAGAGGACAACATTGTCAACAAACCCACATCTACAACATCAAAAGGGAATATGAACTTGTCTGAAGCCCAAAAAGCCTTCTTTGAAGAGCTTAAGAAGGATTTTAAAAGTCTAATGAGAGAGGTAGAAGAGTCCTTAAAAAATACAATTGGCCAATTGGAAAAAAAGTACACTGAAGAAAACAAGTCCCTAAAATACACAATTGGCAAACTGGAAAAAAAGTACAGTGAAGAAAACAAATCCCTTAAAAACACAATTGACCAGTAGAAGAAGGAAGTACAAAAACTAACAGAAGAAAACAATCTGTTAAAAACTAGAGTTGGACAAATGGAAACTAATGACTCTATGAGAGAGCAAGAGTCAGTCAAACAGAAACAAAAAAAAATGAAAAAAATAGATGAAAATGTAAAATACCTCATCAGTAAAATGACCAACCTGGAAAATTGATCCAGGAGAGACAATTTAAAAATTATTGGACTACCTGAAAATCATGATGAAAAAAAGAGCCTGGACAGTATCTTTCAGTAAATCATAAAGGAAAACTGCCCTAAAGTCCTAGAACCAGAAGGTAAAATAACCATGGAAGGAATACACTGCTCACCATCTGAGAGATCTCAAATTGACAATGCTAAGGAATATAATAACAAAATTCAAAAATTACCAGATGAAAGAGAAGGTGCTGCAAGCAGCCAGAAAGAAACAATTTAAATATTATGGAACCACAGTGAGGATTACACAGGACCTTGCAGTCTCTACATTAAAACATTGAAGGGTGCGGAACATGATATTCCTTAAGGCAAAGGAGCTGGGATTGCAGCCAAGAATCAACCACCTGCAAAAATGGGCATGATTTTTCAAGAGAGGAGATGGATATTCAATGAAATAGGGGACTTCCAAACCTTCCTGATAAAAAGACCACACCTCAACAAAAAATTTGATCTTCAAATACAAGATTCAAGAGAGACATAAAAAGGTAAATGGGACAGAAAGCTACTTGCAACTCTTGAGAACTGTACTGTTATTATATCATGTTAAAGGAGTATACATAAAGGGGGTGGATATTAGTTGACTTTGATGTAGTGATAAAAAAATCTAATCAAGTGGATTAAGTGGATCTAAGTAAGTAGATTAGTCTGATTTTAGAAAATGTACTGAAAAAGGAGGAAGAAGACAAGGGTAAATTACATTACAGGAAAAGACACAAAATCCTATTACAGCAGAGGGAAAGAAGGGAGGGGGGTGAGCATTGTTTGAACCTTACTTTCATCAGATTTGGCTTAAGAAGGGAATAACAGTCAGTTAGGTATAGAAATCTAACATGCCTATAGGCAGTAGGAGGGAAAGGGGGAAAGAAAAGGGAGGGGGGATAGAAGGGAAGGAAGAAGCAGTAAGGCTAAAGGGGAAGAAAAGGGAAAGGGATAATAGAAGGGAGGAGAGACTGAAGGAGGTGGTGGTCAAAAGCAAAACACTAGTGGGGGGAAAAGGAGAAAGAAAAGCACAAACGGGGGAAAAAAGATGGAGAAAAAGACACATATAGTAATCATAACTGAATATGGAAAATGCTATCCACATCCAAAGAAAGACTATTGAAGTTGATCGCTTTTTTTTTACTCTTATGTTGAGTTTTGTTTCTTCTTTCTGATGGTTCCTCCTATTGGTTTTAATTTTTACTTACAACTTCACTAATATGAAAATATATTTAATAGGAATGTAAATGTATAGCTTATATCAGATTGTGTACCGTCTTGGGGAGGGTGGTGGGGAAGAAGGGGGAGAAAAATTTTAAACTCAAAAGCATAAGGAAATGATTGTTGAAAAATCAAAATAAATTAATAAAATTAATTTAAAAAGAAAAAAAAAGGAAGGAGTGGTCATCAATGTCAGATGCTACAGAACACTAATGATGTAAAAAGAGAGCTATGAAAGAGCCAGTGGGTTTGGAGGTCATCGGTGGTCTTTGAAGGAACAACTTTAGTAGAAGGCTGTGAAAGGGATTGAGGAGCAAATATGTGATGAGGAAGGAGGCAGAAAATGTAAAGATCATATTTATTAAGATTTTGACGAGAGAGAGAGAGAGAGAGAGAGAGAGAGAGAGAGAGAGAGAGAGAGAGAGAGAGAGAGAGGAAAGGGAAATTTGTTTTTAAAATTCTATAGTTCATGTTCCCCAAATAACTCTAGACTCACACAACCCAGGTTAAAATTCTGAAACTTCGGGGCAGCTAGGTGGTGCAGTGGATAGAGCATCAGCTCCAAAGTCAGGAGGACCTGAGTTCAAATTCCGCCTCAGAACAAACACTTGACACTTACTAGCTGTGTGACCCTGGGCAAGTCACTTAACCCCAATTGCCTAAAAAACAAAACAAAACAAACATTCTGAAACTTCCTCTCTGGCTTATATTTTTGCCCCCATCCAGATAATTAGAAATTTCTGAAATCAACATAGGTCCAGCTACTCAATAGGTCACTCTTTTATAGACTCTAGGCCAGGAATAATATTGAAATAATGAGTTACTTATAGAATAATTGAATGGATGAATGAACAAAAAGCATTAATTAATCCACAGTAAAGCAATAAAATACAGTCATTGAAAATATCCTGATATAGCCATTTAGGCTCTGGGGCATCCTTGTTCCAATTCCGCACACATAGACAAATTTTGGGTCCCAGAACAAGTCTGCATATCCCTCCTTAGGGTTCTAGGGCTACCTTTGAGGAGTCAAAGTGTTATTCTAATGCCAAATGCTTAAGCCCTAACTAATGAATGCACTTGCCCTCCAAGATTATCAGTTGAGAATCAATTTGGTCAGCCAACCTTAAGTAGCTTTTTGAAAAGTTATTTCTAAGGTGATACAATAATAACTGTTGGCCTAAAACATTCTCTCCCTGCTGCCAAAGTCTAGGACACATTTTCCCACAATTACATACAGATTCTAGGGACAAGTGGGTTCAAACTTAAATAGCAAATATTGGCAAGGATTCATAACTTTCAGTTGCTGAAATCCTTTGCTCCAATTTTAGGTTACTTAAGAAGTTCATGATGAATTTGGGTCCAGTCTGACTTTGACTCTCAATGCAGACCTTGCTTCCAGATAATCCAGTGATGCTGCCAGGACACTGATGGGAAGTCCAGTATCTCCTAGACTCTTCAAAGTTCAAAAGGCCTTTCTCCAGGCAAAGAGTTGAAGATCAGGGGGAAAACTAAGGCTAATATGAGGTACTCCCCCCTGCTCCAATGTCTTCTTTTGGGAAAGTTTAGAAGGAATACTCTCTCCTCATATGCCACTCACTGGAATCTCAATTTCCTATTCTACTTAGCTCTATGCGTTTACAAGATCCATTAGGCATGCCAAAATCCCTCAACCAATTGGAATAGACTTCCTGTCTCATGGCATTTCAAATGGCTTTCAAAGACTTTTCATGTTTAATCTAAATTCTTTGAGTAATTAGTGGGGTGGTTTCAACCACACCATTAGATTGGTGAGTTCAGTCATATCTCCCTTCACCCCTCCCCTAAAATAATTTGGTCTACTCCAAAGCTTCATAATGCTTAACAGAAAAGGCGGTGACTAAGTCTCTCTACAGCTGAAGTGGGAGGTTGGAAATATTAGTGCACACAGCTCCTGCATCTCCATTAGTATATCCAACTGATTTCTGCAATGTTGCATTAGGCTTGATGTCTTTTGTCATTGCTCTGCTTATTTCAGTTGTACCTGTTATTTGATAAAAAGGCTAAAACCACTGCTGCAATTGTTACCTTCCCTTGCAGGTAGTATCACCATACCGTTAATATTCACAACTGCCTTTTCTCTCCAAGAAATTTCCATTTCTCTTCACCAATCAACAGTTGTGTCAAGGTCATATGAATTCATGGCTATTGTTGACCTATGTCTTCCAATGCATGCTTGAGCTTGGAGCCCAGGCATCCTGGAAAATGCCATTCTTTCCTTATAGGACATAACTAATATTTCCTAGGCAAAAGGGAAATAAAAGCACATAGAATAAGGTAAAAAATGAGTGAGAGGAGATAATTGATCAAACACCATGCCAAAAAAGAGTACATGTGACCAACGGTCTTAGAAAGATAAAGGGACAAAAAGAAAAGATGGAAAAAGGGAGCAGTTTTTGAGATAAAGGCTGGATCTCAATGAGGTAAGGTAATCTGCAGAGAATTGAGATGAGGGTGTTTAGAGGATCTCATATTGAAATGGCTATTTCATGTGAAAGTGTACCTTTGAAGCTATTTATGCCTCTTATTAAAATTCAGAAGTGTTTCCTTTGGCTTAGAACCAGTTAATTCTTTGTCTAATATATAGATATGGTGATTGTCATATGTTTTCTTCAACCATAATTCTGTCATAAATCAGCTGGCTAGAAGATCTAGAAAGATCACTATGTCCATTCTTAATTTTCTCTTCCCAACTCCCACCCAGGGGCCAGACTACACTTAGACCATTCCTTAAAGAGTAATGTTGGACCTTTAAACTCAGACTAACATCAAGGCACAGAATATTAATTTTGAGAAGACACTTTAAGACAAGTCCACTAGTGAGGTTATAATGAGCAAGAATTTAAAACTCCCTCCAGTCACAACTTCCCTTTTTTGCCAGCTGTGACTGACACATAGAAAGGGGAGATATTATTCTCTAGCTTTGAAAATAGCAAAACAAAAATAAGTATGACTTTCCAGACTCTTTTTTATAGTTACTAATCAGTGTAAGTGAAAAAGAGGTTAATGCCGTGTCTTTGGGGGAAGATTTGGAGTCAATAAATGAATGCGATAACTAGCAGAATTGCCTAATGGTTGTCATACAGATTGGCAAAGCTACATGGATGTTCCATACTGATCCTTAGGAGATGGGAACATTTCAGTGTAACTCCATGATCCATCACTGATGCTTAATGTGGCAGGTTTGGGAACTGAATTTTATATTAGGTAACCCAGATGTGCTAACTAAACTCATAAGAGATTGATTTATAAGCCACAAATGCCAATTTATTAATTTATCATGAATGATGTAACTGGGCTGAGAAATGGAATTAATTACCTTCAGATAACATTCTTTGTGAGTGCATCCACTCAGAAGTTCACTTCAAAATCAAGAGGTTATTCAATGAGCATTGTATTAGAGCTAAAGGAAGTACATGTTCTTAAAACATCATTTCTACCAAATCTGGAATCCTAAGGAGTCTCCTTTCTCCACTGCAGAGATATTAAATTTAAAGAGCAAGGTCAGCTAGAATTGAAGCATCTTCTCCAAGTGGTGTTGGGAAAAAATGAATTTAACTCATGAGGACTACTGGTGGCACTTAGTTGTCACTACCTTATGCTACTCTCAGGTTGACAGATTATTTTCTGATCAGTCTTTTTCTTTTTGTTTTTTCTAGATTGGTCATTTACTTAGGACACAGAGCGAGGCTATTTAATCTCATTCAAAAATTGTACCCTCTCCAAATCACATGGTAGGATGGGTTAATACTGGGAAATTTTCTTATAGACAATGGATCCTTATCCATAGTGTTTTAAATCAAAGAACCATTGAATTTCAGAATTAAACGGGACTCCAGTCAACCATTTATTCAAACTCATGCCTGAAAAACAAATTCTCGATACAACACACATAAGTGGTCTTTCTGTCTTAATGGAAAGTTCCCAAAGAGTGGGACTATCCTGAAGCAATTCATTCCACTTTTGGATAGTTGTAATTGTTATGGAATTTTGCTTCCAGCCTCCCTCACCCCCACCTTAAGACTTAATTTGTGTCTTTATAGCTTCTACCCGTTGCTCTTAATTATTCTCCAAATAGATCACATAACAGCTCTCCAGATACTTGAAACAGTTGTCATGTTCCATCTATGTCTTTTCTTCTCCAGGTAAACTTCTGTAGTTCCTTCAGTACTCTTCAGTGTATAGCATGGATTCACTGTCATTTACCATTGTTGGACCATCCATGAGGCAGCTGGATGAAGCAGCATAGCAGGGTAGAACACTGGACTTGGAGTCATGGTTATTTCCTTCATTCCTCCTCTGAAAGGCATATGCAATTTTATCAACTGGCAAAAATCTACCTAAATTGCTCAAATAAAAGTAAACTGTATCTAAATCATTTATATGATCTACCAGATTAGCTTTTCTACTCCCCCCCCCAAAAAAAAAACATAAATTAGGCTAGTCTGGCACAACTTATTCATCCTAAAGCTATGTTGGTTCTTTGTGATTCTCATTTACATTTCTAGAAGTTCATTAACCATATTACTAATAATAAATTCTAGAATTTTGATGGGAATCCAAGCTAAGCTCACTGGCCTATGGTTTAAGAGTTTTATTATCTTCCATTTTTTGAGGAATAAAGCAATGTTTGCCCTTCTCCTACCCTGTGGCACCTTCCTCTCCCATTTTTCAATGGTCTTTCAGATATCACTGATAGTAGCTTAACAAGCACATCTACCAGTTTTTTTTGGGGGGTACCAAATGATGTCATTTATCTGGGTCAAGTGGCTTGAATTCATCAAGAGCAGGTAGGTATGCTCTTAATATATCCTTATGTATATTGAGTGTCAATTCTTTATTAACCATTTTTGCTGTGTCCTTTACAATCCAGAGATCAGTCTCTTTGGCAGAGAAAATTTTTTTTAAAAAAATAAGAAAATAAGAATTGGATATTCTTGTCCCTGTTGTCAGTTATCATTGTTACATCTTCTTTTTCATGAGGGTCTATGAACACATGCATGTGCATTCCCACATAAATGTATATATACATGTACACACAAATGTACATTCATGTGTAATACATGAATGTGTATACATACATGCATATATGCTCATTTGAGTGTGTGCTGCTGTTTGGTCATTTCAGTAGCATCTGACTCTTCATGACCACATTTGGGGTGTTCTTGGCAAAGATATTTAAGTAATTTTGCCATTTCCTTCTCCAACTCATTTTACAGATAAGGAAACTGAGGCAAACAGGGTTAAGTGACTTGCCCAGGGTCACATGGCTAGTAAGTGTCTACGGCCAAATTTGAACTCAGGAAGATGAGTCTTTCTGACTTCAGTCCCAGCACTCTATCCACTGTGCTAGCTAGCTGTCTATATATGTGTGTGTATTTACATATATGTCTTGAGTTCAAATCCCATCTTATTGCTTTCCAAATTGCTTTCCAGAATATTTGGATTCATCCACAACTCCACCAGCAATGCATCAATGTGCCCATTTCACTGTAATTCCTCAATTATTTGTAGTATTTTTTTTCTTTTTTTGGAAGGCGTCATCATTGCATGTCTTATAGGTGTGAGGTAGAAGCATTTATCTAATGACTCCTAGTGATAAGAACTTTTAAAAAAAGTATATTGCTATAGTTAGCCTGTTTTTTTCTCCTTTGAGAACTGTCTATTAACATCCTTAGACCATTTGTCAGCTGGTGAATAGCCTTTTTTTATTATTATGAATTGAATCAGTTCTTTATATGTGGAAATGAGACCATCACAGAAATTTGCTGTAAAGATCTTACCTCCAGTTAATTGTTTCTCTTCCAATCATAAGCTGTACAGTATTGTTCCTGCAGTATTTATTTCTGCAAAAAAAAATCTTTTTAATTTTAGGCAGTTGAAATTAACCATTTTATCTTCTGTGATTTCCATCTCTTGTTTGATATGACTCTTTCTCATCCATAGATCTGTTATGTAATTTTTTCCTTGTTTCTCTAATTTGTTTATGAGGTGACCCTTTGAGCATCAATGAACCAAGAGTGGGTGATTCTCCTGACCTGGAAGGAAGGCTTTGAAGAAAGAAAGAAAAGAGAGAGAGAGAGAGAGAGAGAGAGAGAGAGAGAGAGAGAGAGAGAGAGAGAGAGAGAGAGAGAGAGAGAGAAGGAAGGAAAAACCATGGAGGGTAAAGAAGATGTAGGTGAAATTTTCATTCTCTGTTCAGACGCCCCTATCCCATCCCCTCTTTTGGCTCTTGGCATTTTCACTGTCTGGTCCCCATGCCTGGTATGCTCTCACTTTTCATCTCCACCTCCTGGCTGGAGGTCTCCTGGCTTCCTTCAAGTTCCAGCTAACATTTCACCTTCTACAGTAAATCTTTCCTGATTTCCCCTTAATTATCTCTTCTCCCTATTGATTTTTTAAAATTTATCCTATATATTGTTTGTTGGTACATACTTGTTTGCATATTGTCTACCTCATTAGATTGTGAGGATAGAGATTGTTTTTTGCCTTTTTTTTATGTCCCCAGCACTTAGCACATGGTAAGCACTTAATAAATGCTTGTTGACTGACTAGGTGACCTCTAAGGTTCCTTCCAACTCTAAATCTCTGGTGTCATGGTGTCATTGCATCCACAAGATACCCAGGGGTTTACCCATTGGGTCTGTTTTGTTACAAATTGAAAAGAAAAGAAAAATAAAAATAAGCAAAAAATGTGCAACTCTTTTTCTCTCTCCAGGTATGAACTAGGAGAAGGCACCAGGTTGTGCTGGAACTAATTCCATTATAGTTGAGAGCACAGAATTTTTTCCCACCTATAGATTGTGATCTCTGAGGCACCGCTCAGCATGTCATCTGTTCTTCCATCCTCACAGAGAAGGCCACTCCTCTTCTCTGTATGTAGCTCTGCTTCTATCCTCCTATCTTACAATTCTTCCCCCAACACACTCTACTCAAGACCCCACCAGGACCACCACTATAAAATGATCATTTCAAACAATAGTGGAGGGTTGATCCAATGCGCCATATAGTACCTCTTCTCCTACTTTCTAACCTGTCATCAACACCCTTCCAACAAAACAAAACAAAACAATGCTATTTGAATGAGATTCTTTCAAGAAGTCCTTCTCCTATCTCCTGGTTGTGTGCAGTACAGATGTTCACTCAACTCTGAGTGCTGTCTCTCTTGACCTCATCAGGGACCTTGGATACTTTCCATCAGTAGAACTGCAGGGTTAACCCCTGTCCCAGAAAGACAGTTCCTTATCTTTCATTACCAACCGAACCCTTCTTTGAACCACTTGGGGCTTGTGAAAATCTCCCCGTTGAGCCACATGAGACAAGCTTGGATGGAAAAAAAAAAGAGTCAGCGGCCAGGAAAGGCTCCCCCCACCACGCAGTAGCTACACACAGCCAAGGAAGCCCCGAAAACCTGATTTGTAGCAATGTCATTTTCTCCTGCATTTAACAGACCTCTTTCCATGAGCAGAGAGAGAGCTCAAGATGGCTTATTAACACGAGCGATTTTAGCACTTCCTTCCTTATGCCATAACAGCCCCTTCTGTAAGGTTTCTCGTTAAGAGACGAGTGGCAGATATTGACAGACTGCAGAACTGGGCTGTGGGCTTTGCTCATTAATTACACCCAGTGGATTTAGTCCAGCCCGAGATCTATCTCAATATGTTTAAAGCAAAAAGTTATTTTAGATCAGTTATTGTTGTTCTTTTCCTGAAATGGACATTTCCTTTTAAGAAGAAATTATTTTTTCCACTTAGCAGGCATTTAGTTTTTCTCCTTCCCATTCCCCTTTTCCTCTCCACAATTAAACGACAAGAAAAAAGAAAACCCTTAAAGCAAATATACATAGTCAAGAAAAAGAAATCCCTCCATTGGCCATGTCCAAAATTATGTCTTATTCTGCATTCTGAATCCATCACCTTTCTATTTGGAGGTAGTTAGGGTGCTTCATCTTCTAGCTGGTTATTGAACAGAATTCTAAAGTCTTTCAAAGTTGTTTTTCTTTATAATGTTGCTATCTTTGTCTAAATTATTCCCGTTTCTCTCACTGAAGGGGACATTTTCAAAAGAATCACTTCAGTCTTGCAAAAATGACTGTTATAACCCTAGGTTATGAGCTCAGATTATGAAAAGTGAGAACCATCAGCTTTTATTTTTCCTAAGCACATAAGAAATACTCCAGTTGGATGCCCTGCCCCCCTCTCATTGGGAACAGGAAAGAGTCAACTCCTGTTTCTCATGCCACCTCACATATCATGCCTGATGAAGTCAAATGCTTCCCTTCTTGCCCGCTGGGGCTGAGTTTTAAAGACCTGATTAATGTGAAACTGGCTTAAGCCTCCAGGTCACAAAGGTGCCCTGGGTCTCCCTTATGTTTTTTATGATGGTAAAGGCCTGAGTGAGTTTGGTTCAAGGTTTAATGTCAGAACTATAAGCAATGGGAGGGTTTTGTGATCACTTTCCACTGACACCCCCCCACACACACACCTACCCCATTTCCCCCAGAGTGAAGGAGGGTGGCAATAGGAATCTAGGATCTAGTCTGTTAGTTTGTCTGAAGCCATGAGACCCTCTAACAGACACTGTTAGGAAGTATCTAATCAAAGTCTTGGGCTGAGACCCTACATGCCTAGGCAGGCATTTCCTCCAATTTCTTCACTTTCATGCTGCTAAAGAGATAGTAGAACCTCAGCAAGCCCTCAGTAGCCTGGATTTTGTGACTTCAAACTTGTGCTGGTAGGGAGGGGCACTTTTTTCTTACTTTTCTCCCCACACACATATGCACACACCCCAGGTTCAAATGTCCTCCACCCAACTAGGCAGAATGAATGCACCATTAATGGGGTAGTTAATGGTTTAAAGGTGTTGATACATGCAGCAGTGGGAATTGTTCAGTCACACCATACATGCTGGGCTAGGGTTGGTGAGCAGGCAGGCCCCTTCAAGGCCTCTTCACTATCCATACTGGCCAACTACAGCTTAATCTGACAAGGATAATGTGCAGAATGTAAATATTACCATTTGTTGCATGTCATCTCAGATTAGACGCTAATTTGCAAATGTAATTTATCATGTCTAAAGAAAACCAAAATGACAGCTTTGACCAGTATTTGGTATCTTTGTGTTAACAATAACTCATTTCTGATTGTTATTGTTACAGGCGGAGACCATGTCTCAACATGTTCTGAGAGGACCAAGTGCCATCCATCTCGTTGGCCTCTCTGCCAAGATCTCTTTCCATTATCTTCCAAAACATTTCCCTTCTTTTCTTTGCTATTTTCATGGCACATGAGAAGTAAATGTTCCAAAGACTTTCCAAAATCTAGGGTCTGGACTAAAAAATGCTGAGTGGGCTTTTATCTGAGAGTTGATAGAACCAATTAGTTGAAGTTGGGTCTCAGTTATGGTGTCTCTCCCCACATACGATGGTGAGTAGATTTTTTTTAGCCAAATTAAAAGGAACATAGTGACTAAATTGCTGAAAGGATGAATGAAGCCAGATGTAGATGGCCCTGGACATGTTTATTTGTGGCACTACACTTCAAAGGAGACAGCCTGGTATGGTAGAAAGTTAATTCAATCCTACAATATTTAAATGCCCACTCTATGTGAGGCACTTGCACAGGGTATCGCGGAAACAGACAAAAATGAAACAATCATAGATTCTTCTGAGGGAGAAAAAATACAGGTTACACAGGTTATGTTATTCAATCATGTCTGACTCTTTGTGACTCCATTCTTCACAAAATGCCTGGAGTAGTTTTGTCACTTCCTCCTCCAGCTCATTTTACAGATGAGGAAACTGAGGTGTATAGGGTCTCACAGCTAGTAAGTGTCCGAGACCAGATTTGAACTCACAAAGATGTGTCTTCCTGAGTCCAGGCCCAGCACTTTATCTGCTGTGCCACCTAGGTGCCCCAGCTACATAAACACAAAAATGCAAAGTAGAGTAATATTAGTGATTTCAGGAGGGAGCCTGAATTAACAATTTGGAAGGGAAGGGATCCAGAAAGTTTTCTAGTTGGGAATTGCACCTGAGTTACTTTTTGAAGGCAGCAAAGGATTCTCAGAGGCAGGGGTCAGAAGAGAGTGGGTTCTAAGCAGGAGAAACCACTGGTATAAAAGCACATAGAGGTGAGAGATAGAATGTCTAATATGAAGAGCAGCTAGCATGTCACTTTGACTGTAACAGAGAGTTTACAAGATAAAAGATGGGGGCATAGGGGATGGGCCTGTGTTGTCATTGGTGAAGGGAACTTCTAGGTAAGGAAACTTTCTGTACCAGTGTAGGTCATATAAAAAATATGAAATACATTGGGAAGAGTAGGTTTGTAGCCAGACTGCATAGGATTTTAAATGTTGAAGTAAGGATTTTATACTTTGTCATGGAGGCAATAAGGGAATATTCAAGATTTTTGAGTGTGGGGAGGAGTGACATAATTATGCTTGTTGCAGTATTAATTTGGGAGTATTGGATTTAGGGTCAGAAGATGTGGTTTCACAGATGCTGTCTCTGCTGTTTACTGATTATATGATCTTAGGCAAATCACTTCATCTTTCTGTGACTGTTTTCTCGTATGTAAATCACTTCATCAGGAGGCTAGACAAAATTATTGCTAATGTCTCTTTTAGCTCTAGAGCTTATGATCTTAAACCTACCCATAGGCCTGCCAATAAGCCCCATTTTTCAATGGAACAGAGACCTTTATAGTCTATCCTACGTGGGATATGGATATTCAAACACTAATTCTGTTACAGAAGCAAAATCATCTGTTCTAAGAGGGTTTCCCATTTGTTTGTGGGGTTTTTTTTTCCTTCTTTCTCTCAAGATTTTAAGATTTGGTTGAAGAATTTGCCTTAACAGGCTTGTGATCTATTTGGTCTTCCTTAAGACCACTGAAATCCACTGACAAACGAGTCCATGGAAAAACCGTGTCTCCTTGCATACGTACAAGTCATCAAGATTGATGCCAGTAAGTTATAAGAGAACAAAATCTCTCTCCTCCTCATCATGGACAGTACTCAGTTTAAAGGGGAGATCAGCCAAGTCTAGTGAAAAATTTAAATTTAAAATTTAAGTAAAAATTTAAAAGAAATTTAAATTTAAAAAAAACGTTTCGGGGAAGAAAAAAAAATCTGCCAAATCTTTTTGCCTTATTCTTCACATGAACAAATAGAGAAGTTGAAAATAAGCCCAGCTGGAAGGGCTAGGCTTTTGTTTATCTTTCCCTAGAAACAATGTTCCATCATGGTCTCTCATCAGGCCCTGGGTTTCTGCAAGTGTTGAATGGAGCAAGGGATGGAGGTAAGCCAGAGTCAGCTCTTTCCTATGGAGATCAAGCTTTGTGTTCTTTGATTTTAAAAGCTCAGACAGCTGCTTTGATTCAATGGACCTAACTTTGTAAGATTTCCCTGACCTCTACTTAAACCAGTTTTGAGACAGATTTCTTGTGTCATCACCTGAAGAACTCCAAGGAGGAAGATGAATTAATCACAATAGGGATAAAGCATTAAAAAGTCAATAATCCAGATGAAACATTCCTGGGTGAAAATTACTGCCATGGTAACCTCAGGAATATAAAGGACTGATCACTATAAAAGGAGTCGAGTCTTCTTTGGTTATTGTGTTAATTTTTTTTTTAAACCTGGGCCAGGTCACCTAACTGCTATGGGTCTCAGTTGCTCCATCTGTAAATTGGGTCTACTCATTTGCCATAAGACAGTTTGTGTAAAGCTTTTGGTGACACCAGAAAATTTTTTTATGAATATAAGACACTAACTGATGCACTCCTTTCACTCTCCTTTTGGGGGATCTGGATTGATGACTTCACCAATACTGAAAACTTCTTTTGTGGAGATTCCCTCTAAATATGCATATTGGCCACACATCTGTAACATTCATGGAATCTAAGGCTGAAAGATAATTTGCATAAGACTCATTTCTTTGGTGGAGATTGATTACTGAATGCTCTAGGCCTTTATGGGGAGCAGAACTGGCAAAATACAAGAGAAGAGAGATCTTGGTCTTCTAACTTCTAGCTTCAAGAAAGGAGACACAAGATTTCATTGAAGATTTTCTTCTGAGTGATGGTCTTATTCTCTCTGCCTTTCTGCCTATGTCTCTGTCTCTCTCTGTGTCTGTCTGTCCCTTTCTTTGTGTTTCTCTCTGTCTTTCTCTGTCACTCTCTGTTGTTCTCTGTCTCTCTCTGTCTTGCTCTGTCTCATTCTCTGTCTCTGTCTCTTTCCTGTCTTTCTGTCTGTCTGTCTGTCTGTCTCTCTCTCTCTCTCTCTCTCTCTCTCTCTCTCTCTCTCTATATATATATATATATATATATATATATATATATATCTCCATATATATCCATATATATCTTTTTCTCTGTCTCTCTTTCTCTCTCTGTCTCTGTCTCACTCTTTCTCTCTTTCTTCTCCTTCAACTGATCGGTGTGTAGTGAAAGCCCTAACTGACTTCCTCCCCTGAAATAGATTTGCAACTCTTCTTCAATCTGTGATTTTAGAGAAATATTTATGCTCCAGAGTTAAATATCTTACCTGGGGTCACCCAGTCAGTATGTATCAGGGGTAGGACTTGAACATAAGTCTTCCAGACTCCAAAACTGCCTGTCTATCCACTACGTTACATTGCCCCCCTATAAAACATGAAAATTACTGCTATTATTCAGAAGATAATATTTTTGTTGTTTATTTTTTAATTAAAATTTATTTTCTCCTGTCCACTTCCCCCTAAATAACAAAATGAAAGAGAGAAAAGAGAAACTTTCAAACATATGTGCATAATCAGACACAACAAATTCCCACATTGGCCACGTCCAAAAATGTATATTTTTGTGTTTTAAGTTCATCACTGCATTTAAGTCCATCAATGCGGTCCATATTCTGCATTTTAAGTACATCACTTCTTTAGCATGAGATGAATAATGTGCTTCATCTCTAGTCCTTTGGAATTATGACTTGTCATTGCACTGAGCAGATTCCTAAAGTCTTTCAAAGGTTTTTCTCTTTGTTGTTATTATATAAATTGTTGTATAAATCATTTTCCTGGTTCTGTTCACTTCACTCTGCATTACTCATTTCCCATTTCCCTCTGTAACAATCCACCTCATAATTTCTTATGAGGCATTAATATTTCATTATATTTATGTATCATAATTTGTTTAATTACTTATAGGTTGGTGTATCTTTAGTTTCCTTTTTACTTATTTATTTATTCATTTGCTACTACAAAGAGAACTGCTATAAATATTTTTGTATTGGTGGATCTTTTTCCTCTTTCTTCAATCTCTTTTGGATATATGTCTAATAGCAGTACTACTGGATCAAAGGTTATATACAGTTTCATGACTCTGGGGACATGATTCCAGACTGCTTTCCAGAATGAATGGACCAATTCACAACTCCACCATTAATACATTAGTGTGCTTGTTCTCCCTAAGTCCCTCCAATAATTAATCATTTTCTACTTTTATCATCTTTGTAAGTCTGGGAGGTAGGTAGAATCTCAAAGTAGGCTTAAATTTGCATTTTTCTAATTATTAGTTATTTGGAGCATTTTAAAAATGTGGTGGTTGATAGCTTGTATCTCTTCTTTTGTAAACTGGCTGTTTAATTATCCTTTGACAATTTATGTGCTGGGAAATGGCTCTTATTCTAATAAATTTGAATCCATTCCTTATATCTTAAATAAAAAACCATTATTAGAGATTCTTGCTACAGAGATTTTCCCCCAGTTATTCAGGGTTAATTCTAACATGAAACTTCAAGCTGAAGTGATCAGCAAAAGGTCTTGTTATATCCCAAACATTGTGGTAACACTTTTATCCCATTAACAGGAAGCAAGAGGAAGAGTCAGGATAATAGCATATTTTCAATCATTGTAATCCTGTATTCATATACTATTTTAAACTTCTATTAATATGAAAGACATGAATATGTGAGGTATTTCATTCTAGCTGGATGAACTCTGGCCATTCCTAGCTGTGGTTTACTTCTTAAGTCATTCCAAAGAAATCTGTGTGAAATCACAGATCTGGTCCATTTTTAACTTCCATCAAATACAGCAGAGATAAGGGCAATGACTACCTAATTACTTTGGGGTGAACTGCGGATGTTCTATGTTAAAACTTACCTCTTAACTCATTTCATAGAATTTTAAATTGTAAGGAAGGGCTTCTAATTCTAGGCCATAGTGTGAAATGCCCTTCCCAGCCAAGTTCAGAGCACAGCTTCCTAACAGGCCAGCTGAGGAGCCCAAATACAGTTAAACAGCCAGGGTTCCATTTTACTAATTACTACATGGCAGCCAGAGATAGAGGGCTGCCAGATAGGGCTTCAAGGGATGTGCTGGTGTTAGACTACAGAGTCATTCTCTGAAATTAGTGAGCACGAAAGGAATGTGCTGTGAACTCCTTGCCACTGTTTATCTGTGAGAGCTGGGCAGATAGTGAGCTTGACAGTGAAATTCTAACCCTGAAAACTGATGAAATGCCAGTTTCCTGCATCCCTGGGACCTTACGGTGTATCTCTTCTTGCTTCATAAGGGAGTGACTGGTATTTGAGTGCTGATAACAGCAATCTTGGGGGTGGGGCTGAGCTAAGGGAAAACATTCCAGAAAAAAAAAGAGTAAGGAAAACCAGCTTTCAGTGAGGAGGGACAGATATCCAGTGCTTCTCCTCAGGCCATGCATATGCATCTGAGATTTAAACAGAGGCTGGGCCCAATCTCCTGAAGGCAAATTGGGAGTATGTAAGTCTTCCATTTAAACCAGAAATGGTGAATTTGGTCTTATGTTTGTTAAGTGTATTAAAATTACCTAGGAACATCTTACATACCAGGGGCTGGGCAACTAGGAGTAAGAGGTCTAGAAGACTGAAATCCTAGTTGAAAATACTTGTCTCTTGCAAAATCACTTAATTGAAATTATATTTTAAAAATAGTTATCCAATGGTAGGGAATAGAGTATAAAACAGAAGCTTTCTCAGACTCTAGAGGGCATATTGCTTGAATATTATCTCATTTTTTCCCAACATCATAGATCTAAATCGAGAAGGGATGACAAAGACTATCTAATCCAAATTCCTCATTTTACACATGAGGAAACTGATTCCCAGGAAAGTCAAGTGACTTGTCTGAGGTCACACAGGTAGGATTTAAAGCTAGAGGGGACATTAAAGGTCATCTGGTTCAAACTTCTCATTTTAAAAGAGAAGATACTGTGGCTTGCTTAAAGTTGTACAGATTATAAATTGCAGAGGGAAAATTCAAGTTCAGATCTTCCTGACTTCAAATTCGCTGATATTTCTACTCTACCTCACTATCTTAGAGTAATTAGTTTCTCTCTTTAGGGCAGGAAAGGGATCTGTGGTTTTATTGGTATGGAGAATTCCCCAATGAGGAAATTTCCTCTACTAAAGCAGGCTGCCATCTTCTATGCAAATAAGAGCATTAAAGAGTTGTCTAAAGCACTGACATATTAAATGACTTATTTGGGGTTATATAGCCTACATGGGTCAGAAATGGGACTTGAACCATTTTCTGGCTCTGAGGCTGGTTCTCTAGCTCCCATGCCATACTGCTTCCTTATTGATTATTAGCTGCTTTTCCCCCACTCTGTTTGTGTTATGTTGAATTGCTTGGTCAACTTCAGTGGTAAAAAGTACAGATGTTACTGTAAGGCTAAATGGCCTGAAAAACAAAGCAAAACAAACAGACAAAAACACCACCAAACTATTATTTTCCCCAAAGTCTAGCCTTATGTAATGATTTAAGGAGGACAAAACAAAATTGTAAGGAACTGTGTTAGGTCAGCAGCAGAATGTGCAAAAATAGACACAAGCAAGGGTTTTAGGATTGCAGTAACAAAGGATTGTGGGTCAGAAGGACACATGGCCAACTGGAATTCAAACTGGCCAACTGGGAGAACACTGTAAGCTTTGGGAAAATGTCTAGATGTCAGAGAAATTGTAATTTAACATACTCATAAACACCTTAGTGACAGGAAAGCTGCTTCAACAATGTTTACACCATTGAGGGGGAATGGGGGGAAGGGAGTGGTGGGTGAGCATTTATCATCTTACTGAGTAATAATGAACTTTATCCTCTGACAGATACCATAGTGTTTTCAGACAAAATGCACAACTTGGAACACTCCCTAGCTGCTAGGAGTTCCCTGATTCCCTGCTTTTAAATGACTCTCTCTCTGTGCTGCTAGTTTCCAGGGACCTGGGTATTTGGTAGCAAATTTATTTTTCTGAAAGGCATTTTCCAGGACTTCTCATTTTCCTTTTTCATTTCATGTTTCTTGTCAAAAGTGCCTGAAGAAAGGTATTGTGATATAAAAGTAGTTGTAGTGGAAAGAATACTGGATTGGTAGTAGGGGTCACAAGTCTTGGGTTCTAATGACAAATTTGATACTTATCACTTGTGTGACTCCTTGGACTAGGCAGTTACTTCTCTTATCAATCAAATGAAAAGATTGGACTGCACAAATTCTCTAATATCTATTGTTCTTTCCCAGCTCTAAATCTTTGCTTGAGAGTGCTACCACCAACTAGTTGTTTCACCTTGTTGTGGCTGCTGAGTCGTTTCAGTTATGTTTCACTCTTTGTGACCCCATTTGGGGTTTTCTTGGCAAAGGTACCAGGGTGGTTGGCCATTTCCTTCTCCAGGTCATTTTACAGACGAGGAAATTGAATCAAACAGGGTTAAGTGACTTACTCAACATCACACAGCCAGTAACTGTCTGAGGCCAGATTTGAATTCATGAAGATGAGTCTTTCTGACTAGGCCAAGGACTCTATCCACTGTGCCATCTAGCTGCCCCAAAGAAGCAGAGATGGTTTCCTAGCTTGGAGATAAGAAGACAGGAGGCTGCTGTAATAGTCCAAGTTGCTGTTGTTCAGTTGTTCTGACTCTATGACCCCAGATAGGATTTTCTTGGTGAAGTCACTGGAGTGGTTTGCCATTTCCTTCTCTAGTGGATTAAGGCAAACAGAGGTTAAGTGACCTACCTGGGGTCACACAGGTAGTGAGTATCTGAGGCTGCATCTCAACTTAGCTCTTTCTGACTCCAGGCCCAGTGCTCAGTCCACTGAGCCATTTAGCTGCTTTGTTTGACCTCAAACAAGGAATTTTTATCTCACTGAGCCTCAGTTTCCTCAACTGTAAAATGAAGGGTTTAGGTTAGATGATCTGTAAAGTTTTTTTTTTCCCAGCTCTAGCATACCAATATTTCTTATCCATTT
This sequence comes from Phascolarctos cinereus, assembly GCF_003287225.1. NCBI lineage: Eukaryota > Metazoa > Chordata > Mammalia > Diprotodontia > Phascolarctidae > Phascolarctos > Phascolarctos cinereus. Next base: position 181,463,682 of record NW_027555958.1, read on the forward strand.
CACTTGTGGATGGCTCCTAAAATTACACTATGAATATGTCATATTTATGTTCTGTATTTCATTTTTCTTAAATATTTTTTAAAAAGGCTTATTCTTGGAAGCATGTATCAGTTAAAATGCTTGCTATCTTTTTAATGGGCTTTTAGTATTGACTGGAAACCTAATGAGATCCTTTATTCAAGTTTTTATTCATTTAACAAATATTTAAGTGCTCAAATTATTACAAAGCTTCATAATGAAGTGTGTCAGCCCTGTGAAAAAGTTCTAAAGTGGTGAGTAAAATATAGCAAACATAAACCATTGTCAAAATCCAAAAACTGCTGCCTTTGAACCCTGAAACTTTCCTCAAAACCTAAGGCCTTCAAACCCTGGAACATCCCTCGGGCCTACTGGCTCCCTTCTCCCCTTGGGTCCTCCATTTTGGTGATGGGCCCAGGTAGGCCATACTTCATTCCTTTCCACACCATGCTTCTGACTATGCCTCCCCTCCCCCGCAGCCCCCCAACCAGCACCCCAACTCTCAGCTCCCTTTTATGTGCTATTTTCCTCCATTAGAATGTAAGCTCCTTGAGGGCAGAGGTTGTCTTTCTTTTTGTATGTCCAGCACTTAGCAAAAGCCTGATAAATAATAAGGGCTTAATAGATGCTTGTTGCCTGCCTATCTGCCTATAATGTGCAAGACTTTTAGGATACAAAGAAAAAAGTAACCTGGTTGCTGCCCTCAAGGAGTTTATATTCAACTAGTATGTGAATGTATATCCCCTCCTCTCACTCCCATCACAGACTGGATAAATTTCTTATGTTGCTTTTCTCTAATATTCTCTGCAAGTATATACTCATTACTCATAAAGGCTTGGCAAAAATATTTTTTGCCGCAAAATTCACGTAGGATCCAAATGTAGGTTTGTCTGCCAGTGAGTACTTAGCACCTTCTTTAGATAGCCATATTGGCCCTTTAGGAACACCACTGGGAAGAACCATTGATATGTATTATTGGTAAGAACTTGCCACTTTAAGAGATGTTGGTACCCAAGCCAACCCTGGAGTAGGATCTGTATTAATCCAAACCTTCAGAAGAGTGTGTCTTTTGGCCTAGGAAAAGGAAAGTACATCCTGACCACCTTGGCCAGAGCTTGCAATGTGCTTTATTATGACAAGCAATATCCCAGTTAATTTATTAATTTTCCTCATTTTATGCTTCCACCCTATTTGTAATGTTTTCTCCTAAGCCCCCTGGAAAGTGTAAAAGAGGAATTTTACTGTCATCACTTGCCTACTTTGCCATAGAAAATAAGGATTTATGCTGAGGAGAAGAAAAAAAGAGCAGATTTTCATTTTAGTACTGACATCATATCCACAGGGGAGAAGAGACTGGATAAAGATTTGCGTGGGTTGCTAAGCATTTTCCTTTTCTTAGATGACTATATCTTGTATTTGGGCTGGATGACCCAAGGGATTGCATACTCCAGCTTCCTGGCAAGATGATATCAAATAGGTAAGGGGTCAAACGGGCTATATTTAAAGGGTAATCAGCCCAGCTCTTCACTTTGAATCTGAGACTACTTGACCACACTGAACAGGGACAAAAAGGGGAGAAATTGTCTCTGCCCCCTACTCTTGGATCTTTTTCTACACTACTGGCAAAGCCAATACCATAGTTTGTACCAGTCCTTGTACTATAGAGAAAAGAAAGTGAGCCTGATATATACTTTATGAATGGCTGCTCAGTTGCTATGTTTGTAGCTTGAGGAGAGGTTATAGCAGACAGAGCCCTGATCTTGGAGCCAGGAAGACCTGAGTTCAAGGCCTTCCTCTGACACATGCTCTGTGTAACTGGACAAGTCATGTAAATTCTCAGGGATTTAGGCAGCTTTTTAAGACTCTAAGTTGAAGAGAAAGTACTGCCTTGTTAGTAGAAGAGGTTTCTTCAAGCCAGAGAACTCTATATCAATGAAATCACAGATCCAAAACCTATGGAATGAATGAATGGATGGATGGAGTATGTGCTAGACACTGTGCTATAGATAGAAAGACAAAATTGAAGGTATTGTTATCAAAGAATGTGGAATCTCTCAAGGGAACCATCATACACAGTACATAGATACAGAATATACATGTATATGTATATAATTTTGGGAAGGACTTGCCTGTGTGCTTGCCCCAACCCTTTAACATCTATATTATAAGACAAAGGATGAGAAATGAGATCCCTTCAGAGGGCTACCCCACCCTACCTCCACCAGACTGGATAGAGAACACTTTTTCTCTTCTCCTAATTCACATCCCACCATCCATGGCACTGAACTGAGATAGAGAGCTTAATCGAATTATCCTCCTGATCCTGAAAATCAGCTATCCTATGAAAAGCAAGAGAAAAAAAAGAGTTCAGTTCAGTCAATTAACTAGCTTTTTTCAAAGAACTGGTAGTGCATCAGTTACCAATTACTTGACTAGATTCAACTAGTTGTTTTCCAATTAGTTGGTAAAATATGATAGCAAACCAGAATGAACTTATTTCACACATGCTTATGAGTATGATTTCTCTCCTGCTTTTTGTCAGGGTCTCTTTTTGCAAGGCCTTCATTTCTTTCAAACCCCCTCATATTTCATTTCTTGATCTTTTTTTTCATTGAAGATGGATTTAAAGAATGAGCTCAATATCTCAGCATATTTGTGAAGCATGATTAATCCGGTGCCCTGGCTCATTTATTAGCAGGCCTGCCTTCTCTCTCATCGTCTTTTCTCCTCTGATAGATTTGCCCTGCTAATACTCTTTAACCCTTTGGGGCTTACATTCTCTCCCTGGGCTTTTTTTTTTTTTGCTTCCCTTATCTCTATCCTTTTAGCCTTAACTGATGCAGTTTGTTTTTGTTGGGTTTCCTCCTCTTCTCTTAAGAGCTTAAAAGGTTATAAGGAATTGAACACTTCACAGTGATTACTTCTCTCTTCTTACATTACTCTATGTCAGCTAAAGTATAATCTAGCACACTTTGATGAAAGTTCATGGGTTAGACCAGCCTTTACCCACATGGCTGGATCTTCATTCTTTTTCCCAGAGTAATGTAGTGAACACACTAAGTTTAATTTCCCCAGATTTTCTTTGAGAACAGACTGAAATTTTTAATGCCTATGAACTTCTTTGGAAACTGAATCAGCCACAGTCATAACTGTTTTGCTCACTGTTTTCTGACCTTCTTAGATCACCAAAAAAACAGTTGCCCCCGATAGCTGGATATGTCTTTTTTCACCTTCACATTTACTGTGGTGTCCCAAAAAAATCTCCTGCTTTTCAAGACTGGGATTTCTGACTAAGGAGGTCACTCAACATCCTCAGGCCTTAGTTTCTTCATGTATAAAGTGAAGTGTCTTCCATCTTTAGAACTATGAGCCTTTGATTTGACATATTACCTCTGCTCTAGAGATTCCCCCTTTTTCCTTCCTGGCATCTGTATTCTGCCCCTGCTCTGGATTTTCTCCCATATCTGAATTCTCTCTGGGATCTCCCTGTAATATCGGAGGAAGGAAACTAGCCAGATGAACCTCAAGGAGGTTTCTGTCTAAAAAGAAAACGGAACAAACAAAAGCCCCTGATGATTTCCCATAGTTTTGCAACCTTGTTGTGAGAGATATCCCAGATGCATATTGTTCAACCAAAAACTGGGTCCCTGGGTATCCTGCCTCTCTGGAGATCCAGTTGTATCTATTTTTCTTGGGTGATTTTGATGCTGATGGATCCTCGACCTCTCTTCATTTTCCCCTCCTGCTACATCCTACCCACCCCCACAGGGCCTCAAGTTAAGTCCCCTCACCTGTATTAAGTAAAATCCACTCATAATTTAAGGGCTATTGCTTTTAGTATTATTGTTACTTTTATGCAGAAATCTCTAAACAACCCTAAAAGCACATTCGAAAGACCAGGACAATTGTGCTTTCTGTATTCCTATGTAAGATGTGCTCTTACATTATAATATTAAAATAGGAAGCCCCAAAGAGCTCTAGCTAAAAATGGCTCTTTCCTATTGTTGTGGCTCTAATTTGAATCATGAGACACTTTCTCCCATTTCTGTACCAGCTAACAACTAATGCTGTGGAATAGAACTGTGATCTCATCAATGTCAGCATCTTTCTGCTCCAGAGCAATTAACAATCCAACCATGCTTGCTTTTCCTATATCACTCTTGTTCATGACTTTCAATAAATACTCCTTAGAAGATACATTGAATATGCAGGTCTGTCTTTCCTTCCTTCCTTTTTTTCTCTCTTCTTTCTCTTTCTTTTTTCTTCTTTTTCTCCCTAACTTATTTCTCTTATTCTTTCTTTGTTTCTCACTTTTTCTCTTTGTCTTTCTCTTTTTCCTCTATCTTTTCTTCTTTCTTTCCTTCACTTTCTTTTTTTCTTCTTTTTCCTTCTTTCTTTTTCTTTCTTTTTTCTTTTGCTTCTTCCATCTTTCCTTCTTTTTTTCTTCTTTTCCTTCTTTCCTTTTCACTATCCTTCTTCTCTTTCTTTCTTTCATTGTGAGTTTCCCATATGGAAGAAATCAATAATCAATAATACGTGTTGTATAGTGTGTGTTTTCCCCCAGGGTTGGATAACTCCCCATCCTCCCCACCCACCAGTTAACTAGGTAAGGTCACAAGATGCTGGGAGTTACAGCTGTGTTATGAATTCAAGGAAAGGAGATATTACTTCAACTCAGCAAACTTACTTATTCTTTATTATATCAAAATAGAAGATACATTGAAAATACACATGTTAGTGGCAGCATAGGTAGCCTTGGGTATCAACTTGAAACCCAATTGGTCAATAAATATGCTTCAATACCTGTCTAAGAAGTACCTGATTAGTGCTGTGTAGGACTGCACTGACAAGAATAGCCCACTGGCTACCCTGGTTTGCATTCTTCTCTGCTTAGGAATGCACAAACTACTCAGGTATATTTTATCAACGTACCTATACAAAGTAAGGAAGGACCACACCAATCAATATATCAATTTTAATAAGCAAGATAAAATGCACATACAGATTAATACAATTCAACATTCATATTGATACTCATCCAAATACTCTAACCTCCCAATTCCTCAACTTGTTTCACAAGACCTACTCCTCTACCCCATCTCAGGCACACAAAAGCTGGTCATTCCCTTGATCTCGCCATCCCCTACAAGTGTTCCCTATTTTATAAACCCTTAAATTTCTTTATTGATCATAATCTATTGTCATTCCATATCTCCCTCCACCTCCCAACTCCAAACCCAGTTGTTGATCCTCACCATAACCCCCAATCCTTCCATTCCTTAGTTTCTGCCCTTGACATCACCCTGCACTAGCTATACTTTCTTGCACTCCTTATCTCAACCCCTTGGTAAACCAATTGAACTCTATATTGTCTTCTTTTCTCAAGTCCCTTAATTTCTTTGGTCTATCAAAGATCTTGTCCTGCAAAACTCTAGCTTTGGATTGTTTCCACCACCTACTGCTTTCATTGTTATATCTGCTAAATGATGCTAGAGAAGATCGTGAAACTGTGTTGACTGAATACACTACAAATTTACATTACATAATCTAAACTGAGCCCTCATTGCAGCAAGACCATCCATTTTATACCTCCCTAACCAATTCATCATCCCACTTACCATGGCAAACCTTTTCTTGACTCCTCAAACCTCCCATAGCTTCCCTTCCCCCACTCTCTTAGCTGAGAACTTTGCTTCATATTTCACTGAAAAAAATTGAGGTTATTAGCCAAGAAGTTTCTCTTCTCCCCTCCTCCTCATTTCATATCACTCAGATGCCTTCCGCTACTATCTCCTGCTTCACTCCTATTTCACATGAAGAGATGGCCTTTTTCCTTGCTAAAGCAAACCCCTCTACATACAGGAGTGATCTTATTCCAGCCTGTCTTCTCTATACTCTCTCATTAATCTTCAATCTCTTCCTGTCTGCTGGCTACTTTCCTACTGCCTACAAATGCACCCATGTCTTCTTCATCCTAAAAACCAAAACTAAAACCAAAACCTTGATTGATCTTTTCATCCCTACTATTATTCTATATTTCTCTTTGTAGCTAAAGTTCTTGAGAAGGCTGCCTACAAAAGGTGCCTCCACTTCCTTTTGTCTCACTTTTGACAAATTACATGACCACCTTTTTCAGTTATCATTTTCTTTCAACATGGTAGACAGACTCTTAAATATATTGGTAGATGTTATCATTATATCAAGCTCAATGAAAATTAAGTTAATTTATTCTAAAATTATCATGAAACAAAAGCAAATATTAAATGTTGAGCAATCAGGTTGAAACAAAAGCCTCACTTTTGTGAATCAACTATAACTTGTGGCCCAGAATGCCAAGCTCTGGGATTGCAAAGATCAGGTCCCAGCTTGGGACCTTCTCACAAATTGCATCCTTTGGCTTGTCTCCTCTCAACTCCTACCAAGATTTCCCACAGGAACATCTGAAATTGGGTCATTTGACTCCCACCTAGTATATTTCCTGAGAATCAGAATATAGCTCACATCCAGACCTCTACAGAAAAGGCAAAAGTCCCTCTCTTCCCATACAACCACACAGGCTAACAATATCTGTCAAATGCAGGACTGCCTTTATTTCATCCCTCAGATAATTCAGAACACAAGGAACACACACCCACATGCATAAGCAATCATGACTGCTCTCTTTCTCTCCCATGAGTCCCACCTTCCCCAGATACCTATCTGCTCTTCCAGACTTATAGTGCCACCATGTGGTTGAGGCTTCCCCAGAAGGGAAATGCACATTGGGTAGAGATGAGGTCAGGCTCTCTACCCAACCATAGAGTGAGAGAAGAATAGTATAAGTGCATATTTGACCATTATCCAGTTATGTCTACAGGCTATGAACAGTAGTATCTTGATTAAAGTGTGACTAGTGCATATAGGAACATACTATTTGTATATATGGCCATATTATTAGCTATTCTTAGAAAAGAAAGACTTTTTAGTTTTCTTGGCCATCATGGTTGAGTGACCAGGATAGCAATTTGGGTTCTATTCCCAGTATTTCTGTTTCTTTTCTGACATCAGTATACTTTCTAAAGGAAAACCACACTATAGCTGAAATTCAAATCAACAAATATCCATTATCTTGATGATCTAGAAAATTGTTTTCTGGTAATTACAAAACTGAAGATCTGCAATATGATTACAGATAAGTGTGTGTGTGCAATCGTGTGAGTCTCAGGGTGAGATTAAAGGGAATAAGGGAAATAAGGATAAGGGGAATGACTTTTAAAGGTTCAGTAGTGATTCTCTGATACTTTCAACAATCTCCCCATTTTCCAGAGCATGAGAACTCATTACCTTTTCTTTCTTTCTTTTTTTTTAAATTTTGTTAGGAAAAAGGTGGCATGGCATGATGGAATTAGTACTGCATCTAAAGTCAGAGGAACCAGGTTCAAATCTCACTTCTTCCTTAGTACAATCATCTAACCTGTCTGGGATTTAGCTTCCTCAATATAAAATGAGACTGTTGTGAGTTAAAAGATCTCTGATGCTCCTTCCAGCTCTAAATGTGTGATTTTATGACCTCATTACATCCATTTTACAGATAATCCCAAAAAGACTTTTCTTAAAGGGGCAAATTTTAAGCCTGTGTTTTTTGGACTTAATCCCAGTCTGAATCTCAAATGTTCTCATTTGATATAAAAAGATCATGTGAAGGTGAGCACATCACATAACCTCTTTATGTTTATGTAAATCCCTAAAATTCTAAGCTGTAGAGAAGGTGCTGATCTGCATTGGTAGAGAAAGTTCCTCACTGGGAGCTCACAATTCTGATGGTATCAAAGCTTTAGGTTTCCCACTTCACAAAATCACGAGTCAGCGACACCAACCTCCGGAACCTAGCCATCCCCTCCATTGCTCACCCTTAGGCTCCCTAGCCTTTGCATCAGCCCTGTAATCGAACCCTCCTCAAAGTTATTATCTCCTCTAATTGGACTGTGAGGTCCTTGAGACCAGAGTCTGTCACATTGTTCTATTTGTACCCTTGGTACTAAGCATTATATCTGGAATACAGTAAGTGCTTAATTAATGCTGTTTCATTCATTCATCCAACCTCATTAAAATGTTCTGCATGTATACATAAAATTTTGGCTTTGGAAGCTTGTGATTTGTGCATTGTTGTTTGTTTTTCCTGCCAATATCTGTATGTAGAAGATGCTTCCTTGAGGAAGCCTTCTCAGATTATCTCACTCTAATACCTAGTTAACTCTAATTACATTGTGAATTTTCATAATATCATTTTTTAAAAAAAACAGTTTTTTTAAACCTGTTGGTTTATTTTTATGTTGGGCAGCTATGTGGCACAGTAGGTAGACTGCCTATCTTAGAGTCAAGAATACTCATCTTCCTGAGTTCAAATCCTGCCTCAGACACTCACTAGCTGTGACCCCAGGCAAATCAACTTAACCCTGTTTGCCTACATTTCCTCATCTGTAAAATGAGCTGGAAAAGGAAATGGCAAATCACTCTAGTATCTTTGCCAAGAAAACCCAAAATAGAGTCACAAAGAGTCAGACATGGCTAACATGACTGTACAACAAAAGTTTTTATGTGATTGCTGTGTTTCATGTATTTTACCACCCAACTAGATCAGAAGTATTTCTGAGAGAGGGTCCCAGTCTTCTCTAGCTTTAGTATTCCCCTGTGACATAAAATGGACTTTGGTGGTAGGAGAGACCTTAGAAGTGATATAGGAATGTTTTCTTAGTCAGTCAACAAGTATTTATTAAGAATTCATTATGTATCAGGCACTGTGCCAAGTGCTGGGGATACAAATACATGCAAAAAAGAAAGACAGACCCTGCCCTCGGGGAGCTTACATTACAATAGGGGAAGACAACACAAAAAGGGAGATGAAAGGGGGAGGGAGAGAAGTACCTAGCAGGTGGCAAACTCTGTAGAACTAACGATGGTTGGTCTGGACCCTGCCTCAAAATGGAACTTCTAGAAGGACCTAATCAATGGGAGTAAGGTTGCCCTGCACAAGCAGAAAGAAAAGGCAGCTGAAGGATAGAAGCAAGGTAGAGAGTGACATCCCCAACAGCTGGCCATCCGCCTCTGGGCAAACATTTCCCACAGCATAGAGAGAGTTTATGGGCTAGGGACTGCAACTTGTGTCAGCATAAGGAGCACCCATTCTTATGAAACTGTGGAGCCATCCAAGTGTCAAATTGAGTAAGAAGGAATGATACATATTTCTTTGGAATTAGTTATTTCATTTTGCTCAAACTACCTTAGTGTTGCTATTTGTTTTGGACCAGACCCATTATTTCATTGGTCTAGAGAATTACTGGTAAGGAAATTCCCTCTATCAATAGAGAATAGTACCCTCCATGCAATCGCATCTTCAGACTGGGACTCCATAAGTCACTAAGTGACTTGCCTGGGATCACACAGACAGTGTATATCAAAGATGGGACATGAACCCAGGCCTCTCTGACTGTAAGGCTGGCTTTCTATCCACTATACCATGCTGCCACTCATTGAGTGTTGTTTGTTTTTGGACTAGACTTACAGTTTCATTGGTATGGTGAATTCCTGGTGAAGAAACCTCCTTTCTCAATGCATATTGTTATCTCTTCTGTAATTTATCATCTTAGAGAGTGAGCAAGCATGATGACACATGCTGGTCATCTCTGCTATTTGAGAGGCTGGTGGATCACTTCAATTTGGAAATCTGTAATAAGACTAAAACCAATCAGCCGTCCACATTAAGTCTGGCACTAATTGAAAGAGTCCCCAGGAATGGGAGGCTACCATACTGCCTTAGAAGGAGTGAACTGGTCCAGGTTGGAAATAATGCAGGTCAAAGCTTCTGTCTGTCATCATTGGGGTTGGTCCTATGAGTGGTCACTGCATTTCCAATCTGATCTAAATAGAAAGACTCAGTCTTTTAAAAAATTAGTTTCCTGGGGGCATGATGAGAAGTTAAACGACTTGTCCGTGGTCGTACAACCTCTCTGTGTATGAGGCAGAATCCTCCTGTGTTCCAAGGCCAGCTCTATGCAGTGCTAAATGCTGCCCACCTCTCATAAATTTTGCTCAGTGTAGTTAGCCTCTGTCCCACCCTGACCCTGCCTGTAGGTGGCATTTGAAAGCAGAGAGAGACAAGATCTCTACGTTGCTATTACCTCCACCAGCTTTTAGAGTAAGTTTTCTTGTGTCATTCAGTTTGGCTGAACGAGGTTGCCATCCTATCATGCCCTTTCCTAATCCAGCAGTTGCTGGGCTCCCCAGAATAGGGACAGGTTTTATAATTCTGGGGACTCAGTGCTTTGATGCAATTCTTTGGAGAAGCCTTATAAAAACAAATTAAAGTTTGTTCATGATGATTTAGTCTGAAAAAAAATTTAAATAGTTCATGGTTGGCATTTTCTCTCTTTCCCTTAAGCCAATTTGGAATAATAGTTCTGCACTGGTTTCCCTCCTCTTCTCTTATTCCCCCCAGGGTTTTGGCAATAGTTCCTTATACTTTAGAAGAGTGTCAATAAAATGGTGGATTTTACAATCCATCAGTCCCCGGCTGGGCACTTCAGAGCCTCGTGAAGGAGAAAGATTAAGTACAGCGGAAAAAAGACTGGATTTCCAGAGGACTCAGGTTCTTTTTTCTTTTCTGCTACTTACTACCTTTTTGACCTTAGGTAAGACACTTAATCTCAGTGGATCTCATTGTCCTCAAATATAAAATGAGGGCATTGGATTCAATAACATGTAAGGTTTCTTTCTACCTCAAAAATATATATCCCTAAATACTGAGAGCTTTTAAAAGGCAATATCGGAGGATTTAATTCGATCTTCCCTGTGAACTTTGATGAAAGCATAGGGTCATTTATCTTTTCTTTTAATTTCTTTTAACCAATCATCAAGCATTTATTAAGCACCTATTATGTGCTAGTCACTGTTGTCCTAGGTGATGGACATTCAAAGGGAAACATGAAACAATCTCTGCCCTCAAGAAGCTTACAGTCCATTGAGGAAGCCAACATGTGCAAATTTAAATGTAAGGAGCAAGTATAGCTGTGGAGCAAGGTTTGGCTAAGCATTCGTTCCTTTTTTTTCTTTACTCCCTCCTCCCAATAGGAAAGGAAAGGGGCAGATTGTTTCCAGATCACACCTTTCTCTTCCTAGTAGGTGGCCCAGAGGCTTGACCTTTTTGGTCCTGACCTATATCCTAACCCTCTGGGAGAAGGGAGATTTGCCAGAGGCACTCCATGTATAAGGTGCAAGTTATAACTAGAATAGTTATATACTTTTAGTATAATGTTTTAGTTATAACAATAGGAAGAAGGAAGGGAAGGAGGGGGAAGGAACAAGTATGTATTAAGTGCCTACTATGTGCCAGTCACTGTGCTAAGGGCTTTACAAATATTATCTTATTTGATGATAATAGTTTACTTTAGCCTAGAGAAAGCTGGTATTTCAGATGGGTTGTCTTTTTCTGTCTGCAGTTTTAGGAGCTGACAAAAATTTCACAAATCACAACCATAAAGCTCTTTTGTCACCTTCAGCTCATGGAGCCCTCAGTTAGGTTGCGTCAGTATCTTGGATAGAAATTTAAATCTTTCATCGAGTTAAATTCTATGTATTTCCAGATGGTCACTGGCAGCCTCTGTCTTCCCCCATACCAGAAAAGAATTAACTGGTATACACATCACATGTTATGACTGATCATCAATTTTATGTCAAGAGAAAACACTTTTTTTTTAGGCAATTGAGGTTAAATGACTTGCCCAGGGTCACACAGCTAGTAAGTATCAAGTGTTTGGTCTGAGTCTGGATTTGAACTCAGGTCCTCCTAACTTCAGGGCCAGTGCTCTATCCACTGTGCCACCTAGCTGCCCCAAGAAAAAACTTTCAAAGGCATGAATTAAATAGGAAATTATAACCTTGGTGACTAGAAGGAGTGTGGCACTCTTGACACAAACAGATGAGTTTTGAAGAGGAGCAGGTTGGGAGGTGGGGAAGACAATGAGTTCTGTTTAGCATATACTGAATTTGAAATAACTATGGAGCATCCATTTGAAAATGTACAATAGTCAGGGACTAGAACTCAGGAGAAATAATGAGGCTGGATATATAAATCTGGGAGTAATATACATAGAGAGGATAATTAAAACTATGGGGGGAGGAGGAGAGAGAGAGAAGAGAAAAGAGAGGAGGAGGAAGAGAAGGAGAAGAAGGGGGAAGAGGAGGAGGAAGAGAAGGAGGAGGAGAAGGAGGAGGAGGAGAAAGAGAAGGAGGAGGAGAAGGAGAAGAAGAAGAAGAAGAAGAAGAAGAAGAAGAAGAAGAAGAAGAAGAAGAAGAAGAGCAAGAGGAGGAGGAGGAGGAGGAGGAGGAGGAGAAGGAAGAGGAGGAGGAGGAAGAGGGAGGGAGGGGGCAGAGAGATGATGATAATGATGATGATGACAATGATGATATATCTCTAAAAAACATTGTTTATTATGGAGGTGCCAATGGGAAATTTTAGTTAACCTTGAATATTTCTCCTCCCTCTCCAAAGTTTATGTTCAGCGCTAGGCTTTGGAACTTGCTAATTAGAGAGCTGAGAGCAGCAACTACCCTTCTGAGTCACTGCCTCCAAAGCCTGTAAAACTCAAGTCTTTCTGAAGAAAAATATTTTTTGGAAATGTTCACAACTTAGTCACTCTATTAAAATACAATTGACACAACCTCTCTTCATTTCAGGCCTCTCCAGAAACAACAGTTAAATACATGAGTCAAACCGAAGGCTCGTTTTCCCCAGTTTATTCAGCAGAAGAAGGTAGTTATCCAAACTACCATTAAACTGTGTCCATTCAGGGATTGATTTCCCAGATCCAGAGGCTGGTTCAGAAGTGTTCTGGTCAAATGGGCCCTGGAGTCGTCAGACCACACAAAAAAAGAAGTCATCCATACAGGTAGAGCTTAAAAAGCACTTGTCTGAGAGAATCGGGAGGAGCACTGGACAGGTTGCCAGGGGTACAGTTACTGCTTACCTCAAGGAACAGAAAGAATACTTTCAGCCTTCTCTGTGTCATAGACCTGAGGTAATTTGCAGCATGGCACCATGTACATATATTTCCTGGAGACACATGCCACATATGATGAGGAGGAGGAAGAGGAGAAGAATAGTAATTTTATAGGACTATAATTTTATAGGACTTGTGAAATACCTTGCAAATGTTATTGCATTTAATTTTCACAACTACCATGAGAGGCAGGTTCTGATATTATCCCCATTTTACAGATGAGGAAACAGAAACAGACAAAGATTAAATGACTTGCCTAGGGCCATAGAGTTGGTAAGTGTCTGAGGCAGAATTCAAATTCAGGCCTTCCTGTTGTCTGTGGGCAGCCTCAGCATGAGAGAGAAGCTAGTGGCCTTTAAAAAAGGGCTATTGGTAGCAGCTGCTGTGTTCCTGACCCCATATATCAGCTCGTTTCCCTTATAGAAAACTAAAAACAAATAAACAACAAAAAATGCTAGTGACACTAAATTAAAAAAAAACATCAATTTCTTTATTAAGTTTATGGAAGAAAACTTCAAATATTTACTAGTATAAATTAAACATAAGGAAATATTTAAAGAACGGGCATAGGCCAACTGTCTGGTTATATTCTTTTGGACTTGTTCATCGTGCCCCCAAGCCACGTACCTTCTTTTTGCCACCCCATCCCATTTCAGCTGTCATATGTCATCTTCCTCCATTAGAAAGTAAGTTCCTTATCATATAGGCTTTCTTGAAATAGAAACTTATTGCTGTATATTTTGAATCTTTTCTTACATATTACTGTGCACGCAGCAACGCTTTTTTTCCCTTTTCTTATTTTGTATTTAAGTTTTACAATTTAGGTTTATAAAGTTTCTTTTTTTTTATTGTGTAATTAAGTTTAAAATAAATTAATAAAAAAAGAAAGTAAGCTCCTTGAGGCAGGGACTGTATTATTTTTGTAACCCCAGCCCTTACCTTAGCACGGTGCCTGGGACATAGTAGGCATTTAATAAATGTTTACTGACTGACTGACTGAGTTATAGAGATTACATAGAAACTACAAAATCAATTGAACATTTTTGTAACCATAATAAGGGAGGCAGAGCTGTGGGAAGTGCTGCCAATAGTTTTTACTAGGGCATCAGTCTCTCTCATCTTTAGACTTTCTATAGGTAATTTAGCAGGGGATCTCTAGACATTGAGGCCTGTGTTTCCCATACCAGGCCTTATGCTGTGGCCATAGATCTGAGTATATTGACAGGAAAATGATGTAGAGAGCCAGGGAGACTGCTTAAATCAGTACAGCTCCAGTCAGCGTGGTTATGTCAGTGGCTTTTTCTGTCTTTGTTTGGGTATCCCTTATATTAGGAGTGCCTCTGGGAAAACCTTTTCATTGGGATGTGCTATAAGAAGTCCAAGGACTTACTGTAGATACAGAATACACCTTGACACTACCTTCTGAGACCTCCTCCATTCTCTCAGGTATGATTAGGTCAGAGTTTGAGACCCTGACAATTTAATGTACTCCAGTCTTCTTTCTGAGGTGAGATAGCTTCCACCAATCTAGGGTCAAGTTCTTTGTCCATTCCCATTGCCAAGTATTTCCTTTCCTTTTGTACCTTTAAAGGTTATAGCCAGTTTTAAACACAACTAGCTTTAACTTCATACTATTAGTTTCCTATTTAAATCTACCTGAAGATACAAAGTGACTATATGTTTAATGACTCTCTATCCTTTTACTTTTTTTGAAAACATATACTTACTTTAATGTCTTCTGAGGAATATTACTCCTGTGATGTATCATTATGTTTCTTTTTGGAGGTTCTTCTCCTTTCTTCCACTGATTCTACTAAGGTTTTGTCTTGGGAGCTCTTAGAATCATAGAAACATAAATAATTGTGCTGGAAGGTACATTCAGGCATGTGACTGTCTAAATTTTCCAAAACATCTGGTTGACTATTCTTTTCTTAAAGCTTTCCAGGGGTGGAGACTCCACAACCTCCCTCTGCAGCCCATCCTATCATTTTACTATCCCAATGGTCAAGAAGCTTTCTTACAATCAATCCCAAGGTTTCCTTTTTATTCTCATGACTTCAGCTATCATGTAAGTATTTAATCAACTCCAAGATGCACAAAATTCCAAGAATCATCCCTCTGTTTCTGTTCTTGATCACATTCTGTTTCCTACATTACTCATGATCATTAGGACATTTCTCCTTGTTGACATTATGAGATAAAAATAGGAAAGATAGAATTCATTATCTTTCAGAGCTTTCCCATACCTAAAACCTTTGTCATCATTATTACATTGGCAAAGTAGCTAATTTTTGAATTTTCCTATCTGACCTCTCAGTTCTGAGGAAGGAAAAATGAGAGAAAAGACACACACACACACAGAGAGAGAGAGAGAGAGAGAGAGAGAGAGAGAGAGAGAGAGAGAGAGAGAGAGAGAGGAGGAGGAGGAGGAGGAGGAAGAAGAAATTTCTAGGCTTTTTTTCCCTTCCTTATTAGATTGTAAGCCTATTACATACATATATTTGTATAAATCCAATGAGGGAATTTATTTTACTTGACTATTCATATTGGTTACAAGGAATTTTTTTTTTTGGTGGGATCAGGGAGTGAGAGGGAGAGAAAATAAATAGATTTCTATTTTTTTTTTTTAAATAGAAAGGATCAGGGGCATACTATGGATGCAAAATGTTGCAAGGATTTTCATACCTGGTCACTGCATTATTAATTTTACTTGACTGTTTTATTTTGTTAAAAGAAACCTCTCACTAAGTAGGGATAATCTATAAATGTTTGTAACGTAAAAACAAAACACGTCAATAAAACTTAAAAAAGCCTATTTTCCCGGAACACAGGTTCTGGCCAGTCCTACCAATATGGACAGTCTTTGAGGACCAGACTACCCAGTTTTAGAGAGAATCATTATCATCTTGACTAAAGGATGAAGAGTTTTTCCACACAGGTAGAAGATGATCATTTTGGGCAAAGCTCTTCTCAGCTTACCCTAGTCATGGCACCAAGTAAAACAAAATTAAAACACTTTTATGAGCAACTATTAGTCCTTAGGATTTCATAATGTAAATCTATCCAGCTAGCAATAGTGCCAACTGTGACGTGGCTTTGTCCTCTGACCCTTGTGAATCTTTTGCTGTTCTCTAGTGGTAGCTCCATGAGGTGATTCTCAATCAATTAACCAATTAAAAAATCAATCAATAAACATTTGTCAAGTGCCTACTATGTGCCAGGCACTATGCAAAGCACTGTGGTTTCCTGCTACTACGCTGGCATTCTTCCAGCTCCATGGCTCAGCCTGATTTTTTTTAAATCATATTGTCTCTGGCATAACATGGAAACATCTTTAAGGTTTTTAGGTCTTTCGTACAATCTTGTTAAGCAATTTAAGGAGAGAGAAGCCTTCAAAAATTATTCTTATTTGGGGGGAGTTGCCTACCATTCCCACTTAAATGCATCACTGATCTCATTACCAAGTCCAGACTCAGGATTCTCTCTCAATTTCTCTCAATTTTTAATAATGGCTTTTTATAGATTTTGTTTTGTTTTGCTTTGGTTTTGCATTGCCTAGAACAGAGGTGTCAAAGTTGTGGCCTGGGCAAGCTACATAACTCCCAAGTTTACAAAATAAATAAAAATATAATACAACATAGTTAATTAGTGTTCTTCTAAGTCAGTATGCTGCCCAAAGGAATTTATTTCTATTTGACAATACTGGCTTAGATTTCTCCCAGTGTCCTTCCTCTTCCTCATCTGGAGAGCTATCTTTTGTAACAACATTTTTTTTTAAAGAAGAAGAGAAAAAATGAACAAAACTAATCTACACACTGAAAAAAAAGTAACTGACATTATATGCAGTGTTCCATAGCCATGACCCATTTGCCAGACATTTGCAAAGGAGTAGGGCAAAGGGTGGGAGGGAGTTATCTTCTCATGTATCCTCTTTGGAGCCAAGCTTATTTTTTATACTTTTGCAGTCTTCATGTTTTTCTTGTTTTGTGGTGTTTGTTATTTCTATTTACAATACATTGTTATAGTCATTCTGCATATTATTTCCTTGGCTCTGCTTATTTCACTTTGCATCAGTTGTTCATGTAAGTCTTTCTACAGTTCTCTATATTCATCATGTTGCTATTTCTTACAGGACAGTAATATTCTATTACATTAATGCACCACAATTTGTTTAATGGTTAAAAGGTTTAAAGGTCAAACTTTAACCTTTCTGTAACTGATTGGCATCCAGTTTGTTTCAAGTTCTTTGCTATCGTGAAAAGTGCTGCAATAAATATTTTGGTGTATATGGTGCATTTCTTTTTGTTAATAGCTTCCTTAGGGTATACACATAGAAATTGAATCTCTAGGTTATAAGGTGTAGACATTTTAGTCATTTTGCTACCTGTACCAGATGATGACAGTACAACACACATTTCATATCACTTCTGTTCATTGCTCTGAAAGAAATGTCAGATTTCAAGGTGAGCAGAGGACTTGAGATTGGGAAACATAAAGCTAGCCTTTATTTTCAAAGCTTTCCCTTAAGCCAACATCTTGCATTTCCGGGTTTGCTATTTTTAAGATTCTTTGACTCATTCACCACAGTTACTTGTAATGCAACACAAAACTCTTAGCTGGCATCAGAGACTGGGGAAAAGAGGTATGAACCAATACAGCTTTAAAATATCAGTCTTTCTTGCAAGAACTGATGCAGAGTGAAGTGAGCAGAACCAAGATAACAATTCATACAATGACAACAACATTATAAAAGCAAACAACTTTAAAAGACTTAGGAAATTCGATTAAAGCAATGACCAACCATTATTTCAGAGAACTCATGATGGAATGTGCTGCCTGCCTTCAGAAAGAATGATGATAAACTCAGGGCTAAGACTAATAGATATTTTATTTGGATAAGGCTAATGTGATTTTGCTTGCTGATACATATTTGTCACAGGCTTTTTGTTTTTCTTTCTTTCTCAACACTGGGAGTGGGAGGAATAGGTAGGAGAGAAAGTAGGAGTATTTTCACTGATCAAGAAAAATAAAATTTAATAAAAAAAAAATTTTAAGTCAGTCATTCTTTTTCTCCACACTCCCCCACCCCGAGGGAGGAGTAAAAGAAAGAGGATCATTTCTGCCTCTTAATTCATGGCACAGCTCTCTCCAGACCTTCTTTAATATTCACTGATATGTTGACAGATATAGCCCAGATTGCCAAAACAGTTCTCATAGTGGAGGGAGAAGGAGCGATGGGAAATGTTCGTTTCTTTCTTTTTTTTTTTTGTCCAGTCAAAGCTCCTTTTAAGATTTTCATAGAATCATAAAATTTTCCCTGTTATTCAAGTGACTTTAACTATATCCTATTCTTTTTTTTTTAACTGTTCTCATTGGAATGTCTCAATCTTGTATTTCTTTATAAGAAAATGTGTTTGCGAAGGTTGTCCTTTATCTCAGTTATCCAACTAACATAAACTAGATACCTCCTAGGTTCAAGGTGCTATGTTAAATATTGGTGAACTGGCTAACTTATTCCTCTTACACGTTCTTACACTTCCATGAATGCACCCTATAATCTAGGAATAACACCCTACTTGGTTTTCCTTATACAGGACTTTCCAATTCCCATCCCCATGCTTTTTCATTGGCTGTCTTCCTCTAATGTCATGCAGCTAGTATCTGAGGAGGGAATTGAACCCAGCTCTTTCTGACTCAAGTTAGAGATCTGTTCTTTACACCATGCTGCCTTTTGCAGGATGGAATGAGCAAAGTCCTAGAGGTGAGAAAGCATGCAACATCATGAATAAATGAGTAATCCATTAATGTCTATGAAAAAAAAGTGAACTCAGAGAAATGCAAAGGAAAATAACCAAATCCCACAACACTTCTTTCATTTAACATTTTATTTCTCCTTGCCCAAATATATACACAAACATACACACACACACACATACATATACACACATATACATATATATCATCTGTCCTATTCAAAGTGTATATATGTATATATGTCTATATATATATATGTGTGTGTGTGTATATATATACACATATATATTACTGACACTTTATACATGACTGTATCACTGAAAGGATGCACATTCTTTATGCATGGACACAAACAGATGAGAGATAACACAATCTGAATTATCATGCATTGAAGTCTCCTCTGCTCATAGTCTTTGGACAAGGAGAAGAGTGCAAGAAATAGGGAAAACTGATATAAGTAATTTTTCTGAAATTCTGCCAAGCTTCTCTGGCAGTTCTATAGCTGAAGGAATATTTCATAAAGAGGATTTTACCATGAAGTCATTTTATTTCTCCAAGGACCCCAGTATAGAAGGCAATGTAGGAACCAGGGAAGCGCTCACCGTATTGTGATACTAGCCCTGGATTCTGAGTTTTACACTGCATGAATTCCAGTAAAGCCCTAACCAAACCAAAACCGTTCTTGACTTCAGCATCCCACCAATGCTTAAGGGAATATGCTGCCTCCCCTGTACTGGAAGACAGAGTGCAGGGATTAATCAGAATTTTTACACAGTGCTTTGAGCTCTTTGGAAAAGCCACATTTTCATCAAAAATACCTCACCTCTTTCCACCCAGTTACAGGCTTTTGAATTATAACCCTTGAGCAAAAGGTGGAGTCCACAATTCTCTTTTAATCATAGTCTTTCTGTCTCTCCTAATCATACTGTAGTCAAAATGTGATTGTAACAATAAGACTTTTGTTGCACTGACTGAAGATTCCTGTTTTCTTTTGTTGTATTTTCACTTATCTCATTGTGTGACATAAAATCATTAGACTGAGCATGCCTATTAAATAGAGAGGGGGTTAAATTGAGACCAGAGAGGATATTTATACATTTTTATATATTCATTTATTTATTAATTTATTACTTTCCAGTAGTCTAGGTTTATCTGTCTAATGATCAACAAGCAGTTATCAAGTCCCATCTGTATTCTAGGTACTACTCAAGGTCTTGAGGATGCAAATACAGTAGACACACTAGTATGTGTTCAATAATGTTGGCTGATGGATAGACCCTAGACCTGTGATACCTGTCCTATAGGTCTGTCTATACACACAAAAAGTAAAGTGGGAAGTGGAAGGATAATTGAAGGAATTATCTGTATATCAGCATCCATTAGGTTCGCTCTATTAACATGATTGGGAAGATTCACCCCAGTTAACTGCACTGAGAGGCAATGGGTCATAGTGGAAAGTTCTCTGGATTTGGAATCAGGAATTCTGGGTTCAAATCCTGCCTCTGACATCCAATAGCTTTCTATCCATGGGCAGGTTAATTGACCTCTCTGAAGACTGCTTCTCTAGCTATAAAATGGGGTTGACAACGTACATATAGTGCCTCCTTTTGCAGTATTACGTAAATATAGCTATTATGAATATATCACTGCCTATATAAAATGGTGAGGATATTCTTCTGATATTCTGATCTGTGCTGATATGCTATTGAACCTTTCCTTGATTCTAGCCTGTAAGTAATAATAACAATTCACTTTAGGTAGGACTTAAGCATTTGTGAAGTGCTATACATACACACATATTGTATAGATATATAGATATAGATATCTAGATACATATATATACACATATATGTGTGTATGTGTGTATAAAATCTCATTTGATCCTCACAACATCCCCAAACATCCCCATGAGATATGTGCTGATATTATCATCCCCATTTTACAGATAACAAAACAGAAAATAGGGATTTTAAGTGATTTGTCCAGGATCACAAAGCTATTAAGTCTCTGAGATGGGATTCAAACCCATGTCTTCCGGAATCCAAGGTCAAGGCTCTATCCACTATAAATGTAGCCTCTCTAGGCAATGAATGAACTGCTTTGTGTTATAATTGTGTGTGTTCATGCCTCACTACGGAGTAAACTCTTTGAGGAAAAGGACTATGCCTGGGTCATCTTTGTGAATTAGCAATGTCCAAACTAAGCAATGTTCCTTGATATATAGCAAGGCTGAAGTAAGGAGAGATAGAACAAATCAGTAGCACACAAGCACAGAATTCCAGTTTTTACAGTTTTATTAGCTAGGCAAAGAACAAGCCACCCAGAAGCATAAGCACGTGCCTTGTGTCTGTGTGGATTGTCCTTCATTCTCAAAGAGGACCGTGACATCAGGCAGATGATGGCATGACTTGCAATTGACTTTGATTTGAGGGAGGGAGGGCTGTGCAGTCACCAGCCTCACTTTCTCCTGCAGAGTCATCAGGGTCCAATGGCCAGATATTCATCAGGAGGACTGGAGACTTCCCAGGATGCAGTGGGAGACCTTGGCCCTTTTAAGCTAAGGTCTTTCTAGGTTCTACTTTGAGTGAGGCAACACCCATTCGGTGAATAGGCCTCTTTAAGAATTGAGTCCAGGGATGTCCACTTTAATTTTAAAAAATCAAACTGGCGGGGGGAAGATCCTCAGAGTTGCTGGCCAAAAGAGAAATAGTTACTATTTACATTCACTCTGAGCCAGGAGGGCCCAAAAAATAACCATAAAGTGGTCCTTGGGCAGGGACCTATTGTTGTCCAATCCATGAGATCAAGAGTGATTTGGGTTTAAGGTTTGGTCTCTGAGAAAGAAATCTAGCCAGTAAACCCCAAGTTAACTAGGTAGCTTTTGGCCATCAAAATTTACCCTCTTTTGGGCAGAACACCCTCAGGAAAGGGCAGAGGAGAGGAGAGGAGAGGAGAGGAGAGGAGAGGAGAGGAGAGGAGAGGAGAGGAGAGGAGAGGAGAGGAGAGGAGAGGAGAGGAGAGGAGGAACTGAGTTGCATGAATTAATTAACAACAATGTGCATCAGTCTATCAGTCAATAAACATCTATTAAGCACTTATTACTATGTGTCTGGTACTATGCTCAGCATCAATCCTTACTCCATCCTTGGTTGGCTACCAGAAGGTAGTTCAGGACCAGGTTCACAGTAGGCACTCACTATTTATTGAATCAAATTGAATAAATACATTTAATTTGTTCAATATGCTAGAGAAAGGCAGAGAAAAATAGCTCCCGTAGTGCTAGGTTTTCAGGCCTCAGTGCCTTTCTTTCTCTACATGCAGACTCCGGAAGACTATTGAATACAATGCAGAAACCCAAGCTTGCTATTTTGTTTACAAACTTGAGACTTTTGACCTTCACTCAGATGGTGCAAAAGCTAAGGTTGGATCTACATGCTTCCCAGGTTCCAAAGGTGATTTTATATAGCTTATTCATTGGTTTATCCCCTCAACAGTTATAAAGCATCTACTATGTTGAACATAGTATTAGTTGCTGGAGGAAGTATGAAACTAGCCATTATGTAGCACTTTAAGGTTTAAAAAGATTTTTTTTTAACATATCTCATTTGATATGTAAGGTAAGATGGGGTCCCTGCCTTCATGGAGCTTATAGGAAGGGGATAAGGTATATATACAGAAAGAAATATATACAGTATTACATGATGGGTTTCAGAGAAGTTCAAGAAAAGTGCTGCTAGCACAGATAGAAGGCACTTAATGGTAAGAAATGAAAATATAGTCCCTCTGTCACTGTCTGCATCAGAGTATGGAGACCATATCCACATATCAAAACCTTTGCAAATTCTTAAAGAAGGCAAATAGCATGTTGTGTTCATGTTTCTAATATTTTCTCTTCAAATTGCTAATTTTTCAGGGGAGAAAAAGAAACATGTTTCTGTCCATATTCCCATTCTTTATCTTTCTATGGTCATTACTTGAGTTTATTGCTACTGACTGGGATTATTAAAATAGCCTCCTAAAGTCTAGGAAAAATGTCTTGTCTCCTTTCTGCCACCAGTCTCTTCTTCAGCATATAGAAAGAATGGTAAAACATAGTGACCAAACCACACACAGATGTAAAGGAATTAGTTGCACACAGGAATATGGACCATATTTGATTCATCTAAGTTCATTTGCATACCAAGGAAAGAGAATTATGAAATTAAGAATCGTCTCTGGACCTTTCCCTCAAAATATCTCTGGGTATTTTTGTTGTAGTTGTCATTGTTGTTTTGTTTTGTTTTGTATCAAGAACAATTCTTGAAATAGGTTTGGAGAAGACAGGCTCAAACTCAGGAATTAAATAAGAGTTATAAAGACTTTTCTAAGTCCATGTAAATCGTCATCTGGAACCATGGATGTCGAATCAGTTCCAGACGAAATCAAAAGAATAGACTTACTCCTAGCCTGGAACACTCTGTTGAGTTTTGTTAACTTTCCATCTACATGTGGCAAAAGAAAGAACTCAGTTTTCTGTTGTGAGGAAGAGGCTTCTTAGGCATTGCGTCTTAGTAGATGAAAGTAGAGAACCATAGGTGGCTCCAAAGAGATGAAGCCCAGCAGATGGTAGCAAAAGTAGCATGTTGACTACAAAAGCTGCCAAAATGTCCAACAGAGACAATCAAAGAGCAAAGGTCAGAGATGACATGATGTATAGCTGAGAAGAGAGATGTAACACCTGAGAGAACAGAAGAGAATAGTGCAATGACTTTAGAAAAGGACATCAACAACTCAGAAATGTGAATTTCCCTAGCCATATGCATTCCCTGGTTACCTGAGTTCCTGGCAGATGACCCTTTATGCATGTTCTCTGGCCAATTGTGTTTCTTAAAAGCCAGTCCTCCATGAATATTCCTTAGGCACCCATATCCTCTGTATATATACTTTTTTCTACTGTTGGCATAACAACCTGTGGAATAGTATAGCATGGGGGGGGGTTAATCATGTAAATGTATTTGCTATGTTATTTGATTAAATATCTTTTGTTTTGAACAACTACATATTCTGGCTGGCTAATAAAAATAAACACATACGGAGGGACCAGGGGCTAGGAACTCTTGCACTATGGGTCTCAGTGCATGCTGACCCACTGGGGTATCTTTTGAACCTGGAATATTATTTGACCCCGGACTATCTTTTAAATGTGGCACAATTTTTCTGTAGATTGAGGTTGTGTCCGAAGTGCTAAATATAAAATGGAGGTCTATGGTCCCTAAGGTCTTTTCTGTCTCTTATAGTATAATTCTATAACTAATTGCCCTTTCTGAAAATGAATGCTTGAGAGTAATGGGAGAACATGCTATTTTGAACTATGCCATGTCAAGAAGGACATGTTTTAGCTATTGAAAGTTTCCATATCCTTTATTGGAGAGATGGAAAGTCAAGTGTCTTGGAATGAAACAAATTGAAATTCAAAGCACTTCATGATAAATTCTTGTGATAAAATGACATTTATTAAAAATGAAGGGTTGTTACTTGTACATCTACATGATGCCAAAATATAACAAGAGATCACCTAAGTAAATAAATAATAATACTCTTAAAAGTATACTCTCTTCCTTCCAAATCTAACTTTGACTCTGTCTCTGTCTTTCTGTCTCTGTCTCTGTCTCTCCCTCTCTCTTTGTCTCTGTATCTGTCTGTCTGCATCTCTATGTCTCTCTCATACACACACACACACACACACACACACACACACACACACACACACATACACACAGAAGTGGACTTTTTTCCATTTTCAGTATATTGGGGGGGAAGAAATCAGAAAAATGAAGTATTTTTTTGGGATGGTAATAAAGTGATTTTAATGACATCGTTAGTGGAACAGTTCACAAATGATGCACATTAGTAGAATTGTGCTCCTGCTCCTTCCAAAGACAGTGAATCTGATGATGGCAGGCCAAGTGAATGTTAACTGTGCAAATTTCGCCTGCCTAAAGGCAGTTCAGTTTTTCCAGAGATCTCAAAACATTTTTTGAAGGGAAAAACATGGGAGTACAGCTTGTTTGGGCCAAATCTTTTTCATTTTCAGTCTTCTTTCTTCCAAGTCATGTAACACATTCTTTGGTGGAAAATACCAGGTTTGCAAAAGTAGGAGAAAATGCTGTACATCCTTTTTCTTTCAAAAATAAAATCTTTTCGGGGCAAAAGATCCTGGCTATGCCACTCAAAGAAGAGGATAAGAGTCTTCCGAAGAGGCTCATGATGGGGAGGTTAGTGCCTGGCTTCCTTTATTCAAGTGCCACAGAAGAAGATCAATCTGCATTGTCTCCTAGGAAAAATATTGGTGTGTGATGAAAACATAACTCTGCTGTTTTTCTTGATAGGTCCTTGATTTCCAGCCAGGAACTTTTGATTCTTTTCTTTTTCTTCATTCTATTAGGGCCTCTATCTAACCCAGAAAATGTCACCCACCAAAACAGACATGCAGAAGTCCCACTGGGCTGTCCATCAGTCCAGCAGAGAGGGTTGACAAGACATATTACCCTTAAAACTAAAACACATGGCTGGAAAATGCCTCGTTTCCTGGCAATAATTAAGAATGCTACTTGGAAGATTGGCAGCCACCTAAAACAACCATTAGTCAACCCCAAATTTATGATGTTCCCGGCTTATGGAAATGAAACCCACATTACAGATCAATGTTGGAAACTGTACCCCCAAATGATACACAGGTAGAAACAATTATGATGAAGATGAAAAGAACACTGATTCTGCTAATTCGATTTTGTGAGCCCAAACAAGCACCCACAAAATGAAATACATCAAAGCAATGGCATATGCATTTTAAATGTCCTTTCTATTAACTCTTACAGCCACCTGGGACCAACTCTCTCATGAGAGATGATGGCCAAAGTGACCCAGGGTCTGAATGGTTCTAGAAGGATCTAGGAACATAGAAATCCTACAGAAGTATTGATGTTGTAATAAGCCTTGTGGAAGTCAGTGTCGTCAAGTAGAAAGAACACTGGACTGGGACCCAGAAATTCTTGATTTGGGCTTCTGCCTAAACTCCACCACATCCTTACCACCATAGATCCATGCTTTGGTTTGAGACGGGTCACCTCTATTCTCTGCACTCCCATTTCCTTATCTGCAAAGTGGGAATTAATATTACTACCAACCATCAGATCTTAGAGAAGATAATTTTTTTTTTTTAATGTGTAAGGAATTTGGATAGAGCACCAGCCCTGGAGTCAGGAAGACCTGAGTTCAGATCCTGGCAAGTCAATTAGCCCTGATTGCCTTGAAAAAAACAAATAAATAAATAAAATGTGCAAGAAATAACATCATAACTGCAAAGCCAACAGTAAATGTAAACTTCTGTTGTTCTCATACTCAACTATCTACTTATAGAATCATGCATCTAGAGCCAGAAGGGACCTCACAGGCCATCTAGTGCAATCCCCTCATTTTATAGGTAAGAAAACCGGGAGATTAAATAAATTGCCTAAGGTAAATATCAGAGGCAGAATCAGAACCCAAATAGGGGATGTGTCGGAGAGCTGATTGTTAAATTTTTTAGCATGAGCATTTACAGCTCTGAAATCATCAGACACTACAAATCCGTGTTTAATGCCTTTCTTTGTTGATTCCTAGTCTTAATAGAGTGAGGGAGAAAATTTTAATAATGGAGATTAAACGTAAAATTCTGTCATGCTTTTCCAAAAAGTCAGTTGTTAAACATTTACCAGCATTGCACAGACCCAAGTTCTCTGACTCCAGAACCCATCTTCTTTCCAACATACTACATTATTTGCCTTGTATTACACCTGCATATGATTATGTGCATGGCAGGTTATGGCAGGAACGTGTGAAACAGGGAATCTAGCTTAAGGAAAACATACATGCCATAAAAAACTATCTTACACCAAAATAACAACTGCTATTGTGGAAAGGGAGCTCCCACATCATAGCACATGAAAAAAAAATCATACTTTTAAATGCATGACTTCTCCCCACCCTTCAAATGGCAACAGGAGTTTTGACTCTATCAAGGAATGGCAGCTACTTCTACTGACTCTAATTCTTAATTTAATGAAGAGAAGCATAGCCAGTGCTTTGACTTAGGCACCTCAGGAGGGAGCACTTTCTGCCTGTAGTGACCACTGCCCAGCAATTTGCCTTGAGCACTCCTCTGGCTTATACCATGACTAGCATCCATTCTAACCCTATCCCACCCATTTACCTTCTACCAAGGGCACCTCTACCTGGCCCAACTTCTGCCTGAACAGCCAAGGAACAATGACATGACTACAGCTGCAGGTAGACTGTGTTTTCTCTCATAGTCCCCTTTCCTTTCAGACAATTTAAACAGGGAAAAACAAAGGGGATGGGAAGGGAAGGGAAGGGGAGGGAAGGGAAAGGGAAAGGGAAAGGGAAAGGGAAAGGGAAAGGGAAAGGGAAAGGGAAAGGGAAAGGGAAAGGGAAAGGGAAAGGGAAAGGGAAAGGGAAAGGGAAGGGAAGGAAAAAGAAAAAAAAAGTTGAAACCCCAAGAGAAAATCATTATGACCATGGCCCTGACTGGGAACTGGATGTGTGATGGGGAGAAAATGGGCTGCCTGATTTTCAATGGCTCCCTCTGAATTATGCAAAGTGGACAAATCAATTTCTGCTCCCAGTTGCACAGTACAGCTCCTACAGGAAACCAGGCCTACATTTTACCTCTTCATCTGGCTTGCTTGCCCAATATAGAAAAATGCCTGTGTGTGTGTCATAGGTCTCAAATTCCTAATGAAGCCCAAGGGAGGTGAAAAGTCAGAAGTTCCTCCTGAGAAAATCTTTTTTCAAATTGGAGCCAGCCTAGGGCCATTTTCAGGACCAAATGGGATGTCTCCTCCCCTTTCATTCTCTGGCTTCCTAGATTTCTAAGCAATCTCTCTATTCATCATCATTTTCACTTTGGCTTCTGGATCAAGGATTCTTGTCATCCATGTGGTAGTTCCTGTGCTGGTAAAGGGGAAAGAGCAGAGATATGTTTGCTTCGGGTGGGGCCTTGACTAGATCTGCCTGGAAATTACTATAGTTCAACACTGCTCAAAAGAGTGGTGGGCACAGAGTAGACACTGAATAATTCAATTCATTAGTAATAATAACTGACATTTTTGGAATGGGAAGAATTTTGCATACATTATTTGATTTAATAGAAGAAAAGTACTTCCAATATCATTCCTGTTTTACAGATGAGGAAGCTCAATTTAAGAGAAGCTCTGTGATTTGCCCATGGCCATACAGCCAATAAGTTCCTTAGGTAGAATTTAAACCTAGAGCTTCTTGGTTCCAACCTTCCCTCCCCAACTCTCTGCATAGGGTTGCCCTTCCCACCTGACTTATATAAAATAAAAAAGTAGTGTATGCAGGGTATCTCAAAAGTCTTAGTGCAATTTTGAGTGAATTTAAAACTGCACTAAGACTTTTGAGACATCCTGTAATTATTTTTAGTTATTTTTAATGTTCCTCTGGGTTTTTCCACCCTTTCAAAGAGATTTCCTTTTTAGGAAATCAGCTAATATTGTAGAGAAACCTATTTGCACCACTATTGTATTATGCCATTAATTGGCAAATACTTGACAAACTCAATGTAGTTGAGGTAGCTGGTGCTATAGTGCAGGGATTCTTAAGCTTTTTCCATTCCCGTGTTTTTGGAAGTGCTGGTTGGCATTGCATGGCCTGAGGGCATGCACAGTGCAAAGTGCATATGCTTTGTGTTCAGAACCAAGGCTGCAGTGAAGTTGCTTGATACAACATGGGTAAGCCCTGCCAGAAACACCTCGGATTCATTACATATTTGATTTTGAATTAATTTTTGGTCGTTGAGAGTTCAGAAACATCTTACTCTTGCCCAATTTTTCTCAACCCTATATGGGGTCACGACTCACAGTTTTAAAAGTGCTGCTTAAATAGTGGATAGAATGCTAGGCTTGGAGGCAGGAAGATCAGACTTGAAATTTTGTTTCAGATGCTTACTAGTTGTGTGATTCTGGGAAAAGGATTGAATTTCTCTCAGCAACAGCTTTCTCATCTGTAAAATGAGAGATTTGGACTTTACAACTTCAAAGGTCCCTTTTGTTTCTAAGTCTTACTACACTATGAGTAGAATAAACAATCTCCTGGTAGGGCAGCTAGGTGGTGCCATAGTGCATAGAGCGCCAAACCTGCGGTCAGGAAGACTCATCTTTCTGAGTTCGAATTCGGCTTTGGACACTTACCAGCTGTGTGATCCTGGGCAAGTTACTTAATCTTGTTTGCCTCAGTTTCCTCATCTGTAAAATGAGCTGGAAAAGGAAATGGCACACCACTCTAGCATTTTGTCAAGAAGATGCCAAATGTGGGGCAGCTAGGTGGATAGAATGGATAGAGCTCTGGCCCTGGAGTCAGGAGGACCTGAGTTCAAATCTGGCCTCAGACCAGACACTTGACACTTACTAGCTGTGTGACCCTAGGCAAGTCACTTAACCCCAACTGCCTAAAAATAAAAAAAAAGAAGACCCCAAATGAAGTCATGAAGGGTCAGACACAATTGAACAACAATCTCCTGATATTTTCTAGTAGCTATAGGGCAGTCCTGCAGTTTGCACTGATTATAGGGGGGGAAATGTTTTTATGAGCTTTAGTAAATTTTACAGTGATTCTGAGGGCCTGAATATAAAGTATAAAGGTACAGTCTTGGTGAATAAGCTGATTAGACCAAATAATATCTGACAATTACATCATGCTTTGCAGATTTTAAAAAAAAAAACCATTTTATATGTTACTACCTTGTTTGGAATTCATAAGAATCAATCAATCAAGTATCTATTAAGTGCCTACTATGGGCCAGACACTGTGAAAGCAAATGTTGAGGCATTGGAAAAGTAAATGCAAAGAATGAGACAACCACTCTCAGGGAGCTTAAAGTCTATTGGGGGAGACAATGGGACACACATTAGTACATACAGAATAAATTTACAAGATAATTAGGGAAGAAGGGCTTTGTGGCACTGTTACTTGGAGACTGTGTAGAAAGTGGCACTCAAGCTGTAGCTTTGAGAAACAGAAGGATTCCATGAAGCAGAGGTGAGGAAAGAGTGCATTCCAGGCCAGGGCATGGTAGTGCAAAAGTACAGATATGGGAAATGAGTGTCCTGAGTGATACAACAGGGAAAGGTGAGTTATGAATAAGGAAGCTAGAAACATAAGAATGCTTGGAGATGGTAATAAAGGGCTTGTTGTTCATCCCCATCTTATAGATGAGGAAACTAAAGTCCACAGTTATTTGCTTGAAGTCACATGACCAGCAAGTAATATTGCTAGGACTTGAAACAAAGCATGCTCACTCTAATTCGGTATCTTTGTCAAGAAAACCCCAAATGAGGTTACAAACGGTCAGACACAACTGAAAGGCTGAGCGACAATTCTCACTCCCAAGTCCATTACATCTCCTCATTAAACTTCTCTCTCTCTCTCTCTACCACAATGAAGTAAGTCTGAATTTTGCTGTTCTAAATTGTGCCACTTCATTTTTTCTTTCACTCATTCAACAACAGTAATAGCTAACATTTATGTAGCAGCTATTATATGCCAGGCACACGCATTTATTAACTTCCTACTGTACTGTGGATACAGAGACAAAATGAAAAACCAGCATTGGCCTTAAAAAATGGCCTTGCATTTTATTAGGGGAAGTACCATGTGCCCATATAAGTAAGTTTATGTAGATATAGTTATAGATATAGGTATAGATATACACCATATATGTGTGTGTATATATATATATACATACACACACACACACACACACACACACACACAGAGAATAAATACAAAGTAATTTTTTCCCTATCCAAGATCACAAACTCCCTGAAATCTATCCACAGACCCATCAGAAGTCCATGGAGCCCTGGACTAGAGTCAGAGAAACCAATGAGGAGCCTGTGCCATAGTCCAGGCAAGAAGCAATGAAGGCCTTAATTTTGGTTGTGGCCATCTATATGGAAAGAGAACAGCGTGGATGTGAGAGATGTTGTATAGGTAGATTCAGCAAGATTTTGAACTTTATACATATAGCAGATAAGGGAGAATGGAGTGAAGATCTGGGTGACTAGAAAGAGAGTGGTACCAGAACATAGAAATCAGGAAAAATGGGTTTGGGGAGATTTTATCTTGCCTTTCTTCTCCTTGTTATCCTATTTCTCAGAATGATTAAAAACAAACTAACCATATAATTAGTCAGTTATATAGACTGTTCGCTATCTTTGAAAAGGAGTTTTTGAGTGGCTGTAGAAATCATTAATGTTGGTGCTACCATACCAGCACTTATGAAAACTATGATTTTAAGGTTATGCTTTTGTGCCAAAAATAAAATGGACATTTGGCAGGTGACCAGGTTTAGGAAGATGACCAGTTCATAAAATTCATTTCTCTCCCTACCCTGAAAATCATCTTTCTATCAATTTAATTTAACACCTATAGATTAAGCAGGTCCTATGCATGGCTCTGAGGATACAATAAAATACTCCTCCTTGGCCTAGGCTCTTCAGGGTCTGTCTTTCAGTGACGGGACCTGAAAATGGAACTGCCAAGGATCAAGTGATTATCATCTTAAGAGTGTAGGTGGAGAGGCAGAGTCAGATAATATAGCCCTGAACTAGGAATCTAAGGATCTAGGTTCAAATCCCAATTATGCTACCCACTTATAGTCTGATCTTGGGTAAGACATTTCTCTGGTCTGAGCCTTAGCTTACTCATCTACAAAGTGAGAGAGTTAGATTAGATTAGGTGTCTTAACCTTGTTTGTATCATGGACCATTTGGCAGTCCGATGAAGTCTATGGACCCCTTCAAAGAATAATGCAATATAGGCAACCCTTCGCTTACATTAATAATTGAAGGAAATGCTAAATTTCACTGAGAGGTTAATGGGAAGAAAGGATGTAGTTTTTTCCTATCAAAGTTCACAGACTGAAATCTTGGTTCACGGACTCCTTGGGGGTCTATGAACCTCAGGGTAAGAACCACGGGACTATATGACCTTTAAAAGGACCCTCCCAGCTCTGACATCCAGTGATTCAGAACACATGCAAACACTGGGCAAATATGTACAATATTTACATAGCTAAGCCCTAGTAATGGACTGCAGAAAATGGCTAAGCCTATTGTAATGGAATACAGGGAAAGCATGGATAACGGAAATCTCCAGGTGCCTGACCCTGATTTTAGAGCTCTGTTCTGGCCTCTCATCCAGAAATGCTTTTTTCACAGAGTTTCTGACAAATGACTAGATACTTTTAATTTTGCCCACCTGAAGGCCATAGAGTGAGGGAACAGGGTTAAATGTTCACCCAGTGATCCAGTAGACATTGTTGTCCTTGGTTTTCTCTCCAGTAAGAGTTCTCTGATGCTCAGTGAGGGATAAGCTATGGTGAAAGGTTCTGCCATATTCTTTACATGCATAGGGCTTCTCTCCACTACGAATTTGCTGCTGTCCAGTAAGGTTTGCAGACTTAGTGATGCTTCATTTCTTCCTCCGTAAGGCTTCTTTCCATACCTGAGTGCGTTCTCAAATCACAGCAGCTTTTCTTCATAGTGTAAATTGTCGGAAAGGTTGCCTCACCAACAGTAGGGGAAATGGTCTGATTTCCAGGGAACAATTCTCCCTTTTAAATGCACATTATCTTGCTCTCTTATGAGCTTGGGTTTATTGTGAACTCATGTCTTAAGAAAGTATTCCCCAGCACCTTGCTTACTAAACAGAGGATATTAATAGCCATCTGTTTTCCATCCTTTCAATGGCTGCTCCACAGACAATCTACAAATCAAGTGGCCCTTTCCAAAAAGTCCATAAGAAGTTAAAGCCTTTTTGTTGAGTTATGTATGCTTCATTCTTCAAGATGGAGAACCATTGTTTCTCCTCAAACTTTTCATATTCAGTCCAGAATAATTGGAACTGACCTTGAGTGCCCAGGAGCTGAGTATTATGTGTAGAGGTAATAGGTGGATGTCTACATCATGTGATCATAACAGTTTGGGGATGGCCCTTTTCAATCTAAAAAATAACTTTTCCACTGGATTATCTGATTTAGGAAACCCCACAACTAAAGATCCATTCCTTCATATTTTTGTCCTGTTGAGACATAGCATCATATAGTAGAAAGAACACTGACCTTGGAGTCAGAAGACCTGGAATCTGTCTCAGTTCTACATCTTAGTTGATATATTACTTTGGGCAAGTCACATAGTTTCACTGGGCCCAAGGTTCCTAATTTATAAATCAGGGACAACAATATCTGCTCTACTATTTAATGGATGAGAAGACTCTTCAGAAAAACTGTACAAATGCAAGTAGTTTACAAATTAAATTTTTCAACTTACTTTCCTGTGTTGCCTTACCCTTAATAGAATATATGTTCCTTGAGGGTAGGGGTTGTCCTTCTTTCTCCCTCTATTTGCGTTCCCAGAACTTAGCACAGTGCTTGGCACACAGTACTGTATTTCATTGTGTTATTGTGGCAGATTTTATGCCAAATGTTTTTGCAAAGAAAGTGGGTAATGATCATTATATGAAGCTTTTTTAAAAATTGTACTGGTATTACTTAAAAATCAATTATTAATAAACTGTCTTTGGTGCAAGATTAAGATGTACAGAATACTCGTGAATATACATTAAAACTGAACCATCCAAATCAATGTACATAATTTCTTTTTGCTTGTTTTTTGTTTGTTTTTGCTAGGCAATGGAGTTAAATGACTTGCCCAGGGTCACACAGCTAGTAAGTATTATGTGTCTGAGGCCGAATTTGAACTCAGGTCCAGTGCTCTATCCACTGTGCCACCTAGCTGCCCTGTACATCATTTCTTTGTGACAGTTTAGTGAACATTTTTCCAGTCTGAAAAATAAAGTTAACATATTAGTTCTTATTGATTTACGCATTATAGTTAAAATATTACACTTGAGAAAATTTACTACAGTGTTGTGAAGTACGGACTTACAAAATTCAATCTTCTGTGTCTGAAGATTTTGCGCCACTATCATTGGTTTCATTATCTGACATGCTGTCCTCAACTCCACTTAAGGAGTATACATTCTGGACAAGCTTTCCATAGAGCTACTGGCTTATTCTTTAATGGACAAAACTTATAAAAAAATTAACAGTAGTAGGATTAGTAGTAGTGGTAGCAATAATAGTATTTCTATTACATATATGTTTCCCACCTGTTATCTCCCTACTACCTCTCAGAGATTCATTCCACATGATGGTGATGATGACAATAATGATGATGATGATGATGATGATGATGATGATGATGATGTGATGATGATAATGAGTAAGAGAATTTGACTGTTGCTTACCACTTGTGTGATCTTAGGTAAGTTGTTTCATCTTTTGGGCCCTGTTTCCCCTTTTACAAAATGAAGATGTTGGACTTGGGAATCCATAAAATCCCTTCTACCTTTAAACCCTGTGACCTTGATGTCTCATGATATAGGCCACAGAATGTATGGTATAATATGGTTGCCTTTCTGTAAAATTAATTACAAATATTAGATCTATTTTTAAAGGCTCTACCAGTGGGCTTCAAGCTTGGCAGGCTGTAGTAAAACCAGAAAGATTTCAAGTAATGGTACAAGGTTGCACTGTATGTCTAACCTACGAGGACCAAACTAGCTAAATTCCAAGATGGGTATCATCAGATTATCCACAGGGTGATGAAATCACTATCTCTTGAAACATACTTTTCTCTGAATACTTAAATAGTATGATGAATATAATTTATTTTTTTCTGGTTGACTTGAGGTCACAATTATGAACATGAGTTATTGGGATGTGGTAGGCAGGTGGGTATAGATGTAGCTGTAGACACAGATGAACCTTGCCTGAGGCAAAAGGCTAAAATAATTCTATATATAAAATAATCCCAATCCCATAATAATCCCAGCAGTGGCCTTGGAATTTGCTTTCTGAAAAAGGTTCCTGATGTCAACTTGCTTTGAGGTTCTTTCTTTCTTTTCTTATAAAGACCAAGAATATGATGTGCAGTTACATGGCCTCCTGTGAAGTAAAACATTACTGCCTTTCTGCAAAATGAAACAATGAGTATTCAATGGCTTTGATTAACTATCTTTTTTCTAAATGGGAAGGTGAAAATATGATGAACTCTCTACCAATTAAAACTTTTTTGATGTGACCAATTCCAGAACTTGTTTTTGCTTGTCTATCCTTGTTTGTAACAAGGATTTTATTTTTCATTCTTTCTTGATGGAGGGAGAGGCATGGAAGGGAGAAAAGGTAGATTTATGTTGTTGGAAAGAGTAAAATTTAATTTTAAAAAATACAATGCAAAAATTCTGGGGGAAAGCGTATTAGATTATAGTACCATACTTCCATAGATTTAGATCTGGAAGAAACCTTAGAGGTCATGTAGTCCAGGGCTTCTTAAACTTTTTCTACTCGTGACCCACAATTTAAGAAGCACTGAATCTAACACAGTCATTTTTACAGATAAGGAAACTGAGGTATGGACAGGTTCAGTGACTTGTCCATGGTCACATAGATATTAAGTATTGGAAACAGGATCTGAACCTTGGCTCCAAAGCCTTCATTCTTTCTACTGTACCATGTCACTTCTCACTGGTAAGTAATTAATATGTTGAAACAAAATATATTAATAAAATTGTTAAAGTTAAAACAAAGGGCAGATTACAGACTGAATCAGCCTTCTGCTAAGTGGTCTTCTCAACCTCTTTATTCTTCCCTGTTCCTTTGACTGTCTTTTGACTTGTCAACACTGTTCAAAACATTGTCTATGATTTCTTTATCATTAACACATGGAACACAGGCACCCCTTTCATAATGTCATTGATTTAGAAGTGGAGGAGACCTTAGAGGTTATCTGGTCCAAAGGCCCCTTATTTTAAAGATGAAAAAAACCAAAGCCCAAAGTAGGGACACAATCTGACCAAATTCATGCAAGCACTGAGTGACACTCAGGATTTGAACATGTATCCTCTGGTTCCAGCTTCAACACACTTTGTACTGTCCCACATTGCCCCTTATACCTATTTGTATTTGTAGGTTGTTCATATTACCAGACACTAAACCTTCTTCAGGGTAAGCTCCACGCTGGTCAATGTGTAGGTGATAAGTCCTGCGGCATTAGTATGACATAAGGTTTACAGCACAATCTGAAAGAAAATTACCTCATTTGACTCTCCCAACCCTATGAGATAGGAAAAGGGGAAAGAGAATAAGCATTTATACAGCATCTTCTGTGTGTCAGGTGCTATTAAACACTCTTTACAAACTTTATCCCATTTGATTCTCACAAAAACCCTTTGAAGCACAAGCTATTGTTATCCCCATTTTACAATTGAGGAAACTAAGGCAAATGGAGGTTAAGTGACTTGCCTAGGGTCACATAAGTGACTGAGGTAGGATTTGAAATTAAGTCTTCCTGACTCAAGGCCCAGCATTCTATCCACTGTACCTTTGAGGTATTGTTATTAAATATTATTACAGAAATTATTTTTTGTATAGATGAGGACATTTTTGAGGCTGAGACTTTAAATGGCCGGTCCGTGGTCTTGAAGTTAAGAAATGTCAAAGATAGTCTTTGAACCCAGGTCTTTCCTGACCCCTATTCCAGCATTCTTTTCATTAAGCCACACTGCCTCTAAATGGCTTTTTGTCCCCATGGGTTACAGATTTTTTCTCTCTTTTGACTCTGCTCTCTTCTCTGCTGCCAGCATATCTCCAGCTTCTGACTACTGCTACTGCTGAATTCAACTGCTCATAGAAGAATTGATTCAGTACTATGTAGATTCCTGCTTAGTGGAGGCATTATTTAATTGCTTAAAATTCAAAGGAAGAGTGGAACCATAAACAAAATGTAAATACTTCAGTCAGGTTTTCCTCTTGACCAAAGGAGAAATTTAGCTCAGTGGTCAAAACATGGGTATTTTTTAGTTTTTCATACTGGATTGAGAAGTCAAAAATTATAGATAAAGGTTGGACAAATTTGGAAATAGTTGAAACATTTCTAGGAACAAGTAATACATTGATGTGATATGGTTCT
Source organism: Phascolarctos cinereus (assembly GCF_003287225.1). NCBI lineage: Eukaryota > Metazoa > Chordata > Mammalia > Diprotodontia > Phascolarctidae > Phascolarctos > Phascolarctos cinereus. Next base: position 181,500,580 of record NW_027555958.1, read on the forward strand.
AGCAAACTGAGCAGATGTTTTCCTTTGTAATCCATATCAGTCTTAATAGGACCTAATCAGAGATGGAGACAGGCAAAGGATATCTGGCTCTACCGAGGAAGTGGTTTTATACCTGGGGGCCATTGATCTCTTAGACTGTCAAACTATCATATTTTTAGAGTAGAGGGGGAACTGCAGCTGACAATGTTTCTAAATCCCTAGTTCTGTCATTCTCCTTTCAATAGGATATTTGCCCAAGACACTAATAATTCTTAGAGGTAATGTGATTCAGTAGAATGAGTACTGTGGAATACAAAGAAACGGATTCAAATCTCATCTCTGCCATTACTTGTGTGACCTTGGGTCTCTCACCTTTCAGCTTTAATTTTCTCATCTATAAAATGAGCGGGTTGCATTAGTTGACCTCTGAGGTCCCTTCATGCTCTACGTCTATGGTGCTGTGATCCTTCCTTCTCTAATTAACATCTCATTGGTGGACTTAAGCCTAGGCCTTGATGGGAGCCTTATACTAATTAGATCAAATGGATGAAGGTGATTAATTCCCAGATTTGTTTATCTGAGATATAGTGCTTCCGATTAATAAGGGATAAAAATCCAAGGAAGTCCAAACTTCAAATTCCTCCACATTGTTCGCCAGGGTTGAAAGGGGTTGTGGGGATTATTGTGTCAAACTAGGAAGGAACAATGGAAGACCAGTAGAATATAATAAAAGAGCTTCTTGTTAGGGAAAGGGACCACAAAGTGATCATTTAACTTTCTAGAAAGTTGAGTGGAAGATAGACAGTAGATAACCATTTTTGTATTTTCTGGATTTCTAGGTTAATTATTATCCATTTCATACACTAGGGCTAGAGTCAAGCTCCTAAAATGAATTTTCACACTACCTCCAACCCTATTGCAGAACTGTTCCTTTCTTTCCATGAGTTCAACCTAAACCTTGATTACATCAAGTATCAAACTCAAACAGAAACAATTCCCTGCAGGCCAAATACATACTTAGAAAAGCACGAATTAACATTATCGCTGTTTTATTTCTTTATTTATTTTGTTAAATGTTTCCCAATTACACTTTGATCTGGTTTGGGGAGTTTCATGGGCAGCATTGGCTGCAGATTTGACACCACCTCTGATAGTCCAACCCTACCATATTACAGAGGAAGAAGCTGAGGCTATCTTTCCCAACATTATACTGATAGTAATCGATAGAGATAATATTTGGATCCATATATTTTGATGCCAAATCCAGCCCTCTTTCCACTGGTCCATGTTTCCACTCTCTGCCATACCCACCGGGTACTTTTATTGCTGAGTACTCAAATTTGCTTATTGGCTCTTTCTCTATCCAGAACTGTTCTGAAAGGCTAAATATCCCAGAAAACTGGTCCCTGGATGAGCAGAATTTCACTGTATTAAAAACTTTTGCATGTTTTCAAGGGACCAATTAGTAAAAAGACTCTACATAATACATGGCTACTGTGTCTTCTGTAGGTATACAATACCTATTGACTTGACTGGCATCAATTCCTTTTCTACTGATGGGATAATAGGGAGGTAAAGGTAAGCAGTACAGTGGACAGAGTGTTAGGCATGTAGTCAGAAGGATCTGACTTCAAATAAAGACTAAGATTCTTACTAGAAGCATGAATCTAGGCAAGTCATTCAACCTCTACCTGGGAAAAATGGAGATAATAATAGCTCCTATCTCTCAGGGTTGTTGTGAGGATCAAAGGAGATAATATTTATAAATCACCTTGTAAAATTTAAAGTGCTATATAAGTGATAATTATTATGATTTCCCCTACCAGAGGGAAAGTATATTAGCATAAAAAGTCATATTGCCAGAGAGAACCCAAGATGCTCTAGGATTGTAGATCTAGAAGGGATCTAAGAGGCCATCTCTTCCAACTCCCTCATGGTGTAAATGAGGAACCACACAAGAAGTAAACATGAGAGGTGGGATTTGAACTCATGTCCTTTGACTCCAGACCCAGTCCTTTTCCACTATACCATCATACCCTTCAAATCTTCTCATTCTTATTTGGTAAACACGAATATAAGATAACTGAGTAATAAGTGAAGGGAGTGTGATTTGGAGGTGTACTTCCCAGAAATTATCAGAGGGAAGTTTATCATTCCCATCAGAGAACTCATTCAGCCTTGAGACTTGAGTGACTTTCCCTTAGGTATGATATCAGGGAACCGACTGGCTTCAATATAAAAACTCCTTCTGCTCTACAGAGAGGGAGACTGTTCCAGGGTAACATGAGCATCCTTACCACTCCAGTCCCACCCCACCCCCACACAAGTGGAGCCTCGGTCACGCAAGGAAAAGGTAAACACCTTTCCATTGGAATGTTAAGGAAGAGGATCCTTGCATCTCTCCCCAGGCCTGGCATTTCCAGAATTTTGGAATGAGGCCTAAGCCTTTGCTCATGAGTATGCAGGCATATTTATCGTCTCTGGATAGTGGTGAAAGGTTCAGGAGGTTTTTTTTTCTTTTTCTTTTTTTTTTCTTTTTGTAAAATCAGGGGCTTGCCTTAGTGCTTTCAGCCAACATTTCTGAATTCTAGCCAAAAATGTCAGGGAAGTTGACAGTCTGGCTTACCCCAGAAGGGCATTAGTCACTCTATAAAACTTTAAAACTATCTCTCTGCTGTGCGAAAACACCTCTCATATCTGAAAAGGATGGCAACCCCCCCCCCCCACTTAACTTGAAAATAATTGACAGCCATGGACAGGACAGATAGAGACTTGGGTTCAAACCTGGACCTAGATGCTTCCTAGCTTTTTGAGCCTGGTCCAGTCACTCAAACTCTGTCTGCCTCAGTTTCCTCATTTATAAAGATAATAACAGCACCTACCTGTCAAAGTTATTAGGGCAGCCAGATGGTGTGGTGGATAGATTGCTGGACCTAGAGTCAGGAAGACTTGAGTTCAAATCCAGCCTCAGATGCTTACTTGCTTTTTGACCCTAGGTAAGTCACTTAACTCTGTTTGTCTCAGTTCTTTATCTGTAAAATGAGCTGGAGTAGGAAATGGCAAACCACTCTAGTGTCTTTGCTAAGAAAACCCCAAATGGGGTCACAAGAACCAGACACAACTGAAAAACCCAAGGTTATTGTGAAGATTAAGTGAGATAATATGTGTAAAGAATTTTGTAAACCTTAAAGTGCCATGTAACTACTAGCTATTGTTGTTATTATATTACTGATCTCCTTCCATGAAATCAATAATGCTTCTAAGTCGGCATGCTCATCTAGGTCATGAGTCAAGGATACTTTAATTGAGTTCTCTGTTTTCAACAGCAACCAGCAAAGTTGTCTCGGGTCACTGACTGCCTTTGGTTAAACACAGCTGATCAATATTACTAAACAAATGAGGAAGAAGGACAGGAAGAATGGAGGCCGTGCCACTGGGAGGGTGGGGGAGGGAAAGCTAACTAAAGCCCCACATTTCTGTGATTCTAGGAAATGTTTTATGCCAATGCATGTTTTATGTCAATCAAACACATAAAGAAGTTCCCAAAACTGCACACGGCCATAAAGATACACTTTTAAACCCTTAAAAATAAGGTACCATAATTACATCTTATAGAACTCTCAGTCCCAGGAGTCCCTTTGCTGTTTTTAAGATACCCATGGTAGATGAGGTAAAAGAAGGGGGACTTGAAAGACTTCGAGCTCTGAATGCAGAAAAATGCATAAGCTGTCAAGATTTGCATGTAGGATCTCTCTCCCTGATTTATTAGCTTTAATAACTGTGGGATCTCTCTCAGCTCTTGGCTTGGAGAACTAAAATCATTACAGCGTAAGAATTTTTCCCCTTCACAGTAATCTCTGGTGGTGTCAGTCATCTGGGAAAGTGAAACAGTTTCCTTTCCATGTTTTTTTTTTAATTCCTAAGTCAAGTAACATTCTAGAAGTTTCTATTTGAAACTAAACTTTTGTCCCATTTACTCCAAAGGGGAATTCTCAGCAATAATAGTCTTCTGTGGCAGAGACTTGCTTTTGTAGTTGAAACTCAGAATGTGACTTAATACTTCTGCATGTCTCATTTCTATAAAATTCAGAAGGGAGTGAGCAGTCAGTCAATGTACCAGCCTTATGGGGTCCTTCTTGGGAGCTGGAAGTTCCATGGTGTAATTGAACTGACTAGCATAGACAATGTAGTATGTATTCTCATGAGTAGGGCTAGGAAACTGATTCTTCCTTGGGAAGCAAGGTAATATCAACTTCTTCCACCTTTGTGTCTGCCATTGACAGAGAAAGAGAGAAAGAAAGGAAAGAGAGAGAGAAGAAAGAAAAAAGGAAAGAAAGAAGAGAGAGAAAGAAAGAGAGAGAGAGAGAAAGAAAGAAAGAAAGAAGGAAGGAAGGAAGGAAGGAAGGAAGGAAGGAAGGAAGGAAGGAAGGAAAGAAAGAAAGAAAGAAAGAAAGAAAGAAAGAAAGAAAGAAAGAAAGAAAGAAAGAAAGAAAGAAGGAAAGAAGGAAGGAAAGAAGGAAAGAAGGAAAGAAGGAAAGAAAGAAAGAAGGAAAGAAAGAAAGGATGAAAGAAAGAAAGAAAGAAGAAAGGAAGGAAAGAAAGAAAGAAGGAAGGAAAGAAGGAAAGAAGGAAAGAAGGAAAGAAAGAAAGAAGGAAAGAAAGAAAGGACGAAAGAAAGAAAGAAAGAAAGAAAGAAAGAAAGAAAGAAAGAAGGAAAGAAAGAAAGAAAGAAAGAAAGAAAGAAAGAAAGAAAGAAAGAAGAAAGAAGAAAGAAAGAAAGAAAGAAAGAAAGAAAGAAAGAAAGAAGGAAAGAAAGGAGGAAAGAAAGAAAGAGCTATGGACTGGCCAGTTCCAATTAGGTCGCCAGTGGGGCAGCTCCTATTTTCTACCATCTGTTCCCGTGGCTACATGTTTACCCAAAGGAGATCATAATAAGACAATAGATCTTGAGCCAGACAAAAACTTAGAAACCACCTCCATGAATTTTTAACCTGAGATCCGTGAACTTTTTCCTAATACTTTGGTAACTGCATTTTAACAGAATTGAACCTCTTATCTAGACCAAACCTCTCATTTTATAGACAAGAAACTGAGACCCAGGGAGGTCAGGTGAGTTGTCCAAGGCCATACAAGTGGTAAGCATCAGAGGTGGATTTGAACCCATGTTCTCTGATTCCTGAACCAGTGGGCCAGATGTTGGCAGAAAGGTGATGGGAGGCTCAGAAATGTATGCTCTATTGACCCCAAGGTTACTGCTATTCAAGTAACTCCCATTTTTCACGTCATGGAAAATATAATGGCTGTAGAATTCTTAATGCATTGAAAGACCACATTGAACAGACTTAATCATATACTCACCTTATTAGACAAGCTTCCTTTGCTGGAAACAGCTGGATTGAATCATAAGATCACAGATTTAGAGCTTGAAGGAAACTTAGAGCAAAACGTTTTGCCTTTTTTGTGACATACGCTTCTTTGACAGTCTAGTGAAGCTCATGGACCCCTTTTCAGAATGTTGTTAAATGCATGTGATAAAACATATGATTACAGAAGAAACAAATTACATTGAAAATTATCAAAATATATTTTTTTAAAAAACAAATTCATGAGCCCTGGGTTAATAACCCCTGGCTTAGAAGTATTTTCCAGTTCATAGTCTCCTCAAGTTAAGGAGATCCTTGGAAGCCAGCTATTCCAATTCTCACTGTCCTGTGCATGAATGAATCCCCTCTACCTAATTGACACATGAACATACTGTCTCTATCCAAACACTTCCAGTGGATAGAGTGCCAGACCTGGAGTTCCAATTCTGCCCCAGACACTTCCCAGTTGAGTGACACCAAGCAAGTCACTTAATCTCTGCCTGCCTTAGTTTCCTCACCTGTAAATAGGAGTAATAATAGCACCTACCTCCCAGAGTTATGATATTAAAATGAATTAATATTAATGAAGGGCTTTGCAAGCTGTAAAATGCTATATAAATGTTCCTGCTATTATAAAGACCGCTTTTCAGCACTCATTGTTGAATATTAAGGTACTTCTTTTTGCTTGGAAATACTTGCTTTTATGCCCCACTTGCCTATGGTCAGTGTGGCCTTTTAGATTCATAAGATCATAGATTTAGAATTAGAAGGGACCTTAAAGGCCACTTAAGCTTAATCCCTTCATTTTATAGATGAGGAATTCAAGACCAAAAAAAGTTAGGTGATTCTGCCAAGGACACACAGGTAGCAAGTGGATCATGCAAGATTTTAACCCATTTCTCTTGACTCTAAATCCAGTATCTTTTCCCCTAATTTGTCGAAGCTGAATAACCACCCTACCACTTCTGGTACAATCTCCATGGCAACACCCCTCTCTATATTGTGGAAGAGATCATACGATTCAACTAAGATCAAATAATCCTAGAATTAAGTGAACAGTTTAGGAGCAGAGAAGGGGACATTTGTTTGGTTTTTTGGGGGGAGTTTTTTGTTTTTTTGGTTTTTTTAGCTAGGCAATGAGGTTAAGTGACTTGCCCAGGGTCACAAAACTAGTAAGCGTTATGTGTCTGAGGCCAGATTTGAAGTCAGGTCCTCCTGAAGCCAGGGCTGGTGCTCTATTCACTGCACCACCTAGCTGCCCCAGAGAAAGGGACATTTGATATCTTCTGGTCCAGCTCCTTTATCTTACAGATGAGGTTATCTGAGGACCATAGAGGTGAATTGACTTGGCCAAAGTCACACAACTATTGTATGTGGTAGGTCTGGTGCTTAGACTCAGGTCCTTTTCTCATTGTACTACACCATTTCCTCTCATCCCCCAAAACATGCCTACTCTGGAACATGATCCACATGTGGCTAATGGGCTCTCCAACAACAGCTTACTCCGCGGTCTAAACCTGGAATCATAGAATGACATATTGGCATACCTTAGCAACTGTGAGTCATTCCCATGGAAAATTATCATTGTGAAAAATGAAGTTGCAATAACACACAGAGTGAATAAAGTCTAGTATATGAGCAACCACAAAATTATCATTATAAAAAAATGGCCACATATTTTTTCACTGAAGTCCTGCTCCAAAAATCCATTATCATCCAAACAGTTAATATCCACCATAAGCCAGGAACTCTGCAAAGCACTAGAGATACAAAGACAACAAGCAAATGATCCCTGACCTCAAGGAGCTTTCACTCTAACTGGGGAGATAATATGTACATATATAAATTTGCTCTTTTGTTGTTGTTCTTCATAATCAAAGAGTACCAAAATGGCATCATGATGTTGAGTTCAATGCATGGTTACTGTAGCCGATCAAACTAATACGAAGCTTAGAAAGCTCTACCAAAGGTCTGGCACAAACATATATAAGTATATATGGTTTAAATACAAAATGAATACAAGGTATTTTAGGATGGGAAGCAGTTGGGGGATTAGGGGAGGTTAGAAAACACTCCACGTAGGTGGCACTTGAATTGAATTTTGAAGAAAACCCAGGATTTCAAGAAGCAAAGGTGAAGAAGGGCATCCCAGGCATAGGGCAGAATGTCTTGTGCAAGAAATAATAAATAAGGGGGGCAGCTAGGTGGTACAGTGGATAGAGCACTGACCTGAAGTCAGGAGGACCTGAGTTCAAATCTGGCCTCAGACACATAACACTTACTAGCTGTGCGATCCTGGGCAAGTCACTTAACCCCATTGCCTAGCCTGAAAAAAAAAAGAAAGAAAAAAGAAATAATAAATGGGGCAGTTTGCCTGGAGTCCAGACTCTGGACCATGAGAGTACAAGGAGTACAATAAAGCATAAGAAGGTTTTAAACGTAAGGGTTTCATGTGGAAAAGACCCACATGTACAAAAAATATTTATAGCGGTTCTTGTTGTGGTGGCAAAGAATTGGAAATTGAGAGGATGCCCATCAATTGGGGAATGGCTGAGCAAGTTGTGGTATATGAATGTAATGGAATACTATTGTGCTATAAGAAATGATGAACTGGCTGACCTCAGAAAAGCCTGGAAAGACCTATATGGTCTGATGCTGAGTGAAGTGAGCAGAACCAGGAGAACATTGTACACAGTAACAGCCATGTTGTGAGATGACTAATATTGATAGACTTAACCCTTCTCAGCAATACAAGGATCTAAGACATCTCCAAAGTTCTCATGATGGAAAATGCTATCCAAATCCAAAGAAAGAATTATGGAGTTTGAATGCAGATTGAAGCATACTATTTGCTATTCGTTTCTTCTGTTGTGTTTTATTTACTTTTTCTGATGGTTCCTCCTATTGGTTCTAATTCTAACTTACAACATCACTAATGTGAAAATGTGTTTAATAGGAATGTGCATATATATATGTGTGTGTGTGTGTGTGTGTGTGTGTGTGTGTGTGTGTGTGTGTGTGTGTAGCCTATATCAGATTGCACACCATCTAGGGGAGGGAGGTGGGGAGGGAGGGGGAGAAAAATTTAAAACTCAGAAGCTTATGGAAGTGATTGTTGATAACTCAAAATAACCTAATTTTTTAAAATAAAGGTAAGGGTTTCACCAGGTTGTGAAGGATTTAAAAGCCAAACAGAACATTTTATATCTGATCGTGGAGGTAATAAGGACCAATGAAGTTTGCTGAGCAAGGGAGTGAAATGGTCAGATCTATGCATTGGGAAAATCCCTTTAGGAGTTAAGTAGAGGATGGATTTGGAGAGTAGGGAGAAACTTGAGGTAGGATGACCAATTAGGATGTTATCTCAAGAGCCTGAGTATGAGCTGATAAGAGACTGAATGAGGGTGGTAGCTAAGTGAAAGAATAGGGTATGAGAGATGTTGTGGAGATTGTGAAGACTGTGAAATGGATATGACTCTGGGTTCTCAAAATCCATGCTAATGTGCTGCAAATTTAGGCAAGTTTCAGCAATGTCAGGAGGACCTAATATATAGGATTGTTATGAAGCTCAAATGTTTTATAAACTTGAGTGTGCCACAGAAGTGTGTTCAGTCATTTTTCAGTCATGAGTCATGTCCAACTTTTCATGACCCCATGTGGGGTTTTCTTGGCAAAGTACTGCAATGATTTGCCATTTCCTTCTCCAGCTCATTTTACAGATGAGGAAACTGAGGCAAACAAGGTTAAGTGACTTGCCCAGGGTCACACAGCTAGTAAGTATCTGAGTCCATATTTAAACTCAGGAAAAGGAATCTTCCCAACTCCAGGCCTGGCACTATATGCACTGTGCCACCTAACTGTCCTGCCATAGAAATAACAATTAGTATTGTTCAAGGATGGAGGACTGTATCTGTCATCCACTTAGCTGATTTCAGAGAAGTTCATAACTAGAAACTTTTGGCCACAGCAACTCAAGGAAACATCTGCCAAGGTCATAAGACCATAGTTATAGCCCTTGGCTATAACTTGACCTCAGAAGTCAACTACCTCATTTTACAAAAGAGGAAGCTGAGGTCCAGGGCATTAAAATGATGTGTCCAGAGTTACACAAGTAGTAAGCATCAGAAACAGGATTTGAATGCAGGTCAGCCCTAGAGGGGGTGATCTTTTCACTTTACCATAATATCTGTGTCCATGAAGGAATGCATTCATAAATTAATATAGTATTGAATTAATGATAACAACAACTGACAGTTTTAATTTGCTGTAATACTAGCCTGGAATGCATTGACTCCTCCTCTACCCCTGCTCAAGCTACACCTTCTCTGTGAAGCATTCTCCTGATGGCCCCCAACTGCTAGTGCCTCTCCCCCACTCAAAATTAAATAGCATCTATTCTGGGTAAACAGTTTATCTACTTATATATGTACTGAAGTTCTCTATAATAAAGTAAGCTCCTGGAGGGCAGGGATTGTTTCACTTCTGTCTTTTTTGTCTCAGAGCATTTGGCACATAACAGGTATATAATAAATGCTTGTTGATTGTTTTGCCAGACTTTATATTATCTCATTTCTTCCTTGGACCAATCCTGTGAAGTAGGTACTACAGATATTTTTATCCTCATTTTACAGATAAGGAAACTGAGGAATCAGAGCAGTTAAGTGAGTTGTCCAATTGGTGACCAGATTGAACAGAGGTCTTCTTGCCTTTTAAGGCCCATAATTTCCCCCACTGGACCAGAGATCTCCAAACTTATTGATCATGCATCCCAATATGTGTATGTTTACTTATTGTTGAACACATTCCTACAATATGTGTGTATTTACTTTTAAATTATGTGCACATTCAACTGCACAAGTATTAAGTGCAAATATTATACTAAAGAGGCAACCTGGTAGAGTGGACAGAGATCTAGCCTCAAAGACTAGAAGATCCAGGCACCACCCTGGACAAGTCACTTAACCTCTCAGTGTTCTAGGTGGCTTTCTAAGACTCTAAGTGGAAGAGAGGGTGTTCACCTGCATTTATAGGCAGAGTTTCCTTGCCTTGATGTTTCCCAGCCAATTAAATTACACACCCAGTCACTTAACCTCTGTCTGCCTCAGTTTCCTGAACTGTTAAAAGAGTATGATAATAACACTTATCTTGGATGGTTGTGAAGGTCAAACAAAAAATATTTGTGAAGTACTTAGCACAGTACCTGGCACACAGTAGGTGCTATATAAGTGCTTATTCTCCTTCTCCATAGTGAATATAGTGTCTCTGTTTGTGAGACTAATAAGTTGCAGAGAAAGTGATGACCTGTTTTGGTAGAGGACTTTCTTCACCTGGTAAATCTCTAGACTAATAAATTAACTAAACGAAGTTTAGCTATCTGGTCTAAAGTAACTAAATGAAGTCTATCTGGTTCCCATACCTACTACCAGACTAATAATTATGTACATTATAAAACACATAGAAACAGAAAAAATTTTAAAGGATAAAATAAAGATGAAATAATATTTGATACCAGAGTCCTCAGCAGTAAGAAAGGTTTGGTAGAAGATTCACGGATAATGATAATATAAAAAAGCTATGAGGACCACAACCTATCCATGTCTGCTTATCCTGTCTGACTTATCCAGTGTCATGTAAAATGAAAAAGGAAGGGCTGGGTCCTTGCTCCTAGGTCACTGCCCAGGAGCGTAGAGCCCTCTCTCTGAGGGAGGAGTTTGGGGAGGCGTGAAACTCTTCCAACAGCATTGTTGTTGTTGCTAAGTCATTTTTCAGTTATGTCCAACTCTCTGTGACCCCATTTGGGGCTTTCTTGGCAACAGTACAGGAGTGATTTGCCATTTTCTTCTCCAGCTCATTTTATAAATGATGAACTGAGGCAAACAGGGTTAAGGGACTTGCCCAGGATCACACAGCTAGTAAGTGACTGAAGCCCGATTTGAACTCAGGAAGATGAGTCTTCCTAACTCCAGTCCCAGTACTCTATCTACTGGGCCATCTAGCTTTCAACAGCACACTTTGCAATTAATACTATGGATGCCGTAGTAGCAGTTAGGTCACAACTGCCCTGATGGTCTGACACCCTTTTCAGAAGAGAGTAGGAGTTTGAAAGCTAGAAGAGCAGAATAAGGGAGCATGATGGGGTAGTGTTGGAGTCAAAGGTAGGTGTGATTATGTTGGAGATAAGCCAAATGGTTGGCTATTGATTTTTCCTTCCCACCAAGAGGCTGATCACACACCCTTTGGAAGGAGGCTATGTTACCTATTAGAGAGCACTGAATTAGACCAGGGTTCAGCAGACAATGGACAGAAGGCCAAATTCAGCCACTTGCCTGTTTTTATATGGCAAGTTTTTACATAGTTTATATAGTTTTTACATCATAGTTTGTAGACTTCTTCACTAGATTACAAGAGTTCTGGGGAGAAAAAAAACTCCTAATTAGCATGTCCATGTCAAAATCCACTTGCAAAAATTTTTTTTTTACAATTATCAAATAGCTATTTACTTAAGCAACTTACACATACCAAAAGCTATTTTTATGTCTCTCTGAATGGGCCACTCTAAGCAAATATATCCTAGTAACTGTCCATCAACAGTAGAGATTAATAAATTGTGCCCATATTGACACGCATATTCTCAACCTAATCATTTGCATATTTAACTGTCCTAATTCATAACCTCAAAAGAATGCTAAACATATAAAACAATTAGTCTTGGAAACAAGAGAATGAATGAAAGCACAATTTTTCTTTTTTTTTTAACCAGTTTTGACAAATACTTTTTTCTCAAAAATTAATTTTATTTTTATCAATTAACAAAAATCTATTTTCATTCTTTTCCATTTCCCCTTCCTCACTTTTTTCAGTGGGGAAGGGGAAATGGAAAGAAAAGGAAAAAGAAAAAAACCCTTATAATAAATACACATAGTCAAGTAAGGTAAATTCCCACACTGGCCATGTTCAAAAAATATGTATCATTCTACACTGTGGGTTCATCACTTTTCTATCAGGAGGGGTGAATAGCCTGCTTTATCATTGGTCCTCTGGAATTGTGTTTATTGATCAGAGTTCTTAAGTCTTTCAATGTTTGTCTCTTCAATGTTGTTGTTATTGCATCAATTGTTCCCTGGGTTCTACTTAACTTGCTTTTTCATCAGTTGATACACACCTTTCCAGGTTTTCTCTGAAACCATCCATTTTATCATTTCCTATGGCAAAATAATATTCCACCATATTCGTATAGCATAATTTTTTCATCTATCCTGATAGCATCCCCTCAATTTCAAGTTCTTCATCACTACAAAAAGAATTATGAGTATTTTTGCACATATAGGGTCTTTTCCACTTTCTATGATCTATTTTGGATATAGATCTAGTAATAGCATTAGTGGGTACAAGAGAATGCACAGTTTGTGACTTAACAGATGTTTTTTCAATGTGTTAGTACCCCTTAAAAGGAGAATAATGCTGGTATGGCTTGGACTTAAAAGGGGAGAGTTGATTGGACCTGAAATTTTATTTCCATAGAGAGCTTCCAGTGAGGAAATTTCTTTATCAATACTGATGATCATTATCTTCTCCACAACTTATGATTTTAAAGAGTTGCCTTGGACACTGAGAGAAACCTCTTAAGTGACTTGTCCAGGGTCATAGAGCACTAATTTTATTAGAGACAGGAACTTGAATTCAGGTCTTCCTGACTCCAAGGCTAGCTCTCTATCCACTATCCAACACTACCTCTCACATATTAATTACATGAGCATTTATTTAGGTTGAGAAGTGCCAACATGGACAAAATTGACTGATGTTATTATTTTAACAGCATTTACAATGCATAGATATAAGCATATAGGTCATATATAATAATAATTCATATACATAGTGTTCCAGTTTATGACACATTTCACTATTGATAGTCATATGACGGCAAAAGCTATTATTCCCACTTTAAAGGTGAGAAGGTTGAAGATCAGGGGCTAGAAGTGATATAACCGCAATCATAAGGCTAGCAAGTGGCAGAAGTGAAATGCAAGTTTCTGGCCTTCTTGTACTTCTTTTTGAAATTGACATAAAATGCCATATATGACAGTTGGACTATGTCTGCATAATCATATAGAAGAAGATAAGGAAGCTCCCCTAGAAAAACATGAAGGTGCCATCCTCAAGGCCAGATTTCCTGAATAGAAAGGTCTTCTGGGCAACAGTTAGAAGGTAACTGAATCTCCTTTCAGTTTCTACAATGTAGACAAAGCCTTAGGTCTATTGACAAAGAAGTGAAATACAAATCAAGGTTCTCAAAGATAGGGATGCCTGATGAAGGAATGTTACATCTTAGAGAGTATTGCCTTGCTTTTTAAATGATCATTTATCGAATGAAAAGGAATCTCTTCATTGTAACATATGTAGCCACCAAAATGAAGGAAGGAAGGAAGGAAGGAAGGAAGGAAGGAAGGAAGGAAGGAAGGAAGGAAGGAAGGAAGGAAGAGACAGAGAGAGAGACAGAGAGAGAGAGGGAGGGGGAGAGAGAGAGAGAGAGAGAGAGAGAGAGAGAGAGAGAGAGAGAGAGAGAGCACAAGGAAGAAAGAGAGGAAGAGAGAAAGAGAGAAAGAGAAAGAGAGAGAGAGAGAAAGAAAGAAAGAAAGAAAGAAAGAAAGAAAGAAAGAAAGGAAGGAAGGAAGGAAGGAAGGAAGGAAGGAAGGAAGGAAGGAAGGAAGGAAGGAAGAAACAACAGTAGAAAGAGCAAACTGACCCTGGAATCTGAGGGCCTGGGCCCAAATCCTGCTTCTGATGCTGTGTGACTTTAGGCAAGTCACTTAACTTCCCTGGGCCTCAGTTTCCTAAGAAGTGTGGCTGGTTGGGAGTTGGAGGGTGGAGGCAAGGCACAAGGCACAGGAGTTGACTAATAAGTAATTCCTGGTCAAGTGAGATGGAAGATTATATGGAAGGTAATACAGTGACAAGGCATATTATCATCACCATATTTCCATAACATTTCATAGTTTTCAAATGCTTTCCATATATTATCTTATTTGAACCTGTTAATAAACTTGTGAGGTAGGCATTATTATACCCATTTTACAGATGAGGAAATGGTAACTCAGAATTTAAGTAACTTGTCTATGGTCACACTAGTAAGCTAAGTAAGCATTAGGAAAAGGATTTGACCCCACATCTTCCTAACATCAGTCCTACTGCCCTATACACTACACAATACTATGTCAAGATTGGAAATGATGACTGAGATCTCAGGAATGGGGATGAGATGGAAAAATATTTGAAAATATACTGTATTTATTTTATCAATGAAGTATATATGAGAAGTAAAGGACTAAGGGGTGGTGATGCTTGAAGTCTCTTTATTTGAAGATTAGGTTGTATAGTTTCAGTGACCTCAGGGATTAGAAAATTGAGATATATGAAAAATGACTCTAGTTAGAGAGGTAAGGGATTTATTTACCTGACGAGCGAGATGCATTGACCTTTCAGAAGCCTTTCTGATACAATCACATTGGCAGTCTTCATGTTCATCAATTTCATTGTATGGCAACTTATATGGATCAATTATAAGCATTTATTAAGCACCTACTATTCACCAGATAATATTCTAGCTGTTGGATATACAAATACAAAAGTAAAATAGTCCCTGACCTCAAGAAGCTTATATTCTACTGGAATCACACAGGTGTTTCAGATGGAAAGGATAAATTCATCCCAAGAGTGGGAATTATGGATTCTACCACTGGCTCTTCTTGTGATCCCTATGGAGTCATTCTACTCTCCATTATTTTTTCCATCTACATAATGGAAATGGAATTGTGGCCCCTGGGTGAATTGCATCAGATCCTTATTCACTTCGTAGTCTGATGGGCATAAAATCATGTCCATCAAAATGCTTAAGAAGCATTACATGATAGGGATCAGTATTTTACAGGCACTTTGCACATCATAATCAACTTTAATACATGAGAATTATTGCCATTGGTTTAATTATTTCTACTATTTCCAATAGCGATGACAATGACAATGATGATGTGTATGTCCCTGAAGATATTGGCCACTTCATAGCTGGGGGAAAAAACCCACATCCATTGCATGTGACACCAAATAGTTCCTTCCCACCTCAAGAGACTGGTCCAATCTGGTTCCCAGATTGTTGGCTTCACCTATCTCCATTCCAGGGCAGGGGGTGGTGCTGGTGGAGGGGGTAGATGGGGTAACATCCTTTGCACTGTGCAGTAAGCTAAATTCCTCATGAACACCTTCCATCCTCTGCTCACTGATCCGTATCCTGTTCTCTTGGCTGAGCTGCATTTAAAGTCCCTCCTAGCATGACTTTGCCGGTCTTCATGCTGGCCGCCATGCAGTGACCTCCATCCCCAGTGACTATCAGTCATGTTTGCCCTAAAAAATACAATGTACCTACAGTGTTAAAGCAAATAAGCCACATGTCATATTAGCAAATATGATAAGTTCAAGACCAGTAGACCAGAAATAGCCTGTCTCCTGTTGTCCTGGGATCCATATTTGAATGTTTCTTTCCTCAAAGGTGGGAACCGAGGCAAGGGCAGCCTGTGTGGCCCGTTCCCACCAGTCCTGAGCGACCAATAATTAATTTATGCTGAATGTAATTACTCCCTTGTTAACAGTAGTTTTTCTGCACTTTCTCTCAGTTGGCTCTGGAGACATACATGTTGAGTGTGATGTATGACTCCTGGCACAGAAGGAAACCTGAGTCCTGTGAAAAGACAGAGATAAAGTGAGCTTGCTCTGTTACCCGCTAATGAATTTATGGGCTCAACACTCTTATCCGAAGTGCAGCAGAGAAACATTCTTAAGGAGTATTAGTGTGGCCTGGAAGTAAGAACAAAAGAGAATTTTTTAAAAAGCCAGTTTTCTCTAGCTCATTGGATTCCTGGTACTTTAGTGTCTTTACTCCAAAAGCACGATAGGGAAGGCAGTGTATTTGTTAAAAAGAGCAAAGGTTGAAGAGTGTTTGTGGGAGGGGAAGGGGACAGAATTTACAGATTATTTAAGTTTTGTCTCAAATTTTGATTTGATAGACTCATCATACACATTTTCTGTGCAGACTTTTAATCAAGAGGCTTGAGGAATTTCAAAATGTGAACTCTCCTTTGTTTTCTTCACACTAAGTTACAACATTAGCTAGCCTTTCAAATTCATTTGTAACTGCTTTTTACTGAACACTGTGTGCCATCATATCATATTATTCTCTCAGGGAAGAAAGGAATGGGACCATAGATCTAGAGCTGAAAGGGACCTCGGGGTTGTCCAATCCACCCACCTCCTTTTACGAATGAGGAAACTAGAGCTGAGATAAGTAAAGTGGCTTACTGTGGCATTTGGAAACAGGTCCTCTGACTCCCAAGTCAGTGTACTTTCCATGGTACCTTGGAGGTATATCTATTTTAAGAGGATACTGGATCTAAGGTAGAGTGATACTATAGGAATAACTGAACTTTATTCAAAGTTTGTAGTCTTTCATATACATTACCTCATTTGAGTCTCATAGCAACACTGTTGGGTATATACTATACCACTTATTATTCCCATCTTACCAGATGAGAAAATTGAGGTTCAGAAAAATGAAGTGACTTGTCAAGCATCTCATAGCTAGTAGGATCAGAGGTGGGTTTTTCAAACCACATTTCTCATGAGTCTAAGTCTAGCATTTTAGTTGCTATGACACACTGCTTCCCTGTAGAGTGCTGAAGATACCTGGGTCCAAATCCCACCTCTGACTCTGGATAAGTCATAGTATTCTGAGCCTCAGTTTCTTTTTCTGTAAAAATCTTGGTCACTTGTAGTACAAGGTTGTTGTAGTAGCCTTACTTTCTGGAGCTATTATAAGGATCAAAAGATATACAAGGTATTCAAAAATTATTTTTAAGCTTTAATAAATTATAACTGCACTAAGAATTTTTGGACAGCCTGTACAATATATAAAGCTATATATGCGTATGTACATATATGCATACATACACGGATATATCTGCTGTGAGGACAATGATGATGATGATGGTGATGATGAGAAAGGGACAAAATAGTTTACTGACATGTCTACATAAAGGTATATCAACATTTTGTCAGGGTATAAGCCTAGGTATGTAATTATGGGCAACAGGATTTGAACAATCCCCATTCTGAAAACGGTTTTGGAGAATGGTCCCATAAAAGTAGTACATGCTTCCAGTTCCTTGTGAGTATGGATGGTTTCATTTTTTGTACTTGTATTCCCAGTGCCTAGCACAGAACTTGGCACACAGTAGAGGCTTCATACGTGCTTGTTGATTGGTTGGATGATTGGGGTGGTGGTAGTGGTAAGGAAGCTTTGCTGGCACAGCCTAAGCTGACTCCCCATTCAGCCAATCTTCTTTCATGTGCATTGGGGACTGATCCTGCAGAGATTCTAAGAAAGGTGAATGGGCTAGGTTCCTTTGTTTTAAGTCACAAGGGTGGGGAACCTGTGACCTAGAGGGCCACTTGTGGCCTTGAGGCTGCAAGTTCCCTACCCCTCTTACAGAGATGACATGGGAGTCTTACTGTCCCCTTATATCCTGGGGTCAACTCATTCAAACCACTTGGGAATTTGTCATGAATATTTCCTTGCTCAACATAACTACTGCAAATTCCTTTTGACCTACCTTGAAATTTATATCTAAGAGCCTTAGTTGGTGTAAAAGGATGTTGGCTGCAATGCCCTCCCCCCCAAACACAAAGGCTCCTCAACTTTTCTACTTTCCTACACCTGAGCCCTGCCCCATCTCACAATTAAAAAACAATTCAATGGTTAGGCACATCATTATGAACACAGGCATCTACTTTATTGGCCTTCCACACTCTACTCCTTGCTGCTCTTCTACCTAATTAACTCCTGAGCCTAGGGATATTTCCTGATTGGCTGCCGATACTCCACATGGAATAGAGAAGGGTTAGGTAAGGGGTGAAAGAAAATGGAAGGCAGAGAAATGTGGTCATAGGTCAAAGGTATTCAATAGCCTCACAGTCACTGATGAGTCAGGAGGCTAGGAAAACTAATCCATTACCATACTGACTTATCAGAGGATGGTGAAGTGAAAGTGGAAAACTTACTGGTCCAGCTCTTGACTTTGTCTGGCGTTTTATAACTTTGACTTGATTGAGACACTGTCATATTTTTCCAGGAGAGTATTGCTGGTACCTGCTGAATTGGCCAGTGGTATGAGTCCAAGAAGAAAACATGAGCACAAGTATAGAATGCGCATGCTCTAAAATCAGCAGAGAGAGGTCTTCCACTAGGCTTATCCTAGGAGCCATGGCTTATCTAGGGATGTATTCCAGCGTGAAGGATGGTGTCTGATCTCATATCCCCACTGATATAATTGAATTGATTAATACAGTTCAAGATAGCACCAATATTGAAGCAGAGCATGGGCAGGCAATGTATACTATGCCCATTTTTTTTAATGTAAGTTGAATAGAGGCAAGCTGCATCAGACAGTCATTTTAGTTATTCATTTAGTTGGCCAATAAACAACTATTAAGCACCTCCTATGTGCTACTATGGATACAGACATAGTAGTGGTATTGCTGTGTCAAAGGGTATGCAGTTTTATCATCCGATGGGCATAGTTCTAAATTGCCCTTCAGAATGACTGAATCAGTTCACAACTCCACCAAGAGTGCAATAGTGTTCCAATTTTTCCACATGCCCTCACTGAGATTTTCTTTTTGTCATGTTAGCCAATCAGATAGGTGTGAGGTGATACCTCAGAGTTGTTTTAATTTGCATTTCTCTAATCAATAGTGAATTAAAACATTTTTTCAACAGTATAGATACATTTTCTTTCTTCTTCAGAAAACCACCTGTTCTGCAGCACTCCCCTCAAAAAAAAAAAAAACTAAAACATATCCAAGTGAAAGCAGAAGAAAGGACACTACAGTCCCTGCTGGACTGGGGGCTTGGCTTGAGACCTCCTGCACTGAGAGAAGAGACCTTTGCCACCCTCTGCCCACCCAACTGCTTGTCAGACCCTATTTACTCTTCTTTTCAGTTCTGACCAGGCTCTCACATGGCTGGCCCCAACACCTATGTTCCTCTTCCCAGTCTTGCTTCTCTTTCCTCAGACCTTGTGTGTCCTTGAATCATGTGCTGGCCCCCTCCCTACCTCTTTCCCTTTTTCCATGGGCAAATTTGCATTACATAAAAATCACTTTAAGTAGCGGTCTGCAGAACAGTTCACCAATCTAAAGCAAGAACTGTTATGTATCTACTTCCTGCCAAACGAGTTCCCATTTTTTCCCAGCATTTTTTCTCAAATAGTGAGTTCTTGTCCCAAAAGCTTGGATCTTTGGGTTTATCAATCACTAGATTTACTATAGTCATTTATTACTGTGTATTGTGTACCTAATGTATTCCACTGACCCACCACTCTATTTCTTAGTTAGTACCAGATTATTTTGATGATTACTGCTTTGTACTACAGTTTGAAATCTGGTACTTCTAGGCCATCTTCCTTCATATTTTTTTTTCATTAATTATAGCTCTATAACATAATTTTGGTAGTTTGATTGGTATGACACTAAATAAGTAGGTAGAATTGTCATTTTTATTATACTGTTTTAGCTTGCCAATGATCAAATAATATTTCTCCAGTTGTTTAGATTTGACTTTATTTGTGTGAAAAGTGTTTTGTAATTATGTTTATATGGTTCCTGGATTTGTCTTGGCAGGTAGACTCTCAAATATTTTATATTGTCTGCAGTTATTTTAAATGGAATTTCTCTTTCTGTCTCTTTCTGTTGGACTTTGTTGGCAATAGATAGAACTGCTGATTATTTATGTGGGTGTATTTTGTATCCTGAAACTTTGCTGAAGTTAATTATTTCGCCTAGTTTTTTGGTTGATTCTCTAGGATTCTCTTAATACACCATCATATCATCTACAAAGAGCAATAGTTTTATTTCTTCATTGTCTATTCTAATTCCTCCAGTTTCTTTTCCTTCTCTTTTTGCTATAGCTAGCATTTCTACCACTATATTGAATAATAGTGGTGATAATGGGCATCCTTGCTTCACTCCTGATCTTACTGGGAAGACTTCTAGCTTATCCCCAGCACAGATAGTGCTTGCTGATGGTTTTAGACAGAGATTACTAATCATTTTAAGGAAGGTTCCTTTTATTTCCATTTTTTCAGTGTTGTTTTTTTTTAAACAGGAATTAGTGTTTAATTTGTCAAAAGCTTTTTCTGCATCTATTGATTGACCATATGATTTTTGTTGTTTTTGTTATGGTGAATTATGCTGATAATTTTCCTGATAATGAACCAGCCCTGCATTCCTAAAATAAATACCCCCTGGTCATAGTTCATGTTTTTTGTAATATATTGTTGTAATCTCCTAGCTAGTATTTTACTAAAACTTTTTGCATCAATATTCATTAGGAAATTGGTCTATAGTTTTCTTTCTCTATTTTTGCTCTTCCTGGTTTAGGTATCAGAACCACATCTGTGGCATAAAAGAGATTTGATAAGACCCTTTTTTACTTTCCATACAGTTTATGTGGTATTGAACTTAATTGTTCTTTAAGTGTTTGGTAGAATTCACTTGCCCTGGGGATTTGTACTTCCATCCATCCCATTTTTCTCCTGTTTCTCCATCTCTATCTCTTTTTATCCTGTCCCTTCTCAAAAGTCTGTTTTACTTCAGTCTACCACCACTCCCAATCTTCCCTCTGCCCCACCTCTCTTACATCCTTCACCTCCTACTTCTCTGTAGGGTATGACAGATTTCTAGACCCAACTGAATGTGTGTGTTATTCCCCTCATCTTCCCTTCCTCTGTAAAATTTCTTCCTTTCATGTCCCTTTTATGTGAGATAATTTCCCCCATTTCTCCCCTCTCTTCTTATTTCTCCCAGAGCATCTTCCTTTCTTGCCCCTTAATTTTATTTTTTTTAATCATGCAGTAATACTCAACTCATACCCATGCCTTCTGTCTATGTATACTCCTTTTAGATGCCCTAGTAATGATAAAGTTCTTAGGAGTTACAAGTATCATTTTCCCATGTAGGAATGTAAACAGTTTGCTTTTACTAACTCCTTTATGATTTTTCTTTCATATTTAACTTTTTATATTTCACTTGAGTTTTGCATTTGAAAGTTAAATTTTCTATTCAGCTCTTATTTTTCATCATTGAAAGTCTTCTATTTTCTTAAATATCAATTTTTCCCTTGAAAGATTATACTCAATTTCACTGAGAAATTTATTTTTTATTGTAATCCTAACTCCTTTACTTCTGGAATATCATATATTAAACCCTCTTATCCTTAACTGTGGAAGCTGCTTAATCTTGTTTGATCCTGACTGTGGCTTCATGATATTTGAATTGTTTTTTTTTTTTTGTTTTGTTTTTTCTGGCTGCTTGCAATATGTTCTCCCTGACCTGGGAGCTCTGGAATGTGACTATAATATTCCTGAAAGTTTTTATTTTGGGTTCTCTTTCAGTAGGTGATTGGTAGATTCTTTCAATATCTATTTTACCCTCTGACTCTAAGATATCAGGATAGTTTTCCTTAATAATTTCTTAAAATACAGTGTCTAAGCTCTTTAAAAAAAAAGGCATGGCTTTCAGGTAGTCCAAAAATTCTTGAATTATCTCTACTCAATCTATTTTCCAAGTCCGTTTTTCCAATGAGAGTTCACATTTTCTTCCATTTTTTCCCATTCTTTGATTTTGTTGTATTGTTTCTTGATATCTTGTGGAGACATTAGCTTCTACTTGCCCAATTCTAATTTTTAAGGAATTATTTTCTTCATTGAATTTTTGTACCTCTATTTCCATTTGGCCAGCAGATATTTGTTTCTCTTTTATGATTTTGGCCAATTCTGTTTTTAAAGGTATTGTTTTCTCCAATTTTTTTGTCTCTTTTGCCAAGCAGTTGACACTCTTTTTATAATTTTTCATTACTCTCATTTCTTTCCCCAAATTTTCCTCTACTTCTCTTATTTGATTTTTAAATACCTTTCTGAGAGGGCAGCTAGGTGGATCGGTGGATAGAGCAATGGCTCTGAAGTCAGGAGGACCTGAGTTCAAATATGGCCTCAGACCAAACACTTGACACGTACTAGCTGTGTGACCCTGGGCAAGTCACTTCACCCCAATTGCCTAAAAATAAAATTTTTAAAATTCCCTTTTGAGCTCTTCAAGGAAATCTTGTTGGGCTTGTATCCAATTCACCTTTAGTCTTTGAGGTTTTGCTTGTAGCTGTTTTGACATCATTATCTTCTGAGTTTGCTCTGTTTCCTTCATAACTTCATTGTCAGTTTCTTTATTGTTGTTGTTGTTGTTTGCTTCATTTTCTCAGCCTATTTCTTTACTTTTAATTTCATATTAAAGTTGAACTCTGCTCCTGGGATGGAGGGGCCACTGTCTTAAGCTTCAGGTTTTTCATGCTGCTTTTTCAGAGCTTGTTCTGAGGGTCTATAAATTTTCAGTACTTCCCCTTGCTTCCAAGGTGGCATGATATGAGGAGAGGTGTGGTCATTTATCTCCTGGACTGTGCTCTGGTCTTTACCCAGAAAAGGACCTTGTTCCCCTGCAGCCTGTGTGCTCCTCTTGGCCCTAGAACTGTGATCAGGTCCCCTACTCTCCAGCAGTCACAATGGGTAGTACTACTTTCTGCCTTGGAATTGAGATCAGGGTCCCTATTTACCACAAGTGCTCTTCCCCACCCTGGAATTGTGACCAGTGCCCCTGTGCCCCTGTGGCCACAAGTGCCAGTGATCCTCTTTGCCCTGGGATTATGACTTGGAACTGTGTGTTGGCAATGCAATAGCGTCCTGCACCCAGTAGCAGTAAAAGGGCCCCTTTAATCTCTTTTTGACCAGCTGTCCAACCCCCTTACTGTCTGTGGGCTGAGAACTCTGAAAGCTGCTGCTGGCAGTTATGCAGCCACTTTCAAGGCCTGCTGCTACTGCTTCCATGCTGTGCTCTGGACCTGACTATCACCGCAACATGACAGATTTTTCCTGCTAATCTCTGAAGTTGTCCTAGGCTGGATAGTTGTTTCACCCAACCTGGTTGATTCTTCTGCTCTAAAATTCCATTTGAGGTGTTATTTTAAAGTTGTTTGGAGGGGAATGTAGGAGAATTCAGGTGAATTCCTGCCTCCAATCTGCCATCTTGGCTATACTTCCCTTCATGACTCTCTTTCTCAAGAAAGGATTATCTCCCATCCCCTGCTGCCCAAATTACTGCACAACTCCTACTACTCCCCCACCTCTTCCCATAAGGCTACAGATCACAGTTGGTTACCACACCTTCATGCCTGATCTCACCTCACACAAAGACTATTCTGCCTTCGTACTTCCTGAGCTCTGCTCTCCTCATCCAGTTAAAAAAGAAATCCTATGATTGGGTACGTTATCATGAACACAGACACCTACTTTATTGACCTTCCATACCCTACCACAAGAGGAAGCAGTGGGATCTAAGCTGATTTGTTGAAATGCAGTCTAACACTGGCAATAAAGTGGGTTGGGGCTGGGAGTATGGTAAAAAGTAGTAATATGAGAAGAAAACATGCTGCTTAGAGTCATAGAGGAAAGGGGATTGGAGGCAGGAAGACTGGAATGAATAAGGCAATACTATAATCTGGAAAACAGCATAACCAGGGACATCCTTGGATGGGAGATTTGGAAATTCTATAGCATCTTTCCTTTGAGCATGATGGCTCTTTAAGTGTGCTCATCCACAGGCCACGGACATGTTACAGCATGCTACAATGCTAGAATAAAGAGTCCTAAATTTGGAATCAGACAGACCTAGATTCAAATTCTGCCTCCAGCACTTGCCAGCTGGGTGACCCCAGCTAAGTTACTTAACCTCTCTGAGCCTATTTCCTCACCTGTTAAATGGAGATAATAATACCCACAGTATCTACCTCACAAGGTTGTTGGGAGGTTCAAATGAGATAATGTATGTAAGGAACTTTGGCTATATAAATGTTAGCTCCAGGCAATAAGGAGCCAGGTGGAAAACAAGAACTACAAAAGAATAAAGAAGAAGCAAGGGCTAGTGTTGGAATATTCATCAGATCATTAGGGGTCCAATCTGGAAAGGACCATCCTGTCCAATGCCCTCATGTGTAAACATGAGGAACTTGGGCCTCACATGAGTTAAGTGATTTTGTGGAGGTCACACAGCTAGTGAGTTTCAGAAGTGACATTTACACCCAGGTCTTCCTGTCTCTAAATCCAGCACTTCATCCACTTAGGCTAGGCTGACTTAACTCACTTTCACAGCATGACTGTTGGGGCCACATTTGTCCATCCTTTTAAGACTCACTCTCACAAAAGACCTGTTGTAGCTCCTTTTGTTGATTGCTTAAAGAGGCTGGGTTTACACCTAGCTGAGCCACCTGGTGCTAATTACCCGCACCCAAGGAGATTATCCCAGGCTAGCAGGGAAAGTAGGACACAAACAGGCTGGTTTAAAGACAGAACCTACTGCATGACTAGGGATCCCTGTGGCAAATTGACAATTTGTGGGGGAAGGCATTCTCAATGGGAGATGCAATGGGGCAATAGTTCCACTTGAGATACAGAAAGTAGAAAACTGAACTGAAGGATCTGTGCTGTTTGTCTTTCTGCCTGAGGATCTAACCAATTGTTTGTGCAGTAAAATACAAGCTGATGTTCCTGTTTAAAGACAAGGGAAAGGGGCTTAAACTCTTTAAGCTGAGGCTTTCTAGAAAGGATGAAGGGATCCCAAATAGGATGGAAGAAATAATCCAAGGAGGAAGTTAAGAAGAAAAATATGCTTAGGAGATGGGAGGAAATCAAAAACAGTGTCAAGAGATTGTCAAGTAGAAGAATGTGACATAGAAGAGAATGAGAATGCCACATCAGTGAGAGAGGGGACCTCTGTCTTTCCCTAGGGTAGTTGTTACTTGGAAGTAGAGCCAAGTTACACATTTAATTAGCCTCATCTAGCACTGCATTTCATCTTGAGCTGAAGCCTCTTTAAGCAAGTTAAACACTTGGGTTGGACCCTTAGTTTCTCCCTGCTGCTCTTAGCATCCTATAGCTTAGTGGAGAGTCTCATTAGGATCTTCCACTTTCCCATAAGTACATATCAAAGACTACTCTTCCTGGAGCCAATTACTGAGACAGACTTCAAGAAAGAGATACAAACCTGCGCAAAGGGTCAAAAGGAATAGCTCATAAGTCACCTCAAGGCTTCAGCCTTGTATGGGCTTTGACAAACATACTTGTGAGGTCCACCCAGATTGATATACTTGCTGTGCCTCAGACATGACATCCCATCTTCCATCTCTCTGTCTTTGCACAGAGAGATGTCTCTTTTTTGTCTCTGTCCCCAAGGCCTAGGTTGAATTCCCTCTTCACTTTTGCCTCTTACAATCCCTGCCTTCCATCAAAGCTCAGCTGGAGCCCAACGACCTACATGAGGCATTTCCTGATTCCTTTCAACTATTACCACCTACCCTACCAATTACCTTATATTTATTTGTATACAAAGGTATTAGAACTGTTTTAAATATTTCATATCTACTTATTTATGTAGGCAGCTAAGTGGCACAGTGGATAGAGTCCTGGGCTTGCAAACAAAAAGACCTAAGTTTGAATCCCGCCTTAGACACTGATGGCTGTGTGACCCTGGGTAAATCGCTTAACCTCTCTCAGCCTCAGCTCCCTCATCTGTAAAATGGAGATCCTATCTCATAGGGTTGTAATAAGGAATATTACTATAGGATATACACTCTTGGAGGGCAGGAGCTATTTCATTTTGGTCTCTATATCATTCATTCCTAGCACAATGCCTGAGAGACACGTAGTAGACAACTAGTAAATGTTGGCTGATTGCTTGATTGGGTTTCTCAGCTTCTCAGACTTGTCTTTGTAAGATGAAAAGACAAGATGTTACCTCAAGATCTAGACCAGAATACTACCCATGAATATATGCTTGCCTTAGGATTTTGCAAGCCTGGCTTGAATCACTTCTACGGAAAAAGGAATTAGCCCATCTGCATTGTTGTAATTGCCTTGCATTGTTTCTATGGAATCTCTCTTTCTCTGTGACAGCATCCATATCAGAGGCCTTTGCAATGTGTCCTTCTGCATCAGGAATAGCTTCATGCTTAAAATCTGTTGCTTATTTTCCTTTTGTGACAACCACCTAGTCTGTTCACACTTGAAGGGCAAGCATTAGTTTTACTACCTGCCAGCTCTATGCCTTTTAATCATCATCTATATCTGTAGAAAGGAATGGAAGACACATAGGGGCTTTCATCCTTAGTACAGTGTCCTTGATATGTTAAAATAGTACAAGCCTCTCCAGGATTAGAGTGGATCTAGAGGAATGAAGGTGATGGGGGTTCTCTTCTTTCTCAGGCTATTGTCCTTGGTATATTAAAACAGGTCATATATCAAGTGTTAAGCTAAAGAGCAGCTAGGTAGTATAGTAGATACAGCCCTGGGCATGGAGTCAAGAAGCCTCATCTTCCTGAGTTCAAATCCTGCCTCTGATTGTATGACCCCAGACAAGTCACTTAACTCTGTTTGCCTTAAATGTAAAATAAGTTGGAGAAGGAAATGACAAGCCACTCCAGTATCTTTGCCAAGAAAACCCTAAATGGGTTTGCAACTAAAATGATTGAACCAATATTATAACAGGACAAGCCTTTCTTTATACAGGATGAATCTATACCTTCCGAAGATGAATGAAAATCTTTTCTTTCATGGAGTAATTATGGCTTACAAGTATGAACAAGTAGGAAGAAAGTGGCTATAAAATCCAAGAGAAAGAGATAATTAGTGTCTCCCTCATAGTAACTCCCTAATGAAGGGTAACATGGCTTATCAGGCATTGGGGATACATGCATTTTCACATTTTCTTATTGAGGGACATGACTTTGGAAAAGAAAAATGATGTAGAAAGCTCTGGCTATGATAGCGTTAAAGAACAGGGTTTGCTTTTTCTGGACCATGGCTTATAATATCAGAATTATGGGAACCTGGCAAAGGCTGGAGCACATATTATGAAGACAAGGAAGAATGTGTTTGGCAGACAACACACCGATCTGACCAAGAGAGCTTTAAACCAAAATTTTAGGGGGGAAGGGAGAAATATGTTTAGATAAAACTACAGAATGGAATACCATGAAATATGGAATTTATGACTGAAATGTGGCAAAGAAAGGTATATACCTTGTTCAGAAATAAATCTAAAAAAAGGGATAGAAGATGATAATAACATATGGGGAGGCAGTATATGAAGGTGGAAAGAGCAGGAGATTAGAAGTCAAAGGATCTGAGTTCAAATTTCAGCTCCGCTATTTCTAATCTGTGGGACCTTTGATAACCTAGGTGATTTCTATCATCTAGGTCTTCTGAGCCTTATTTTCCTCATTGTAAATGGGGTGTATGGGATGTCCAAGAGGACTAGTACCTCTGGTTTCAGGACTCTTCATCCACTTTTTGTGTTCACCTGCCACCCGAATCCCACCTGTGGTTCCAAGAAGTTGTGGTGCTTGCAGAAGCCACAGCTCAGTAAAATCATCTCAGCAGAGGGTAGTCAAATGGCCTCAAACCTGCTGGTGAGTTAGGGGGATGTCTACCCCAAGCATGTGGAATCTTCACCCAACAGAATGAGCAGATAAGAATAGTTTTTTTCCAATGGCCATGAAGGTGGTAGAAGCAGGTTCTGCGACCCACTTAGAGCCTGGTCAGACATTGAAGGTGCCGAGGTCATCCACTTCATTCCAGGCCATTGCCAG
>NW_027555958.1:181531210-181741210 GCF_003287225.1 Phascolarctos cinereus
TAAGAATATAGAATTAGGATTCATAGAGATCTCCATAGGCTGGGCTAATGGGCTGGACCTAAGAAAACGACATTTAATTGGGATAAATTTAATGTCCTGCATATAGGTGTTTTTTTTTAAATAATTATACAAAAACAAGTTAGGGGAGACTTGGCTTATCCAATATTTATGTGAAAAAGTCCTAGGGGTTTATAGGCTTATAAATTCAATTTGAGTTAACAATGTAATATGACTGCCAAAACCAATGTAATCTAAGACTGTATTAATAGAATTATACTATCTAAGATAATGGGTATAATAGTTCCACTGTAGTCTTCACTGATCAGATTGTGTTCATTTCTGAGGACCCCATTTTAAAAGAGACATTGACAGATAAGAACGTGTGCAATGAAGAGAGAGTAACTAAATTTTCAAATATATAAAAACAGTGTAGCATGGCAAGTTTGGGGAAACTTCATTTTAATTTTGGAAAAAAGAAAACATAAGCTGTTCACTGTCAGCAAATATTTGGCAGCTGCTTTTTGGGACAGAGATTAATAATAATAGTAGCTAACATTTTTATAGGGCCTACTAGATGACAACTGCTGCTAATTACTTTACAATTGTTATCTCCTTTTATCTTTACAATAAGCCTAAGAGGTAGGTACTATTATTATCCCCATTCTACAGATGAGGAAACTAAGGCAAACAGAAGTTAAATGACTTGTACAGGGTCATATAGCCAGCAAGTGTCTGAGGCCCCATTTGAACACAGGTATTCCTGAGTCCAGATCTAGTGCTTTATCTACTGTGTCAACTATCTGCCCCAGCTTAGATTTATTCAAGATTAGTACCAATGGATGAAAATTTCAGGGAGACATTACAGTTCATGATATAAGGAAACCATTTTTTTTGAAGACCATCTTACAACAGAACTCTCCCAAGATGGAATAGATTACCCTTTAGTGCTCTGTGATCTTCCCAATCATGGGAAGTGTTTGGGTTGAGGTCAAGAACATGACAGAGAAGATTCCTCTATTTGATAACATATTAGATTAAACAGCCTTTATATGTTATTATGTTAACATACATTCATATGTTAAGATTGTATGATAACAAAATAACCTTTCATTTCAGTCCATTGCCAAAAAGAAATCAGTTAATTCTGTTATTTTTTAAATGGTTAGATAGTGTCACACAGAAAAATAAAAAATACAGACAACTTGGTTAGTGATTAACTTTTTAACTTTTTACCTGGTTATGGCAGCATTAATTCCATAAACATCTAAGCTAAATAGAAGTCCACTAATGTCGTATTAGTGATCACTACAAGCAGCTGTTGAGGAAAACACAAACATAAAAATAAATAAATAAATAAATAAATAGGTATATAGATAGATATATAAAAAATTTACGCATCACGTTTCCTACCCTCAGGGAGTTTATTTATGGTCCTTCTGATGAAATTACTAAGGAACAATGAAACAGGGAAATGGAAAGACTGAGACAAACAAATTCTTACACTAAATACTCTGCCTCCAAAGAATCAAAGCTGTCCTTTAGAAAAGTAGTAATTAAGTCTAGGAAATTGTTGTTGTTGTTTATTGTTCATCCTTCATTCTCGAAAAGGAGCAATGACATCAGGAGGATGATGTCTTGACTTGCAAGTGAATTGGGTTGAAGTGAGGCAGAGCTGTACAAAGTCATCAGCCCCACTCTCTCTTCCAGTGGAAAGACATAGGTTAAGATGGCTGGCAATGGCCCTCGATGCGGTGGGAGACCCTGGTCTTTTTAAGCTAAGATTTTTCCCAGGTCTCAGTTTGTCTGAGGCAACACCCATTCAATGATTTTAGGCTAGGTAAGAATTGAGGCAAAAGATGGCCTGGTTTGACTTTTCAAAAGAATGTCTAGGAAATTACTAAAGTCAAGAAGTAAAATCAAAGTACCAATTTTAAGGGGAAAAATGAAATTGAATGAAACTTTTCAGTAATCATCATAGATTTCAATATTTTCTACTTTGCTAAAAACTCTGAATTTTAAGAAAACCCATTAAGTGACAGAAACAGATCACATCACAATACAGTGGTCCTAATTCTTAAGATCCAACAATGTTACATAATAGCATAAGAAATATGACAATTCCTATAATAATATTGCAGCTAATCCTCCCCAGCTGAAGTGATGGTTTTATGTTTCTTTCAGTTTGCTTTTGTAATCTGTTACTGGTCTTGGCAAAATTAAAAACATTTAGTGATATTCAAGCATCTAAACTGGATAAATATTTTCTCTTACCAAGCATTAATAAATATAAATCATTTTTTCTTTAAAAATATACTTATTGGTTATTTATTTAGAATGAATTACTCATAAGCCTTATAAGTAGAACCCATGAAAGATAATTGCATTTGGAATACATTTTGCTTCATTAAATTATTGCTCTGGAAGGGAAGTTGAAGATCATCTATTCCAACTTTCTCATTTTACAGATGAGGAAACAGGCTCAGAGTGGTTAAGTGACTCCCACAAAGTCATACAGGTAGCAAGCAGCAGAATCAGGATTTAAACCAAAGCCTAGACCTAAATTTGACTCCTAGTCTAATGTTCATTCTATTATGACACCGAGACTTGATTGAAAAACAGAGGAACAAAAAACAATGGATAAAATGGTTTCTCATAAGTCAGTCTTGTGAGTGTTCACAGAAATAAAATCTAAAGTTCTCCCCTGAACCTTCAAGTTTAATTAATTTTGAGTAAATCCAATATGTTTTTGGCCTCTTGGATTCTACCATGTTAGGTAAGATATATGAAATATGAAATATATATATAAGAATATCTTATATATATGTATATATAAGAATATCATATATATAAGAATATTATATATATGTGTGTGTATATATGTATATATATGTGTATATATGTGTATTTTCTTCTCTGAGATTTTGTGGTTCAGTCATTTTTCAGTCATATCTAACTCTTTGTGACCTCATTTGGGCTTTTCTTGACTGAGATACTGGAGTGGTTTGCCATTTCCTTCTCCAGCTCATCTTACAGATGAGGAAAGTGAGGCAAATAGGGTTAAGTGACTTGCCCAGGGTCACATAGCTAGTAAGTGTATAAGGCAAGATTTGAACTCATGAAACTGAATCTTCCTGATTCCAAGCCTAGTGCTATATCTACCTTACCTGCTGTCTACTCTATTTTCTATGTACCTAGTAATTTATATGTTGTCTCCCATTAGAATGTGAACTCCTGGAGGACAGGGGGCGTTTTGGGCTTTATTCACATAACAGGGGGACTGACCGAAGGAAGGGATCTCTATTCCAAGGGAATGTGCTACTTCTATCAGCCCACATAGAAGACTCAGGATTTAAACCCAGGTCCTTTTGTCTCCAAATTTTCCTTATGATAGCTAAGTAATATTGGGGAAAACTCTTTTCACTCAACTCATCCATGTAATTGCCTTAGTTTTCCAAAATTGAGGCTAAGAGGGGTTAAGTGAGTTGGCCAACACTGTATGGCCAATGATGCTTGGAGCCAGAATTGAAAGCCAGGCCTAATCACTCCAAGTCCAAAGCTCTTTCCACTAAACCACAGCTGCCTTTCTTGCCATGGCAGCCTGATATTTATTCAATTCAACAAACCCTTATTAAAAGTACCTACTATGTACTCCACATCGTGCTAGGCCCTGGGGGAGATGAATGAGATCAATAAAATGGTAAAGACCTGGCTTCACTACCAAATATGCTTTACAAAGAAAGTATAGACATTAGAACAAAGTGATAAACCACAAAACCTGAAAGTCTATTGAACCCAGAGACCCTAGTGAATACTACAGACATTCCTGACCAATCCTGATGGGCCAAGTGAGGTTGGAACAGAGTTGATATTACTTTTATAGCTGAGCAATTCCTTCTGAAGTGTTTAAACTTGGTGTTGGTGTGGTTCTTCTAAGTCTCCTAAAATTACCAAGGGCTATAATAGACATGAGGCAAATTTTGATTTCTGAGGTTTTTGCTGAAGAGCTTAATGCTGAGTAAATATCGGAAAGTTTTTCCAAATGGCTTCCAAGCAGTTCCAATTGTGAGTTTTGGCAAAGTCATTTGACCATTGTGGAGCAAAGAATTAATACGTCTCCTGTCATGAAATCTTCCCACAGAAGCAAGTCTGAAGTCAAATTATTCCTCACTTTAAGAGGCCCTGTTTGTATCTTTTGTGTGTGTGTGTGAGCATTCATCCTTTTTCCCTTGGACAGCAGTCCTGTTTCACCTTATAGTTGTCTCCACAGGCAGGGGCATGGTGTGGAGGTGGGACAGGTTATCTGAACATGCTCAGAAGTCATGTTGCTAATTCTTCCTTTGGAAAGACCATGAAAGGTAGCCCTCCTTTAAGAAAAACTGACCTACTTCTGGTGCAGGCCCACAGCGCCTTTCTTTGTAGGCCTTGCCAGGGATTCTTTGAAAATAAATGGGACATTGTGGTAGCTCTGGCAGAGGAGGTGGCTTTCAAATCATTTTCCTGCTGTAAAAATAACATTGGTGGGAGAGGTTGTATGCGCATTTATGTAATGATGGCGCCAAAATAAAAGTGCATGTGGGAGCAGATAGATGTACCCCATGTATTGTCAGTATATTTCAACTTTCCTTTTAAAGGATGTGCTAACACTGTAAGACATTTACTGGATGTAGATTGTGAAGAGTGGGCAAATATCATTTACTCAAAAAACACTTATTAAGCACCTTCTATGTACCAGGCACTGTGTTAGGTGCTGGGGGTACAAAGATGAAAATCAGTCTCTACTCTCAAAGAGCTAATATTCTATTGGGGGAGACAACACACTTATTTGTTATTCAGTCATTTCAGATGCTCTGTGACCCTATTTGGGGTTTTCTTGGCAAAGATGCTGCAGTGGTTTGCCATTTCCTTCTCCAGCTCAATTTATAGATGAAGAACTGAGGCAGAGTTAAGTGACTTGCCCAGAGTCACACAGTTAGTAAGTGTCTG
This sequence comes from Phascolarctos cinereus, assembly GCF_003287225.1. NCBI lineage: Eukaryota > Metazoa > Chordata > Mammalia > Diprotodontia > Phascolarctidae > Phascolarctos > Phascolarctos cinereus. Next base: position 181,536,194 of record NW_027555958.1, read on the forward strand.
AGGCTGGATCTGAACTCAGGAAGATGAGTCTTCCTGATTTCAGGCCTGGAACTCTATCTACTGTGCCACCAACTTTCCCCAAACAGTACATACACACATATATAAGTGTTTACTGAATAAATACAAGATAAATACAAGCTATACGTATGCATAGCCACTGAGATCAATGGATGTGAGTGCCAAGTACTGGGAAGATTTCCTTGAATTTTCTATCTCCATTCTCCGTTCCCTCTTCTTACCTGCCCAAGTATAGCTAGGCATGGAACATAGGTGGAGCAGTCAGCTGGGAAAACATTACCATCAGCTCCTTCCCAGAACAGAAGAGGAAGGATCAATGGGAATGCTCACTTATGGTGTGCCTGCACATACACCCTATGGGTTATACATCTAAGTGTCCAAGGTCAACATTTTCCAAAAACTTGAGATAGATATCATTTAGACTCTAGAAATATAAACACTTGTGAAGTGCTAGATGAAATCAAAGATAGAATGGAAGTTCTCTTTTAAGGAGGCTTTGTTCTGATTCTGAGAAATTAGTGAATTGGTAGGGAAGGCAGAAATTTGTGTATTGTTTGAATTATTCTGGTTGAGAGGTGGTGAGTACTGTTTCTACTGGTTTAAATGTCCTTGTCTGACACTTGGTGGTGGAGTGAGAGGGGAAAAGGCAATATCTGCTTAACCAAGGGATTATGTAATGCCATGAGTGGTGTACCACAAACCTGCTATGCCTTCAGGAGGCATTAGTTGAATGAAAGTGATCATAGGGTAGGAAGAATGAGCCAGTATTGCCAATACTGGTGGTCTAATCCCTACTTCAACATGAATGTGTTTTGGAGAGAAGACACCCTTCTCATGAGGGCCACAAGACAAGAGGGCAAGTGAACCCGTTACTAGCTCAGAGTAAAAGAGCATGACCAAGAAAGTTCTAGTAGGACCTCAGTGTAAGGTAGCTAAGGAGTTTGGCCCACCAATTCTGTGGTTAGGCTTATTGTATGTCCTTCATTCTCTAAGAGAACCAATGACACCAGAAGGGTGTTGTCTTGACTTGCAAGTGAATTGGATTTAAGTGAGTCAGGGCTGTGCAAAATCATCAGCCTCACTCTGTCTTCCTGGGTCATCTGAGTCCAGTAGCAAGACATAGGTTAGGATGACTAGAGATAACCCCAGATGCAGTAGGAGATATTGGCCTTTTTAAGCTAAGATCTTTCCCAGGTCTCAGTTTATGGTTAGGCAGATTGTTTTTATGCACGCTTCTAATCACCTTCCTTATTGTTTTCAATTGATTGATTGATCAACCAACAAGTTTTTATTAAGCATCATTTTATTAGAATATAAGCTCCTACTGAGTAGGGATTGTTGTATCTTTTTACTTTTATCCCCAGCACCTCTACATGCCTGGGAATTTAATAAAGAATTGTTATTGATTGATTAAACACCTACTATGTGTCAGACACTGGGCTAAAAAATGAAACTACCTTAAACAAGTTTATATTTATTATATTGAGGGAGATCTCTACGTAGATGAGGATATTCCAAATAGATAAATGAATGAATAGGCAAACAAATAAATAAATGAACAGACAAAGAAATAAATAGATGGGTAGACAAGTAAATAAGTGGATAAATCACTAGATAAATAAATAAACAAGCATTGTTGTTTTTGTTTTGTTTATTTTCAGGAAAGGGGAGAAGCTGGGGAAACAGGAAAGGCTCCCTTCCTGTAAGTGTCAATTGTATTCTAAGAGTCAGGAACGAGAGGACGGGACTACTTGTCAGGTATGAGGTACAGGCAGCACAAAGCCATGGAGATAGAAGATAGAGCACTGTTTGTGAAGAACAGTAAGATGGTCAATTTGGCTGGATTAGAAAGTGCAAGAAGGAAAGTAATGTATAAAAAGTTTGGAAAGGTATTATTTCTAAATTCTCCCTGGGTTCTTTTTCCTAGGGCAGCTAGGTAGATAGATCACTGGGCCTAGAGTCAGGAAGACCTGAGTTCAAATCTAGCCTCAGGTATGTGACCCTAGGGAAGTCATCTAACCTTGTTTGCCTCAGTCTCCTAATCTGTAAAATGAGCTGGAGAAAGAAATGGTAAACCACTCCTGTATCTTTGCCAAGAAAACCCCAGAAGGGGTTACAAAGAGTCAGACAACTGAAAATGGCAACAACAACAACAACAACAACAAACACTATTTTTCCTGTGAATTAATCCTAAGAAGTGTTCTCTCAAAGTCTGGAGGAAATAATTACGATAGCCTCTGAAATGGCCTCCTCTCCTGGAATCTCTTTCCTTTCTACTCCGTTCTTGAGAGCTGCCAAATTTATATGCTAGGAAGATAGATCTAACTCTGTAACTCCTCAACTCAAGGAGTCCCTTCCTATCTTTAGGGCAAAATAAAAACTCCTCTAGTTTGAAAAGCTTTCACAGTCTGGCACCAGTTTCCTTTTCTAAACTTTTTGCCCATTGCCCTCATTCATAGACTCTACATTTCAGACAAAAAGGATGACTTGCTATTTTCCATAAATATCACTCCATTTCCTACCTCCATGTCTTTGCTACAGGCTGTCTCCCATGCCTGAAATGTATTCCTGCCTTACCTACACTTTAGAGAATTCCTAGCTTCCTTTGTATACATTTTATAGTTAATCTTCTAAGTAAAGGATAGTTCTTTCATAGTAGTATGTAAGCATTCTGAAGTCAAGAACTTTTCCATTCTTGTCTGTTTCCCTAGCACCTACCACTGTACTTGGCAATCTGTGGGTGTTTGATAAACCCCTACTGAATTAAATTGGAGTGTATAGAAATGTGAGGTAAAATGGAAATACAGAAGGAGTTGGTAGGAAAAGGCTCTCAGAAAAGGCACCTAGAGATGATGGCAGCACCAGCACGAGGAGATAAAGAATCAAAGTTTAGGTGACTGAGATCTCCAAGTAGACTCCAGGGACCAAAGAACTCCAAGGAAGCTCGGTGACTCTAATTGAGGTTTAATGTCCAGGGATTATGGAAAGATCACAGGGGTAAAAAGCAATGATCTTCAGCCTAACTCCAAGTAGAGAAAGGATCTGATACCATCAGTAACAGAGTTCTAAAACACAGCATTGAATCCTGGAATCATTTAAGTAATAGTATAAATGGAAAGCTTGTGTGTTTGGTCATTTTTCAATCCTGTCTGACTCTTCATGACCCCATTTGGAGGTTTTCTTGACAAAGGTACTGGAGTGGTTTGCCATTTCCTTCTCTAGCTCATTTCACAGATGAGGAAACTAAGGCAAATGGGGTTAGGTGACTTGCCTAGGGTTATACAGCTAGAGTCTGAGGCCGGATTTGAACTTATGAAGATGAGACTTCCCCATTCCAAACCCAGTGCTCTATCCACTGCACTACTTAGCTGTCCCAGTGGAAAGCCACTCCCAGGCAATTTTGGTATACAATGAATAAATGATAGATATCAACTTAAGTATATATAATCACAATAAGTAAAAGACTCATGAATTTTTTAAAAAAGATTTAATCGTAACTTACGTTTTCATACCACAACTATTAGTTATCTCTTCCCTTGTAAACAAAGAAAAACAGTTAAGCAAAATCACCTAGCAACAATGAGAAAGGTCAATAGTACATTCAGTATTTGGTATCCATGGTTCCCCGCCTCCCCCCTAATATGAGGGTTAGGGCACATCATTAAAACAAATAAATAATTCATTCTCATTAGATGTCCAAATGGAGTGCTGACATATTTTCAAAGAGTGTATCTTGTCATTCTACTTTTACTAGAGGGCATAGATCAAGTCTAAATGTCTACTCACTGCAGTCTCTAATCTTTATTTCATATAATTACAGGAATCATAGATACAGCGCTGGAAGGGACCTCAAAGCCACCTAGTCCAACACTCTTGTTTTATAAATGATGAAACACAGGGTTTTTGGTTTGTTTGTTTGTGGTTTTTTTTTCAGGAGATGTTAAAAGATTTGCCCAAGATCATACAAGTAATAAATCATCACTGGCGGGTTGCCACCTAGTACCTCAAACACCAGAAGCAGTACTCATTCGTCAGCGCCATACTATCTCCCTGTGAGTCACTCACTGTGAGATAGTGATTCACTAGCAAGTTAGACCTTAGAATGGTCTCTGTGACAAAAAAAAAAAGTAGAAAGGCAATTCTCAGGATTATTTTGTTTAAAAAAAATGTGAATAACTGTGAGAGCAACCCTTCGTTGATCTCAGCCGCGGAAGACCTGTAGTTCCATCGAGAAATTTACAGTTGATGCAGAGAAAGTTGCATAGCTATAATAGAAAATTCCATTTTTGAGACCAACCTGGATTCCTTCCCATTCCAAACTGGCAAGGGCAAGGATTTCTTTGAGGGTAATAATCTTGGCATGAAAGATTCACATATATACTGCTCCTTTACATAGAAGTATTGTTGTGCATTAGAATTTGATTAATTCTGAGGTTCTCATTGACCATCTCTACTTGAAGTGACTGTAGAATACTTCCCATATTCATCAGGGTTTTTTCCATCATGAGTTTCATCTTTATTGATCTCCTCCCTCTGTCCCCAGATACCGGTACTTCCCTCCTCCTCCTCCTCCTCCTCCACTTATGTTGTATCTCTTTTCCATATATTTTTCCAAGGCATAGTATTTCCCCCACCCCCAGTAATATGTAAACTCCTCTTAAAATGGAAGGACCATTTTACTTTGGTCTTTGTATCTCCATGGCCTCTCACTAATAGTCTGGCACATTGTAGATACTTTATAAGTATCTGTTGATCTATTGATTAACTAACTTGATAACTCTTAGAGGAGGTCCAAGTTACCAAGTTATTGAGGCAATGAGGTGGTTCAGTGGATAGAGTTCTGGGTCTGGTGTCAGGAAGGCCTGAGTTTAAATTCTACCTCAAGTTCTTACTACAGTGTTACCATGGACAAGGCACTTAACCTCTGTCTGCCTTAGTTTCTCCATCTATTATATGAGAATGTTAATAATAATAATACCTACCTCCCACTGTTGTTGTAAGGATCAAATGTATTAACTGTAAAAGCCATATACATACAAATATATACAGATATGAATAGGAACTGAATCTATGATTATGTATATGTATATATATATGCATATATACATGAATAGATATGAATAATGACTAGAAATGTTTTCATATGTACGTATACATGTTTGTGTATATCTACATGTATATACATACATAAATATGATATATATGTGTGAACATTCTACAGATAGACTGGAACAAGCTTGAACCAGTTCATGAGAGCCAATTGCTAAATTTTCAGTGTAAGAACTGATATCCCAGAAATGGGCAAATACTATAAATTAGGGCTTGATTTGTTACTTGGTTGTTTGTACATTCAAGAAAATGATGGAGAATTGGACTGCTTACTGTCTCCAGGAAGGGGAAGGGGAAGAGGAAGGGAAAGGAAAAGGAGGGTTGGATAGAATTTGGAATGCAAAACTTTAAAAAATTGTTTTAACATGTAATTGGGGGAAAATAAAATATTATATTAGAGAAAATGATGGGGCAATATTGATAAAAAGAGATTAAATGTTAAAGTGTGTCATGCACACATTTATGGACAGACAGTTGTTAAATATTTACTACTATATTACTAGTCTATCCCCTTATACACATGAAATGTTTGTTCTGAGTATTCTACTTAGAACAACTTCTAGCCCTGGGGAACTAAGTCTTAAACCTTGTGTTTCCCTCTTTGAGGAAGAGACAATGTCTTACACTTCTTAAGTATCCATCTGCTGCCTACAACCTGGCATAGAGACAGCCCCTAGTAGGTTCTCAATGAACACTTTATAAATGAGCTGAACACCCAAACCTCTTTGTGGGAAATGAGTGAAATTGTTGAGTAGCCCCTGAGCTGACTAATACAGCTCTTGGGAGGTAAAGGAGGGTCTGGAAATGGAAACATCTGCAGCTTTGCTTTTGCATCATCCCTGGAGACCTGCCTTATTGCTTTTTTAAAACTTTGATTTTGGATCATTCTAATAAACTATATGGAACTATCATTGGAATTTGGTCTCATATATGTAATTACTGTTATAGTTAGAAAAGTCCCTTCTCCAAATACAGACGTGGTTTGCGGAGATAAGGACTGACTAGAGTCCAACTTCTATAATGATGGGAAGTTATACACCCAGAGCCAATCATTGAATATGTGGTAAAAAAAAAATAGATATGAATGTGCAATGTCTTTTGGTTACAATATGGGCTCGGCATTCATATGTAAAGAGGGGCCAGCAGAAGAATGACTTGAGGACCCAGACACTACAAATCGACTCGTGTGGAAAGGTTCAAATAGAACTTATTTAAGCTCCATTAGAATAACAGGAATTCAGCCATGATAAATGATCCGACTTAACCTTAAGTAGCAAAAGAGCAATTTCAGACAAGGCTTGTTTGACTGGCTTAAAGCCAGTTACTCAAACGTTGTCTTTTGACAAAGTTTGGCTTAGTGTTATCTGGTTTAAAAAAAAAAAAGAAGCAGTTTTTTTAATCAGATAGCATTGCTCCAGGGTTAATGTTCTCCCTCTCTCTCTGCATTCAGCATAAGCGAATCCCAGCTGTGAAGCAGGTAAAGTCAAAGAGAAATCTAAGAAAACTTTCTCAACAGAAGCAAGACACTCAGTAGTGAGGACTATAGCTGGATCGAACAACTCTGATATGGTCAAAAATACTAAGAGACACAATGGCTTCTATTTAACAATAGGTCAATGACCGCATCAAACCAGATTTCAGGCAATTTTACATTGGAAAAAATAAAAACCCTCAGTAGTTTGCTTGGAATAAAGGTTAATAAAACATTTACCTTCCATAAGGGCCTCAGTTTCCCTATCTGTAAAATACTATATCACCAAGATTCCTTCCAGTTCTGGGTCTGTCATCCCATGAATTGAGTTCCACTCCATGTAACACAGTTAACTTATCTAAGTACATATAAAGGAACCCAAGGATTCTCCATCTGGGTTCAGGTCTTTCTCGTATGTGGCTACATTCTCCCTATTATAACTTGGTAAGTTATCATTCATCGAGAAATAAGTTGTTTGCTTAGGGTCTGGATGAATTGAGTTCCATTCTCTTTAACAAATGGAAAATTAACCAAAATTCAGAATACTTGCCGGCTAACAAGAGCTGCACTGACTGACCTTCTGTATGAAATTATACAGTTAGATATTTTCTAAAGCTTTCTGCTTTCCTCTTTTATGTTAACCATCTAACAAGTCAGATCAGTCATTTGCCCAAGTCAGGCTTCTATTTTCTGTCCCTTTACTTAGTCTTTTTTTCTTTCTATATTAAGTAATTCATTGTCTTAAAAGTTCATGTCACCAGTCAAAATAATGCTATCACTTCTGAAAATATTTTCATTTTCTGACATGTCCAGAGGTGCCACAAAGGGGTGCTGACAACTCCATCTTTCGCATTCCACAAATCTTATCAAGATATATCATCAGAAAATCGCACAGCCTATATCCGGACTTTGACAAAGCTGAAAGCCACAGATAAGATTTTGAAATGTTGGTCCCTGAAAAGGTGATAACAGTAACAAGGATCAAATGCATGTACATTTTCACCTTTAGACAGCTGCGGTTTTCAGCCATGCCACTCAGACGAAGGATACTATGGCTGTCTTTGGGCAGACGGTAGCTGACATGCCTGCTGTGCAGCAGCTCTGCTGCTCTGTTGGGTTGCAGTGGGGTTGGGGCTAAGTGGGCTGTTGGGAGAGTGTTGGAGGAAGGACACAAGGACAAAAAAAGCACAGAAGTGCTGAGCAAAAGGGGGTGGGAGTGGGAGCAGATGATAGCCTGATAGGAGCTGGAAGGAACAAAGCTATGTGCCATGTCAGTGTTGTCAGTGGCTGGGCTCAAAAGAGGATTGGCTATATTGGGGGATAAATGGACTTTCTCTTTCTCTGTCTCTGTGTATGTCTGTCTGTCTCTCTCTCTCTCTCTATCTCTCTCTGTCTCTGTCTCTGTCTCTCTGTATCTGTCTCTCTCTCTCTCTCTCTCTCTCTCTCTCTCTCTCTCTCTCTCTCATCCCTCTGTCCTCTTCTCTTTCATTCTCCTCTCTCATTTCTCATCATTCATCCAAATATCATGTGTTAGGCACTGCATATAAAAAGATGAAAATGAACCAGTCCTGGCTCTCAAAGAGATTACATTCTCTTGTTGAGGCACAACATGAACAAACTTGAGCAAATCCAAAATATATGCAAGGAGACACAAAGTAATTCCTTGTGGAAAAGCACTAACAGCTTTGAGGACCAGGAAAGAACTGCTCTACAAAGTGGCACTTGAGCTGAACTTTCAAGGAATGAGATGGAAATGAGGAGAGAGACTGTTACAGGAATGAAGGACCACTTGAAGGCATGAAGATGGAAGATAGAGCTTTATGTGAGAGGAAGAATGAGTTAGATCATTTGGATGAAACTTAGTGTATGGAGGAGAGTTAAAAATAAATACATAAACAAATACATAAATGAATAAGTAAATAGAAGGAAGGAAGGAAGGAAGGAAGGAAGGAAGGAAGGAAGGAAGAAGGAAAGGAAGGAAGGAGAAGTAAAGAAAGAATAAAAGAAAGAAAGAGGAGGAAGGAAGAAATAAAGGAAGAAAGATTGGAGTCAGGTTGTTAAAAGCTTTAAATGCCAGAAAAATGTGTAATTTATCCTAGATGCAAGAGGCCAGTGGAGCTTCTTAAGCAGGACAATAACTTGCTTAGACCTGTGTCTTAGAAATATCCCTTTCCTCTCTCCCTTTCTCCTCTATCTTTTTCCCCTCTCTTTTCTTTTTCCATTTCTATTTTTCTCTTTCACTTTCTCCCTATTACTCTTTCTTCTCTCTTGCTTGTTCTTTTTCTTTTTTTTTCTTTCCCCTTTGCTCTCATCTCTCTTCACCCCACCCCCTCTGCCCCAAATGTATCTGGGATTCCTGGTTGTTCTCAGTTTTATATGGAAAATTTCAGTAGATAGGAGAAAAGAAATCCATGATACTGGACATGAAATAGTAAACCCAAGGATTTCTAAAAAAGACACTCCCTCTCATTTAAAATGTATCAGAACTAGTTAAGAATACTACCTTAAAGAGAAAATTTATAATCATTTACTTCTTAATGGTCCTTCCCCCATGCCATCCCTTTTCAAACAAAGCCGAGTTTATGGCCATCAAAGAGATTACATTCCCTTGCCTTTGCAGTATTTCTTCTATAATGATTTATTTTAAAGGGCTTCACCATGATAGCTCTCCAACTTTGTTCCTTCCTGTATATCACTGTTCAGGGTCAAAAGCTGGGAAAAGGGCTGGTCCCAGAGGCCTAACATATTTCACCAGTGGAGACTCTGGCTTTTCGCTTCTCCTTCTCTCCTCATCACTTTCTGCTTAAAGAATAACAGATGTGGAAACATTTAGAAAAGGACTAATTGAATTTCACATAACACAATTTCGCATTGTTTGAGGAAGTACCTAAATCAGCAGCACATTTTCTGCAAGGCCCAGCCTCGCCTAATTAGAACACCAAACGTGTGACTAATTGGCCACACTCACACCAAAGGCTGGGCCGTAGAGGAGCCGGGGCCCTATTCATCTCAGCTGGGCTCAGGCCTCGGTTTGGCTAAACGGTCAGTGTGGCTGCTGGCAGTGAGCTGTGCCAAGCAAAATGGGTAAAAGCGGCTGCCATGGCCTAGGGAACGCAGCCTCGTAAAAAAAAAAATAGCAGGAGAGTAATGAGAATACGTACACTCTGGCAGCACCCGGAGGATTACCAGGAGATTATCAGCACATAAATTACTCGATACTCAGGGCTCTCTAATTGGGGCCCTTAGTTGCCTGCTCTTTATCATGTCTGCTCCATTGTCTTTCAGAGTTCAGCGCCTAATGAAAATAGGGCCCATATGATCAGAGAAGGCTCCACTTTGCCCAGCTTTTTACCCCCCTGACAGATCTGCTTTTTTGCATGCAACAGGATGCTTCCTTTTGTTAGCCTTAATGGTATGCAGGAGAGGGCATGGAGGAAGGAACGGGAATATGTTATTGTGTGTTCAGTGATACGTTACATGGCTGGACTCTGAACTCGAGGCTATGGGGAGCCACCATTTCTATTGGCTCATGGTTCTAGCTAATGGTAGGAGTTAAGCACTGCACAGCATCTCATAGTTCCATGAAGGAAACTGACCAGTGCAGATTATTTAGTGAGAAATAATGTGATTGATTTCTCATTACCCCTTTGCTGGTACTCTATGTTCTATCCAAGCTGACTTACTTCTTGAAATTTGTTATTTCATCTCCCACACCTAACATACACTTCCTCCTTCCGAACCACAGCCAGAGGATTTTTTTTTTTTGAGGCAATCAGGGTTAAGTGAATTGACCAAGGGTGCACAGTTAGTAAGTGTCTGAGGCCAGATTTGACCTCAGGTGCTCCTGACTCCAGGGCCAGTGTTTCATCAACTGTGCCACCTAGCTGACCCATATCCAATGTGTATTTGGTGCAAGAGGAAAGTTAGAAGAGGGAGAGAAGACAGAGACTCCAGGACAGGTAGGGGAGGAGCTCATCCCTCAGGATCACTGATAGCTTCCAATCTAATCCAATCTGATCCACTCCCCCCCCCAAAAAAAAGGATTCATTAAGAACCCACTAAATGCTAGGTATGTAAAGAGGAAAATCACTCTCTGCACTGAAGAATCACATATTTTAGATGTGCAGGTAAAGAAAATGATTTGTATTTTGGACATATTAAATTTGAGATACCTATGAAGCTGGAGATGTCCCAGAGTAGACTGGAATTCAGGAAACATATTAAGCCTGAGTATATAAGGGGTCAACTGTACAGAGAAGATAATTAAACCCATGCATCTGATGACAGTTTGTTTGCCGTTCAGTTGTTTCATTTGTGTTTGACTCTTTGTTACTCCATTGAGGGTTTTCTTGGCAAAGATAATGGAGTGGTTTGCCATTTCATTTTACAAATGAGGAAACTCAGGCAAACAGGGTTAAATGACTTGCCCAGGGTCACACAGCTAGTCTGAGGCTGGATTTGAACTCAGGAAGATAATACTCCATCCACTGTGCCACCTAGGAGATACTATGTGATCAGGACATGGATCATAAGACCAGAGATTTAGAGGTCAACTAGTCCATCACCTTCATCTCACAAATGAGGAAATTGAGGCCCAGAAAAGTTAAGTGACTTGACCAAGCTAGTAAGTGTCAGAGGCAGAATGTGAAACTAGATTAAGTGACCATAGATCTAGATCCCAAAGGAAACTCAGAAGACATCTAAACTAATACTCTTATTTTCCAGATGAGTCAAATGAGGCTCAGGGATTTTAAGTGACTTGTCTAAGGTCACACAGGTACCATCAGATTTAAGATTTGAACCCAGGTCCCTTGACAAGCCTGTTTCCACTGCTATATGTTGTCTCTGTGATGGACTAAGAAGAGAGACTGAGAAAAAGCAGTCCCACAGGCAGGAGGTAAATGAGCAGAAAGCAGTGCTGAAAAAAAAAAAGTGAATGTGGAGAGAATATCCTGGAGAATGGAATGGTGAACAGTGCTAGAATCTGAAGAGATGTCAAGAAGGATAAGACCTGGCCTTCTGCTTCCCAGACAACATGGCAGAGTAAGAGGTGAGTCGCTCTTACCCTCCCCTACTAAGCCCTGAAAGCCTAGAAAATATCACCCCAGGAAAAACCCTGGAACAGCTGAACCAGAAGAAAGATGGGGTGCAGCAGTCTAGTAGCCCAGGTAGCTTGAGGAATTAACTGGAAAGGCACTTGGCGGAAGGGGAGCAGTACAGAACAGGAGGCATCCCAGCAAGCTAGTGGAAAGCCCCACCTCAGCATACTAGGCAGAGATCCCGAAGCCCAGGTGATGGAGCAGGCAAACACCAACACCTGTACCCATGAGTGTCTCATTGAAGGCAGGGGGACTGGTGGAAACCAGCTCAGAAAACCACCAGGTACCTCAGCATTCTACAGCAACCGGCTCTCCCCGTGCCTCAGCAAAACTAAGAGAAACAACACTCCAAGTGGCCCCAGGTGGATAAACATCCTGCAACATCCATCTGAAAGGGGCTGAAGAAAGCAAAAGAAGGAAAGGCCTGGGTGAGCAGGAAATCTCCAAGAGTAACATTACCCAATCGTACCCCTAGAGTTCCAATATTGCTGATTCCAGCCCAACACCAGGTAAAATGCCAGAATCCTACAGCCTCTAACTGCCAGCATTGGAGGCCCCAGCACACAAAGCCATCAACCAGGCCCTAGGCTCCCAATACAAGAAGCTTGGGTTAGTGCCCTCAGCAGGAGAGCCCAATCTCTTTAAAGGCCAGGAAATAAGCAAACACCATGAGCAAAAAGAAAAGTATGATAGATTCTTATTATGGGAAGAGTGAAGATCAAGGCAGAACTCTGGAAAAGGAAGGACAAAAATTAACTATAGAAAGCAAGTCCCTAAAAAATACAATTGGCCAACTGGAAAAAAAAGTACACTGAAGAAAACAAGACCCTAAAAAATACAATTGGCCAAATGGGGAAGGAAGTACAAAATATAATAGAAGAAAACAATTTGTTAAAAATTAGAATTGAGCAAATGGAAGCTAATGACTCTATGAGAGAGCAAGAATCAGTCAAACAAAAACAAAAGAATGAAAAAATAGATGAAAACATAAAATACCTTATTGGTAAAACAATTGACCTGGAAAATAGATCCAGGACAGACAATTTAAAAATTATTGGCCTACCTGAAAATCACGATGAAGAAAAGAGCCTGGACAATATCTTTTAGGAAATCATAAAGGAAAACTGTCCTGAAGTCAAAATAGCCATAGAAAGAATCCACCAATCACCTCCTGAAAGAGATCCCAAATTGAAAATGCCAAGGAATGTAATAGCCAAATTCCAAAGTTACCAGGTCAAAGAGAAAATACAGCAAGCAGCCAGAAAGAAACAATTTAAATATCATGGAACTGTATTAAGGATTACACAGGACCTTGCAGCTTCTACATTAAAAGACCACAGGGCACAGAACATGATATTCCCTAAGGCAAAGGAGCTTGGATTACAACCAAGGATCAACTACCTATCGAAAATTAGCATGATCTTTTAGGGGAGGAGATAGATATTCAACAAAATAGGGGATTTCCAAACCTTCCCGATAAAAAGACCAGAGCTCAACAGCAAATTTGATATTCAAAAACAAGACTCAAGAAAGACATAAAAAGGTAAATGGGATAGAAAGAAACAACATGTTATTAATAAGGGCAAAGTGTTTACATCCCTACAAGGGAAGATAACACTTGTAACTCTTGAGAACTGTATTGTTATTACACCGTGTTAAAGGGCTATACATAAAGGGTGTGGGTATAAATTGACTTTGATGTAATAATGAAAAAAATCTAATCAAGTGGGTTAAATGGATCCAAGTAAGTGAATTAATCTGATCTAACTAAGAAAATGTACTGACAGAAAAGGAAAGGAGGAGGTAGACAAGGGTAAATTACATCACAGGAAAAGGCACAAAAACCTATTACAGCAGAGGGAAAGAAGAGAGGGGGATGAATATTTTTTGAACCTTACTCTCATCAGATTTGGCTCAAGAAGGGAATAACATAATCAATTAGGCATAGAAATCTAACATGCCCTATAGGCAGTAGGAGGGAAAAGGGGAAAGAAAAGGGAGGGGCTAATAGAAGGGAGGTGGGACTGAGGGAGGCAGTGGTCAAAAGCAAAACATTAGTGAGGAGGGAAAAGGAGAAAGGAGAAAGAAAAGCATAAACAGGGGGGGAAAGGATGGAGAGAAAGACACAGATAGTAATCATAATTGTGAATGTGATATATGAATGTAATGGAATACTATTGTGCTATAAGAAATGATGAACAGGCAGACTTCAGATAAACCTGGAAAGACTTGTATGGTTTGATGCTGAGTGAAGTGAGCAGAACCAGGAGAATGTTGTACACAGTAACAGCCACATTGTGTGATGACTGACTTTGATAGACTTAACCCTCTCAGAAAATACAAGGATCTAAGACATCTCCAAAAGCCTCATGATGGAAAATGCTATCCACATCCAAAGAAAGAACTATGGAGTTTGAATGCAGATCAAAGCATACTATTTGCTATTTTTTTTTTCTGTTGTGTTTTGTTTCCTCTTTCTGGTGGTTCCTCCTATTAGTTCTAATTCTTACTTACAACATCACTAATGTGAAAATATGTTTAATAGGAATGTATATGTATAGCCTATATTAGGTTGCGTGCTATCTTGGGGAGGGAGGGAAGGAGGTAAGGGGAGAAAATTTAAAACGCAAAAGCTTATGGAAGTGATTGTTAATAAATTAAAATAAATTAATGGAAGTCAAAAAAAGAAGAAGAAGAAGAAGAAGGATAAGACCTGGGGCAGCTAGGTGGTGCAGTATATAAAGCACCAGCCCTGGAGTCAGGAGGAACTCAGTTTAAATCTGGCCTCAGACATTTGACACTTACTAGCTATGTGACCTTGGGCAAGTAACTTAACCCCATTGCCTATGAAAGAAAGAAAGGAAGAAAGAAAGAAAGAAAGAAAGAAAGAAAGAAAGGAAGGAAGGAAGGAAGGAAGGAAGGAAGGAAGGAAGGAAGGAAGGAAGGAAGGAAGAAAGAAAGAAAGAAAGAAAGAAAGAAAGAAAGAAAGAAAGAAAGAAAGAAAGAAAGAAAGAAAGAACCTGAGGGTATTAGTTGAGTGCTAAGGTCTGAAACCAGAATGCAAGGGGTTGAGAAGGGAGTAGGAGAAGAGGAAATGGACGTGAAAAATATAGTCTTTTTTTCCCTAAGAATATGATTGTAAAGGGGAGAAAACATATAGGAAAATCACTTCCTATTTTAACTAATTATTCTTGCTAAGGATAGCAGATATGGGTAGAGAATGATGGTTTCTCCATCCCCCTGTCTTTCCCCTCCTGTTAGACTGCCTCTGCCACCCACCTCTCCCCTTCATGCTGTTGGCTGAATCCTAGTCTGAGGAAAGGGGGTGCAAATGGACAGAACTCTCAGTTGGAGTGTGAAGAGGGTGAACAAAGGAGCAGATACTGCATGATCTCTCTCCCCAACACCCTCCATTGGGTGTAGTATGACAGAAAGGTGTTTATAATTTTCAGTTATTTATGGTTCCCCTGGTGTCTCTGAATAACCTACATGCCCATCTCCTCCTGCTCCTGGGGGGATTGGGTCCAGGCTTAGATCTCCCCTTATCCTTGCAGAGGTGGGAGGAGGCAGTAGTTTATGGCCATGGGACTCCATTCTGATAGATTCTTCCTGCTAGTTTGTCCCCAAGTGATACCATTGCTCTGACAGTTCTCTGATCTTGGTCCAGTTTGAGCCTCCTACCTTACCTCTACCATAGTTCAGAGATTTAAGGATTAGAGGCTGGCCATTTCCTTCCCCCTACCTCTCTCTCTTAGCCACCCTTGTTTGTCCCACCTGGGTTATAGCTCTGTCCTTCTTACCTCCATCCTTTCGGATTCTAAGATTCTTTCGAGGCTCAGATTAAGAACCAGCTCCTAGCTCAAACCTTTCCTGATTCCATCCTCCCCCATCCCCAAATCTTGCTGCTCTTTTCCTCCTCAAATGACCTTGTTATTAACTTAGCTGTGCACATGCTGTATCACATCCAGTGTGATGTAAGTTTCTTGAGGGCCAGGTCTGTTTCATGCCCATCCTTGTAACCCCACTAATATAGGACCTTATACACAATAGGCACTTGATAAATGTTGAATTAATTGTGTTATAATGAACAAAGTGGTGTCAAAACACCTAAAGCTGAGTGTCAATTCCACCACTCATTATCAGAGTGGACTAGGGCAAAGCAATCCAACCCTCTGTGTCTTCTGTTTCCTCATTTGTACATTTTATTTGGTCCAGATTCATGATTTCATTGATTTGGCTAGGTGGTTCAGTGGAGAGAGCACTGAGATAGGAATCGGGAAGACTCATCTACCTTAGTTCAAATCTGACTTCAAATACTTACTAGCTGTGGGACCCTGTTCAAATCACTTAACCCTGTTTGCCTCAGTTTCCTCATCTGTAAAATGAAATGGAAAAGGAAATAGCAAACCATTCCAGTACATTTGCCAAGAAAACTCCAAATGGGGTCAGAAAGAGTCAGACATGACTGAAACAACTCAACAGCAAAACAAGAAGTATAGAAACACCCTCAACTCATTCTTTAGTTATAGTCCAAGGGAGTTTTCTGGAGCACTAAGTGATTAAATAACTGACCCATTATCACATTGCTAGTACATATTGGAGGTAGAACTTGACCTTAGGTCTTCCTGACTCCAAAGCCAATCCTTTATCCACTATAATACACTGTAAAATAAGAATATGTCCATTTCCCACTTTGTGGTTTGCCACAGACAAAGAATTCATTGATAGTTCATTCCTTGCTAGCTCTGCTTCTGACTTTTCTGGACTTTGCTGCTGCTCCATAGATGTGGTGTCACCCTGGAATATCCCTCTACCATCTCAGCCACCTTCTCCCACTGATGAGACCCCCCCCCCCGTTTTGGCGAGGGACCCAATTCAGCCAAACTTTACACTTTTTCCTGGCTCTGTTTCTGACTTTCTAGACCCTGACACTATATCCCCTGCATGCGGACCTTCCATACCTCTCCCTTTGAGCTCCCTTTCATGTGTAATGTTCTATTTCATTAGAATGTAAGTTCCTTGAGGGCAGAAACTTTCTTTTTGTTTATATTAGTATCTCACTGTTCAGCACAGTGCCTGGCATATAGGAAGTACTTAATAATGTTTGTGCTCTTGCCTTAATTGCTGGTTAGGAGTCTTTTGGTACTTAGATAGTCAGGTCCTTTGAAAGCATACCCAATGTATTTAAAACCTTTTCCACATGTCAAATGCCTATGTCAAAGCTTATACTGCACTGGCCTAGGCTCTGAAAATACAAAGTCACTATTTCATTAAGAAAATAAAAGAGGGATATCTTTACTTACCAAAGGTGCTTGCCATTGTCATTGAATAATTCTAGCAAAGAGTCCAAGATAAAGAAGAATTCCCTATAGGTAGTGAAGTCCCCCATTTGCTCTTATTTACAAATTACATTCTTTTGGTTGCATCAAGACCCAGAATATAAATGAACCTCATAACCACTCAAAAGTGTGACCTAACCATCCACACAAAAAATACTAAATGGATGAGTAATGCCTGTTGTCCAAATTATGACATGCAATTAGACAACCAACAGATATTCTCCAATCAATTAATTAATCATTTATTTAGCACATACTTTGTGCCAGGAATTGTGATAGGCAATGAACATACAAAAACAATGAATCCATCTCTTCTTTCAAGGAGCTGATAGTCTTTTGAGGAAACAACAAATACATGTATAAGTATATATTACATATTAACTAAATACAAAGAAATGAGAGGGGAACTCAGATGAGGAAACTGAGGCACTGCTGGGAAATCAGGAAAGTATATAGGAGGAACTGAGTTTTAAAGGAAATAAGAGATCCTACAAGGCAGAGATGAGGAAGGAGCAATAGATTCTAGGTTTGGAGGATAGCCAGTGTGAAGGCATAGAAATGAGAGATGGGGTGTCTATGGGTGAGGAAGAGCAAAAAGGCCAATATATCTAGAACACAGAGCAGAAGAAGGGAAGTGATGTATAGCAAAGATGGAAAGGTAGGTTGGGCTCAAATTGTAGATTGCAAAACAAAGGACTTTATATTTGATTCTAGAGGCATTTGGGATCCAATAGAGATTATTGAGTAGAGGAGTAACAAAGACAGACTGACAGTTAAGGAAAATTAATTTTTAAATTATGTGGAGGGTGGATTGAAGACGGGAGACGCTTGAATCAAAGGAACCAGTTATGAGACTATTATAATAGTTCAGGTGAGAAGTGATAAGGGTCTAAATTAGGGTGATGGCTGCTTAAGTAGAGAGAAGGGGACAAATATTAGAGATATCATGGAGATAAAAATGACAAGACTTGGCAACTGATTGGATAAAAAAGGTGAGAGAGTGTGAAGAGTCAAGGATGACACAGAGGTTACAAGCCTGGGATCTGGAAGACTGGTAATGTTGACAACAGAAAGAGGAAAATTTAGTAAAGGGGTTTAGTAAGAAAGATAAAGAGGCCTATTTTGGACATAAGGAGTTTGAAATGCTGAAGGGATATCCGGGTTGAAATGTTCAAAAGACAATTTTTAATGTGGGACTGGGTCTCTGGAAAGAGACTAGGGTTGGAAAAACAGATTTCAGAGTCATCAGCATAGAGATGATAATTAAACCTATCAGACCTGAGGAAGTCGCCAAGTGAGAGCGTGTGCATCCATCAGTGTACATACAGTGGACAGGATATATACATATTATAGACAGATAAGTCAGGCCTTGAGTTAAATAGGTGAGTGGGCTGGATTGCCTTTAGGAAATTGCTAAGCTTCTTTAATGACCTTCAACTTTTCCCAGAAACAGAGGTCTATCTTTTTAAATTACCAGCGTGACTCTAAGTCATGGAACACTACAATCTTTGATGAATTAAAAATTAGTATCACTCAGCTGGCAACTGCATGTGGGTATGAGTAAGCTGTCACACACTATAAACAGGGGACTACAAAGGAGAATTGGATGCCAGGATGTCATCAAAGAAATATGTGAATGAATGAATAAAAAACTGGGCTGGTCCTTTGGGGAGAATGAGAGACAACTAATGGGCAGCTCATGTGCTCCACTGACATCCTTACGAGGTCTCCTCCATACCCGCCATGGTAAACTCTATGGAAGGATGTGGATAGAGTTGCATAGGATAAGGCATCACGGAGGGGTTGAGATCTGCATCATCCATATGGATGAGATCATAATTCCATTTGAACATTTGAGTTATTACCTACTTCTAAGGCTGCTGTGAAGAAAGAACTTTAGAGACCTTATTGTGAGTTAGGTTGTACATTTGGAAATGCAAAGCTTTGCTTAGGTGGTACAAACTGAGGTGTTTTGGTCCCCATTTCTATTTTAATTACACTTTATAGGAAAACATAAGCTTCCTAAGGGCCAATGTTGACTTATTTGGGTGGTATTCCTAGCATGAACCACAGTGCCATATATACAGTAGACATATAATGAGTGATTGTTGAAATCAGTAAACATTTATTAAGCATCTACTGTATGCAGAGCACTGTCCTAGGCACCTGAGGGAGGTAGCAATAGGGATAGAGACTGGACCTGTGATTTCATTGAGGTAATGATGAGGAATTATTCATTATTAAGTTATTAATTATTGATTAATGATGAGGAAAACTCCCTCTACCAGTGCAGGTTGTTACTTTCTTTATAACTTCAGTTGTTAGAGAATTACTCAGAGAAATAAGAAATTAAACAACTTATCTAGAATCACACAGCCAGTTTATGTCAATGGCTCCTAACTTCATGGACTTAAAGATACAGTATGATGTATATGAAAGATACATTATATGTATATGAAAGTATACAAAAGATACAGTAGATACATAAGTAGACAATACAAAACAGATTATGATAAGAGCATATTTTGTTGTTTAGTCATTTTTCAGTCGTGTCTGACTCTTCGTGACCCCATTTGAGGTTTTCTTGGCAAAGATATTGGAGTGATTTACCATTTCCTTCTCCAGCTCATTTTATAGATGAGGAAACTAAGGCAAACAGGTTTAAGTGACTTATGCAGGGTCACATGGCTATTAAGTGTCTGAGTCTGGATTTGAACTCAGGAAGATAAGTCTTCCTGACTCCAGCCCTGCGTTCTATCCATTGGGTAACCTAGCTGCCAAGAGCATCTAAGAAGTAGTAACTGTTAATGAAGATCTAAGGATGGAAAGATCATTTCCAAATGCAGAATATCAATGAAGATTTCACAGAAGAGGTACCTTTTGAGCAATAGTTTGTTAATGATAATAATCTTGTATTTATATAGCGCTTTAGCAGAAAGTACTTTCACATGCTGGAAAAGGAAATGGCAAACCACTCCAGTATCATTGCTAAGAAAATTCTAAATGGGGTCACAAAGACTCAAGACAAGACTGAAAAACGATTGAACAACAAAATAACAACACATGCATTGTCAAAATTGATTCTCAAAAAATACTATACAGATGAGGAAATTGGTACTCAGAGAAATAAAGTGACTGACTTTTCTAAGGTCATGCAATTAGTATGATCTTTTGACTCCAAACCTAATCTCTTTCCACAATGTCACATATATTCCAATTCTAATCATATATATTTCAATTCTAATTGCATATATACTCTAATTAAATAGTAATTGTAATTATTATAATAAGAAAATATGAAAGGCTAAAAAAAAAGGTCTTTAAAAAGTACATAATGTTTCTGCGTCCCTTATCCAAAAGGAAGATGTCTATTCCATCTCATTCCGTAGCCTATGACTATACTTATGCAAATAGCAGGAACATTCTTGAAATGACAAATTAGGGTTAAGCATTGGAACTCTCCCTGTTCCATCCAACTAACTTTTGATTACTCTTGTGTAGTTTACCAAGGATAAATTTCTAGGTTAAAGATGGAAGCCATTCTCCCTTACCACCTAGCACCTTTGGATAATTGAGATTTGTGTGCCCAAGAACAACAACAACAACAACAACAACAACAACAACAACAACAACAATAATAATAACAATAACAATAACAATAGTATATAGTATTGTATTGTCCTTTAAGTTTTGCTAAATACTATATACATATATATACACACATATATATTACATCATTTAATCTCACAAAGGGCCTGTGAAATAGGTGCTATTATTATTATTATTATTATATATTACAGATGAAGAAGCTGAGGTTGAAAGAGGTTAAGTGGCAAGTCTGTTATTGAAGAAAAAATACTATACTTTGTTTTAGGGACAAGTCTGTCAGAAAGTTTTTAAAATTTATGATTATTCTAATCTAAGCATTTTTCCACTTAGAGAAATGTTCAAACTGGCAGTTTCCTCATGCACTTGAGCATCTCTCTAACAAAACCCAAATAGCAGTCACAATTTAGGTTTCCAACCAAGATGGGCACCAGAATGGAAGACAAACTTAGCAGCTTCCACGTATCTATTCTAGCAAAACCCTAAAGTTATAGCAAACCAAAAAAATGACCAAGACTTCTATGTGGAACTATACAGCAGATGCCTTTTTCCACCTCAGAACTGCACAAAAAGTCAGCTAGCCTGCCTTCTCCCTCTATCCAAAAGCCAATGCTGGCACAGAGTAGCCTTTAAGAAAATACATTGACCAAGCTCATGTGTGGCCTATGATATTCTTTTTCATGAGGAAACAGGACTGGAGGGCTCACCCTAGAAACTCCCAGGGTGGGACCTTGGAAGCTTGTAGGAGCGGCAACCAGTGCAATGCCACCCAGCATGGTACTGTAGTGTTCAGACAGAACTGGTGATTGATATCTATTTCCAACCTAGTTTACCCTGACTCCCTGGAACACAGTCCCAGCAGCTTTCTCAGCCTGGAAATGCTTCTACTCCTGCACAATCCTCCTCTGATGGGTGATTTCCTCCCCAGGACCTCCAAATGAAGAAGTATCCACTTCACTAAACTCACTTCTAATCCAGCTCAGCACCTGATTCTATTGGCCATTTATCTGCTTTGTCACCACCCACCCCACTCCACTGATTTCCATCACCATTTTATGTGTTATTTTCTTCTCCTTAGAATGTAAATTCCTGGAGGGCAGGGTCTGTTTTTATTTTTGTTTAGTTTTAAGCACTTAATGCAGTTCTTGGAATATCGTGAGCATTTACTATCGCTTTGTCTAGACAAGATGCCTAACACTCTGACCAGAGATGCAAAAGAGAGCCTTGAGGATCCATCTTTCTGAACCTCAAAGATCCGGGGGGACCAAATCATAAAGGGTGCCAGAGCAATGACTTAGGGGACTGAAGGTGAAACCAAGACTAACTGACCATTCTCTCCAAAAGCATAGCCTGACCCTGGCACAAAGCCCTGAGCTAGAGATGAACAAATGAAAGAAAATACATACAAATGTCAAAAAGTGTTGAAAATCTAACTCCTAAACAACTATAAGCAGAGACTAAAAAGAAAAATGGATTTTCCAGAAGGATGACATGAATACTCAGAAAAAATGAAATGAGATTTAAAAAAAAAATAAAAGCTCTTGAGGAAATAAATGTAGATTATTATTTCAAATAATAAGCTTAAAAGTAGCTTATAAGTTATAAGTAATTTATAAGAGAAAGAAATAAACTTTATCCAAGAAATGGAATCCCTAAAAATTTGAATAGAAACAGAAATCTATCATTCCAGGAAACAGCAAGAACTATTAGATAATAATCAAAAGATTGTAAAAATAGAAGAAAATGTGAGCTGTGATATGAGACCATAGAACTGGAAGAAGAAGAAAAAAGGTCAAGGAAAAGATAATTTAAGAATCATTGGACTTCCTGAAAACAATGATTAAAAAAACAAAGTCTGAAAATTATATTTCAAGAAATCTTAGATGAAAATTGCCCAAATTTTTTTAAACCTGAAGATAAAATACAAATAGAAAACCTTTACTGATCACTTTCTGATAGGAATCAACAAAAGCAAAGTTCCAGGAATGCTCTAATTAAAATCCAGAGCTCACATCAAAGAAAAAGCACTGCAAACTTCCAAAGAGGAGTTCAAATAAAGATGTCAGAATCACACAAGATCTGACAGCTTTTACAAAAAAAAAAAAAGAAAAGAAATAAAAAACCACAGAAGATATAATAATACAATATTACAAAAAATAAAAGACAGGTTTATATCCGAGAATAATTTACCCTGCAAAGCTGAGTATAAATGGGGGAAGAGGGAAGGGGAGAGATGGGCTTTTAATGAAACAGAAAACTTTTAAGGATTGCTGATGAAACAAGTAGGAACTTCAAATACAAACACAAGAGTCCAGGGAGACCTAGAAAGTTACATTTATTTAAGTGATTGGAAGGTGTTCTATGATGATATAGTGCTAACATTCTAACACAAGGAAAAGAAACAAATGTTTCTTCAGAATCTTAATGTTTTCAAAGGTACAGTTATCCCTTCCACATCACAACTTTCCCCATCGTGGTTTCCATATATTGCCTGTTGATATAAGAAGTTAAATGAGAACTTTGAGGAAGTTTTACAGAGAAGCCACAGAAGAAATGCAAAGGCCAGTAGATGACACAGAAAAAGTTTAGAAACTGAGAAATACATAACCCTTGAGGCCATGTTCATCCTCATTGAAGGCGTCTGACAGCGTGGCTGAAAACATCATGCTAAAAAGCATGGGAACAAGCACACAGCCTTGTTTCACACCACTGGTGACTGGAAAACTGTGACAGCATCATCCATTATCCAGAACCCATGCAAGCATGCCATCATGAAATTGATGTACAATACTGATAAACTTCTCTGGGCAATCAGTTTTTTGTTTTGTTTTATTTTGGCTAGGCAATCAGGATTAAGTGATTTGCCCAGAGCCATACAGCTAGTGAATATCGTGTGTCTGGGGTCAGATTTGAACTCAAGTCCTCCTGACTCCAGGGCTGGTGCTCTATCCACTGTGCTACTTAGCTGCCCTAAGGCAACCAAATTCTGACATAATTTTCCATAAGCCCTGCAACTGACAATATCAAAGGCCTTAGTCAGATTTACAAATGGGAACAGACCTCTGTTCTGTTCCTGGCATTTCTCCTGGAGTTGTTAGGAACCATCTTCCAGGTGAAGGATTAGCCTGTTAAGGAAGACTCTAGCAAGAATCTTGCTAGCAATGACTAAGAGAGAAACCTCCCTTTGATTGTCACAGGACAAACTATTTCCATTATCTTTATAGAGATGGACAATGGAGACATCCTTGAACTCCTGGGAGATAACCTCTTCTTGCCATATAACCCAGAAAATTTCAGTCAGCAGTGGACCCCCTGCCTTGTAAATCCTAGCTGGAATAGAATCAGCACCAGGTGCTTTGCCACATGAAAGGAGCCTAATGACATTCAAAACCTCTTCTTCAGTTGGAACTTCACATAGGGAGGGATTTGCCTGCGATAAATGGTCAATGGCTTCAGCATTGATTGATGACAGTCTGTTGAAAACACTATGGAAGTGTTCACCCTATCTCTCTAGGATCATATCCTTATCACTAATCAATCTGGCTCTATCAGCCCTGAGCAGTTGAGATTCTCTATAGCTCTTTGGCTCATAAATACCCTTCAGCATTTTGGATTGTTACTATCAGCATAAAAGTGATTCCATCTGCCTTCATACTGAACCAAGAATCCTGTATCTCTCTAAACTTTGCTTGTACTTTACTTTTGATAGAATTTAATGCCTCCTTCTTAGGGATGGATGGACTACCCGGCTGGTAAACCCTGTGGAGTTTTTGTTTTTCATTTAGCAGCTTCTGAATTTCCCCATCATATTCATCAAACCAGTCTTGCTATTTGTGAGTGTTCTGACCCCAATGAGCAAATGCATTGCTGTACATCAAATATCTGAAAGCTGCCCACTCCTTTTCTTCTCCACTGTTGCCAACTGTGTTTTGCTCCAACTTTTCCTCCAAGTTAGAAATAAGGCTCAGAGAAGCTCTCTAATCTCTTGACATTATTTTTTTGGTAGTCATTTTGCCTTGGAGCCACTCAAAAGATTTTGTTGAGTTCGAATATTTAGCTTGGAGAAGATAAGTCTATGATCAGTCCAACACTCTGAGTCACACATTGCCTTTGTCACTGTCACATCTTGTCTGTCTCTTCTCCTTATGATCACATAGTCTATTAAATTGTAACGTTTGTTTGTTTCAAGGGTGCATCCACATGGTTTTATTGTGTTTAGGTAAATAGAAGATAGTGTTGGTGATGAAAAGGTCATGAGGTACATAGTATTAAGGGAAGTTCATGGTTTTATGAAGAATTGTCATTTTGTGTTTGGTTGTGTGAATATAAATACTCTAATGCTTAAATTCAGAATTAAAAATTAAAATTAAGAAGTCACAAATTATAATTATAATTAGTTTGTTACTTGTATATAATTCTTATTTTGGAGAGGTTTCAAAGATCATGAAGATCAGAGAAAATGTCTAGTTCTCCATTTTGTTGGTCATGTGACCTAGACATTTCTATTGCCTTGCATGACATAGACATTTGATAGTATTTCCTGAATTGAATGTTTCTAGATTCTTTTACTTATCATCAGTTGATGAGGCCTCAGGGACTGAAAAATTAGCTTCAGCATTAGGCCTGGCAAAACACAACTATTAGGGTAAATCTTCTGCATATGTAAAAATATAAAAATCCTCAAAGCCAATATAATTGCCTTTTGGATTGCATTCCATTGGAGATAATTCACAACTACTGTTCCCCTATAATAATAGTATGGATGATTATAAAATAAAAAGTATAACATGGCTTCAAAAGAAAATCCTATTGCAAGTAAGATTAAGATTAAGACAAGAGAAGGATACTAAATAAGTTTGATTGGAGGAGATCTTGGGGGTTTTAATGGGGTATAAGCTCATTATGAATCAACAGTGTGACATGACAGTGAGTAAAGCTAATGTAATCTTAGTATTATAGAATCATAGGTTTAAAGTTAGAGGGGATTTTAAAAGATAAATTGTTTGCCTACTCATTTATGTATGAGGAAACTGAGACCCAGAGTAGTTGAATGACTTGCCCAAGGTCACACAGATGCTGCTTAGGTTGCATTAAAAGAGAAGTAACCTCAGAATAAAGAGATGATAATCCCCATGTATTCTGCTCTGGTCAGATGACATTAAAGGTGTATTATGTTCAGTTCTGGGTGCCACGTTTCAGGAAGGATATAGATAATCTAGGGGAGGACAACCAGACTAGTGAAGTTCTTCCAGTTCGTTACACACCAGGATCAGTAAAGTAAGTAGGAATATTTATCCTAGAGAAGACTCAGTGGGTAGATGGTAACTCTTTTTGTATATGAAGGGTTGTCACTTAGAAGAGTGATTAGACATGGATGCCTTGTCTTCATAGAGAGCAGAATAGATGCTGAGTATGCAAAGAAATGATCATTGAAATCAAGAAGCTGGTAAGATCACCAAGACAGAGGTGAGAGAGAGCAGTGGATGGATGTTGCAAAGAGACAGATTTAAATCTGATAAAAAAGAAAATCACCTCGTAATTAAAGCTACCAAAATGCATATTATCCATCTGAGGATACATCTTCCTCATTGAAGGTCATCAACAAAGGATGAATATCCACTTACTGGAGTTTTAGTAAATGAAGTTATTTTCCAGGAGTGGGTTGGAGAAGATAGCCACTGAGGTCCATTCAACTTTGAAATTCAGCAATTCTATGATAATGTGGATAATGGGGATTTGAACTGATTAATTTTCCAACGTGTATCTCCCACTTATCATTGTATATAAGCCATTGACTTTCTCCACCTTATATTTCAAACACAAATTTGGAAAAATAGAGGATCTGAATATAATCAAAGTAAGCACCAAATGGAACTAAAACACTTCAAATATTATTTATCCAATTTTTAATTCTACTGATTGGGTGGATAGCTACATGAAGAGAATAGAATTCTATCCTGGGATTCAACACCCATACATATTTATTTTGACTGCATTACAGGCCACTTCTACTTACAACCAAATGGACCGTTTTGCCTTTAATTTTTTTTTTGCATTGTTGTTGGCCACAGCAATGGCTTATCACTGAAGAACAACATACTGTGGCTAGGATAATAGAACAGAGATCAACTAATTGCTCTGAACATAACTTTTCACATTTTATGTTTTATAAAATACTGTCTTCATAACAGTCCTACAAGGCAGTTAGTGCCAGTGTTATTATCACCATATTGCGAATGAGAGTTCTCGAGTGGTTAAGATCTATGAAGTTCATAGCACAGTCCAGGAATGAAGGCCAGGTCTGCTAACTCCAGTAATACAGATGTCAGAGTAGTATTCAAACCCAATATTCAAACCCATCTAATTTTTCAGTCCCTGAGGACTCATCAACTGATGATAAGGCAAAGAATCTAGAAACATTCAATTCAATAAACCCAGTAGTATTTAAATCATTGATTCCAAGTCCAATGTTCTTTTTATTATATGACAAATTGGCCATGGGGTGACTTAATTGATTGCTCTATAAACTGTTATAGAATCACACCATCATAGATTTAGAGCTGCAAGTCTTTTGAGATCATCTAGCCCAAACTTCTCATTGTAAAGATGAGGAAACTGAGGCTCAAGAATTTGAAATGACTTGCCCAAGGTCACCCACAGAGAACAGAGAATGCTACATTTAGTGCTACCACACTGGTTAAGCCACTTAAACTCCTTCTACCCAATGTAAATCCTTCATCCAAATGGGCTGTGCCATGACTGTTGTCAATAAAACAAGAGTAACATTGATATGGTACTCAAAGGTTTGCAAATCACTTTACATGTAAAAGGTGTCTTAAAATGTGAATTTAAAACTGCAGGAAAACTTTTAGGATAGCCTGTATCATTTCAGTTGATCTGTATAGCAACTCTGTGAGATAGGTGCTATTATCCTCAACTTCTGATGGATTAGGAAACCAAGGCAGACAGGAGTTAAGTCTTTTGCCCAGGGCCATGTCACTAGTAAAGATCTAAGGAAGGATATGAATTCAGGTCTTTCTCACTCCAAGTCCACCACACTGTTCACTACACTACCTAGCTGCTTGCTAGGAGACATACAAAATGATGTAGTTCATTCATTCCAAGGTACTTTGTCTTTCTTAAGTCACTAAAACTAGACATGTCCTCTAGTCATTAGCACACATCATTTATGGTGGATGGCCTCTGGTGATCAGAACTGAATTATTCTTTCATGATTCCATCCATTTGTTGGATCACTTAGTAGAAACCCTGCCTCAATCTCACTTGGTGATAATAAGGTCTACTTCTTCCCTACCTCACTGAGATTTGAGGGCTACAATAGTGTTTTGAACTGCTGAGAGGTCATCTTATATTAGCCCCAGATAAGAAAATGTTTCTTGGTTAGATTTCTCAGTGCCTTCCTAAAATATCCCAACATCTTTTGACAAAAAAAAAAGTCATTTTTTTTTCTTTCAATTATAACCAAGCAAGAAGAAAGAAGTCACCCTCAAAACAAAATTTACATGTGATAGGAAACTTTTTGACCACACAGTTTCATTTCCTAGTGGAGAAGTGAAAGTAGTCCTAAAGGGTGAGAAGGTTATAGATCAAAAGAACCAAATACAGATCTGATATTCAGGTTTTTGTACCTTTAAGCCAGGGATGGGTAATATATTGCTCAGTGATTCTGTGATTCAGTGACTGTTGAAGTTCGCAAATCCCAATAGGAATATTTAAAGGATAAATATATTTATATTGTGACAGACATGAACTCTTCATCATAGGAATGTACAGATGTCCATTTTATTTGGCTGTGTGCCCAGAGAACTTTATTT
The DNA here is from genome assembly GCF_003287225.1 of Phascolarctos cinereus. Classification (NCBI taxonomy): domain Eukaryota; kingdom Metazoa; phylum Chordata; class Mammalia; order Diprotodontia; family Phascolarctidae; genus Phascolarctos; species Phascolarctos cinereus. The sequence continues at coordinate 181,564,671 of NW_027555958.1, forward strand.
TTAAGGTCAACATTTATTGAATACTCAATCAAAAATATTATTTTATTCATCAAACTAAAGAACTAAAACAAGCTGAATTTTAAAAAAAATAACAGCTAAACTTTACTTTTAAAAGCACAAACTTAAAAATGAGACATAAAATTCCTTTTTGTTTAGTTTTGTTTGAGCCATTAGGGTGTGGCTGAATACTTCCAGAATGCTTTATAAGCATGTCTACGTTCTCCATATTCAGTAGTTTGTAATCACGTTTTTTTTTTAATTTTTAAGCAATTGGGATTAAGTGACTTGCCCAGGGTCACACAGCTAGTAAATGTCAAGTGTTTAGTCTGAGGCTGGATTTGAACTCAGGTATTCCTGACTTCAGGACCGGTGCTCTCTCCACTGCGCCACCTAGCTGCCCCCTCTGTAATCACATTTTCAAGGAACAAAATAATATGTTCCATTTCCCCTAAAATCCTTGCTTAATTCCTCCTAACAATGTTTTACATTTCCCATATAGCTGTCCACTGATCAAACAGCGATATTTCTTGAGCTAAAGGAGGACTAATGAATAAAATAAACATTTAGAAGCATCATGAGAGTGAATACTTTCTTACCCTAAGATAGGCCAATGGAAGACCAGTCTTTGAAGCATGTGCAGATACTCTCTGACTACGGTTTATCCACATGGAACTTTGGGGACCCAGTTTCTAGCCATGATTAATGAAGAGTTGATACTATGTGATTATGAAAAGGCTTCTAATTGATTATAGAGCAGTAAGAACCAATGACTCAGGAGGTGATCCTCCAAGGTCTGCCTGAAGAGCTCCAATAAATGGGAATTCATGCCCTACTGAGACAGCACATTCCATGTTGAAAGAGGCTGAGTATTAGGAAGTTTGTGTTTGTCTGTTTTTACGTTGAGCTAAAATCTACTTCTGCATCTTCCATCCACTGTCCCTGCCTTCTGTCACCCAGATGAACAAGCTTACATTGGATACCTTAATACATACGTCATGTCTTTCTTTTCTTCTCCAATTTAAATACTCCCACTTCCTTCAACCAATCCTTATGTAAGATGGTTTCCAGTTGCCTCACCATCTTGGTCACCCTACTATGACCTTACTTCAAACAGATAATGTTCTACCAAAATTGTGGCAGCTAGAAATGGAAGGAATATGGAAGGTTTAGTCTCACCCATGGAGAATATGTGGAACAGTCCTCCCTCACTACAGATGCAGTGCCTGGCATCACATCAGATTTTTTCGGTTGGAAAACTATACTGATGATTTAGAGTAAGATTGAAGTCTAGTAGAAACCCTATTTTGCACTTAAACCATTTCCTAGCCATCTTTCCCCAATTCTGTATCTGTACAGTTGACTCTACTTGAAGATCCAAGGGTTGTTGGAAAGCAATGTTTTTTGACCTAACAGAGCCATATGCAAAGTGGGCTGTTCTGGGAACTTCTGCTCTTGGTCCTTCCCCTTCTTCTAGGGGACATGACATTGTTTATTGGCAATAATGGGAACACGAAATCCCTCTGAGGGCTGCATTCACCCTAAAGACTAAACTGTTCCCTCACCTTCTATTTAGATACCTCAAAAAAACTTACATCTTCTGTAAAGTTCATATTAAATTGAAGTGTTACTGATTAAAGCAGGGCCTTGCCTGCTTTAGCTAATTCTGAACAATGCAGTATGGACCAGGCCAAAGAAGGCCACATCATTTTTCTCCTCATTATCACCTCGTTAAGATCCCAGAACATGCCTAGGAGGCAGGGGTCTGAGACATGCAGCTTAACAAGGTGATAATGAGGAGAAAATGTCTCTAGCCTATTTTTGGCACAGTCCATGCCACATTGGATAATGGTAGACCATGTTGTACAAAAGAACATACTTTAGTCACTACTATTATATTCTCAGAGTGAGTCTGTTAATTTACAGTTGAATTTATCATGTTTTGAAATTTTTTATTTGGGCCATTGCTTAGTAGAAGGGTTTTTTTCCCTTTTTTTTCCATGATCTCTTCCTCCTAAATTCTTGCAAATGGTTCACTTTTTGATTTCTGGTGCCATTTTTAAAACTTACTCCTCATTAAAAAAAAAAAAAAGAAAAGAAAAAAATTCCGCCCTATTACAAAATATTTCTTTCATGCATGTTTTTCATCTTCAGTCCAAGCAGATAGCTTACTTCAAAGCAACCAATAGTTAAGTGCCTCCTATGGGCAAGGTACTTGTGCTAGGTATTGGGAAATAGAGAAACAAAATATTTTCTTGACTCAGAATGGCAAGTCTAATAGATATTCTATTTATGCTTAATCTATCAGGAAAAATTGTACCTCCCTTAAAACTTCTGGGTAAAAAAAACCTAGAGCAAAAGAATCACTAAATTCCAGAGTTAGAAGAAATCTTAGTGGCCATCTAAGCTAATATATACCCAAAAAAGAATTCTATTGTATCTAACAAATGGTCATTCAACATTTACTTGAAGATCTAATAAGGGAATTCACTACCCCCCAAAGCAAATCATTCCACTTCAGGACACTTCTAATTTTCAGGAACTTTTTCCTTATATCAAGTATAAATTTGCTTCTTCCTAACTATCCTATGAAGTCAAACACAGCAAACCTAATCCTTCTTTCACATGACAATATTGCAAATATTTGAAGACAGTTATCCTGTCCTCCTTCCCAAGTCTTTTCTTCTCCAGGCTAAGTATCTACAGCTCCTTTGATCAATCATCATATGTTATGAACTAGTCGAGCTAGTTCATGAATAGTCAGCTAAATGGCACAGTAGATAGAGTGGTGGGCTGCAGTGAAGAAGAACTGAGTTCACATCTGACCTCAGACACTTATTACCCTGGGCAAATCACTTAACCCTGTTTGTCTCAGTTTCCTTATCTGTAAAACACGATCACAATAACAGGGTTATTGTGAGGATCAAATGATATGATATTTGCAAAGTGTTTAGCAAAACATCTGGTACATAGTAGGTACTATAGAAATGCTTATTCCCTTTTCTTGCTTTTCATGAAGTAAGTGGTAGACTACCTTGTCCTCCTTTCAATGTTCTCCAGCCTATTAATGTCCTTTCTCAGGTTCTGGCTCCCCAGACTGAGCACAAAGTGATTGTATTGTTCATAGCCTATTTGATGCTCTTCCATTATAATATTGGGAGGATTAATAAAGAATGAATTGTGAGGATTAATCATAAATTAATTATAATTACTTGGGATAATTAGCATTTATATTAATTCACTAATTGTAAATTCCTGAAAATTCCTTGAGGAAATACAACATAAGTATGAAAGATAATTTATTTCTAATGCTATGTTACAGCTTCAGATTGATTTTTTTTTGGGGGGGAGAAAATGTTTCCCCTCCCCTCGCTTCTTTGCAGAGCCAAAACACTATGAGTATGGAATGCTATTTATAAATGTGACTTTATATATAAATCAGACATCTGATATGTGGGTTAATTTTACTGAACTGTTTTCCCCCCCTTTTATTTTTTTTATTCTTTTTTATAAGGGATAGCTCTTTGGGAAGAGCAAAAGGGAGGCATATATTGGGAAACGTAAGTGATATAAATGCAAAAAAAACCCAATACAATTTAATAATGTCTTCTATTTCAATCACACCCAATGGAAGACAAACAACAGATCCCTAGGCATTTAAGGGAGTAATGTTATGTATTCTATAGAATCTACTTTGAATAAATTCAATTAAAAGTTTGAAACTCAGTCAAACCACTCTTTTTAAAAATTTAATTTCATTTATCAATTTTTAACTGGCTATTTTGACATGGGGTAGACCCAGCCTGAAAGATTCAAAGAGATTTCAGGAAATAAAGGATGTAATGACATTTTCTGCAAACATGAGGTGGGGATTAGAAGAGCTTTTTTCATATATCTCTCTATCATGGCACTCTATGTGTTAGCTAAACTGGACCATTCTCAAATGCCGTTTCCTCCATAAAACCTTCCTCGAGTCTCCTCTTCCTCAACCTTACCCATCATCCCTTATAGAACAATTCATTTTATGTCACTCTAATGTACTTATTTAATATTGTGTAATATAAATATCTATGTTTGTGTCTTTTTACCTTATTAGAATGTAATCTCCATGAGGGGATGAACCATGGTATCACCTAAGCTTTAAACTTTATATCTTCCTCAGTGCTTACCTTTGCACACAGTTTTCTATATACAGTAGATGTTTAATATATGTTTTCTTGGAGGAAGGAAGGAAGGAAAAGAGGGAGGAAGAGAAAGGAAGGAAGGGAGAGAGGGAGGAAGAAAAGAAGGAAGGAAAGAAGGAAAGGAAGGAGGGAGACAGGAAAGGAGACAAAAAGGGAAGAAGGGAGGAAGGAAAGGAAGGAAGGATATAGATCCTTGTGCTCAAGAAACTTATGATCTACTAGGGAAGACAGGAAAATTACATGTATAATTAGATGTCAATAAAATGTGGTAAGAATTGTAATGAACAATGAACAAACAAACTGCAGTGGGTGTTCAGAGGAAGGAAAGGGAATGGTTCATGGAGGAAGTGTTGTTTAACTTGGGTTTGAAGGGTGAGTAGGATTTTAGTCTACAGAAATGTAGGGGAGGGCATTCTAGGTAGAGGGTAACAACAGTGAAACAAAGGATGTCTTCCACCAAAAAGACATGATGGATAGAATGACTTTAAAAAAAAATATATATATATATATATATATATATATATATATATATATTCCTCCCCAATCCCATGTAGAAACAATTTTTAACTTTTTTTTAAGTTTTGAGTTCCAAATTCCATCCCTCTCTCCTCCATCCCCTTCCCTAAGACAATAAGCAGCATCATAAAGAATCAGGTAAAACATTTACATATTAGTCATTTTGTGCAAGGAGCCTTGAACCAAAAGAAGAAGAAGAAGAAGAAGAAGAAGAAGAAGAAGAAGAAGAAGAAGAAGAAGAAGAAGAAGAAGAAGAAGAAGAAAAGGAGGAGGAGGAGGAGGAGGAGGAGGAGGAGGAGGAGGAGGAGGAGGAGGAGGAGGAGGAGGAGGAAAGGAAGTGAAAAATAGTCTGTATTCCAATAGCATCAATTCTTTCTCTGGAGGCAGACAGCATTTTTCACCATGAGTTCTTTAGGATTGTCTTAGATCATCTTCATTGAATATCATTGTTGTGACTGTGTACAATGTTCTTCTTGTTCTGCTAACTTTACTTTGTATCATCAGTTCATGAAGTCTTTCCAAGTTTTTCTGAAATCATTCTGCTTGTCATTTATTATAGCACAATAATATTCCATTACAATCATTTATTACAACTTATTCATGCATTCTCCAATTGATGGGTATCCCTTCAATTTCTAATTCTTAGATATCACAAAAAGAGCTGCTATAAAAATTTTTATACAAATAAGTCCTTTCCCCCTTTTTTTTATTTAATCTCTTTGGGATACAGAACTAGCAGTGGTATTTCTGGATCAAAGGATATGCACAGTTTGATAGCCCTTTGGACACTGTTCCAAATTACCCTCCAGAAAAGTTAGATTAGTTCACAATTCCACCAAGAATGCATTAGTATCGCAGTTTTCCCACACACCCTCCATCATTTTCCTTTTTTTGTCATATTAGCCAATCTGATAGGTGTGAGGTAGTACCTCAGAGTTGTTTTAATTTGCATTTTTCTAATCAATAGTGATTTGGAGTACTTTTTCATATGATTATAGATAGCTTTGGTTTCTTCTTCAGAAAACTGCTTGTTCATATCTTTTGACCATTTATCAATTGGGAATGACTTATACTCTTATAAATTTGACTTATATTCTTCTAAATTCTTATAAATATAGTTCTCTATATATTTTAGAAATGGATACTTTATCAGAGATACTTGCAGTAAACATTTTCCTGAGTTTTCTGCTTTCCTTCTAATTTTGGTTGCATTAGTTTGTGAAAAACTTTTAATTTTATAAAATTGAAATGATCCCTTTTACCTTTTGTAATGTTCCCTGTATTTTGTTTGGTCCTAAATTCTTTCTTTATCCATAAATCTGACAGGTTAATCTATTCCATGCTCACCTAATTTGCTTATGGTGTCACCCTTTATGTATAAATCATGTATCCATTTTGATTTCTCTTTGTATATAGTGTGAGATGTTGGTCTATGCCTAGTTTCTGCCATACTGTTTTCCAGTTTTCCCAGAAGTTTTTGTCAAATAATGAGTTTTTTTCCCCCAAAAGCTTGGATCTTTGGATTTTTCAAATACTAGATTACTATGGTCATTTACTAATGTATATTGCGTAGTACCTAATCTATTCCACTGATCTATCCCTCTTTTTCTTAGCCAGGACCAGGTTGTTTTGATAATTACAACTTTTTAATACAATTTGAGATCTGGTACAGCTGGGTCATCTTCCCTCACATTTTTTTCCATTGATTCCCTTGATATTCTTGAACTTTTGCTCTTCCAGATGAATTTTGTTACTATTTTTCCATCTCTATAGAATAATTTTTGGCAGTTTGATTGGTATGACACTGAATAAGTAGATTAATTTAGGTAGAATTGCCCTGCCCATGAGCAACTAATATTTTTCCAATTGTTTAGATCTGACATTATTTGTATGAAAATGTTTTATAATTACGTTCATATAGTTCCTGGGTTTGTCTTGGCAGGTAGACTCCCAAGTATTTTATATTGTCTACTGTTATTGTAAATGGAATTTTTCTATTTCTTGCTTCTGGACTTTGTTGGTAATATATAGAATGACTTTTAATTCAGAAAGACCTGGATAGGATCCTGCCTGCCTTTGCCACTCTGACCATAGAAACCTCTTTGAACTTTATATTCCTCATGTATAAAATGGGGATACAAGTATTTATACTTGTGAGATTCATGTATGAAGTGTATGCAAAACACTTTGCACAGCTAAAAACATTATGGGTTTGTGAACATTTATTATTAATTATTAGATATGTCAGAAGTACTTGTATAAACGATGTGGTCAAACTCCTTTCTGGCTTTGTTTCCTGCATCTCCATATGAAGAATGTGCAATTAGACTTGTAAAAGATAATAACCTTGCCCTTCAAACATAATGGCCTGAAGACCTGAATTGAAGAGCTTTAGGGTTTGAAAACTGGGAAATACTGAATGCAAGGACTACTTTAATAGTTAGGGATAGGGACTGGATCAATGATTTCATTGGTAAGAAGGACTCTAAGATATGAAAGCTCTCTTCCTCAATGTAGGTCAGCATCTTTTCTGCAACTTATGGTCTAAGAGAGTAGCCTAGAACCCTGAGAGGTCAGATTCCTTGACTATCAGGCAACCTGTATCAGAGGTGCAATATGAATTTAAGTCATCCTGGCTCTGAATCTAGCTCTCTGTCCTCTATACCACTGACTCTGTTTGGTAGTTAGTGGGGGGAAAAATATTGCTTAACATAGTATAGCCTTCATAGAATGAAAATTGGAAGTATTAGAAATGTTTTTCATAAAATATGCTGGAGTCTTTGAAAGAGAATCTCAAGGCCATGGATCAAGAATAAGGCCCAAGAAAACTGGGAAGATGGTGTTCTTTGATGTAAAGATCATGGCTCTTGGGGCTGAGAATCTCCCAGTCTGGAGAGAAGTCTTAGCATCCAAGACTATGAAGAAACAAGAATAAGGCTTTTCCTGGTTTCCAACAAAAGGTTTCTGACTTTTCTAAAACAGTCAGTGGGCTTGAAGCTGGCAGAATCTGACAGCACCCATTCTTTTCTTAAGAAAGAGATTTCCTAGAATTTTAGTTAAGCCAGAAGTTGGAGGAAGTGGGGCATCCAACAGGATGGTGTCTAGTAGAGGCTACATATCTAATAGGGCAGTGTTCAGTAGAGACAATCCTGGAAGGAACAGCATAACATCAATAGAAAATATCAGCAGCCTTGCAACATCAAAGTCATATGTTTCCCCTCTGTGAGTGTCCTTTTGTTGAGGTTTAGAGATTTAAGGGTTCTGGGACCCCAAAATCACAACACACAGGTCCTGTCTGAACAAATTTGACCCAAGCCTTCTTTCAGCCAAAGACAAGTTTTATTAAAGATCAGCCATATTGGCCAGACTCTTAAGGAATCTGAGCATTTATATTTCTAAGGCAAGCAGGCCAGATCTTAAGAATCTGAGCCATTGGCTAGACTCTTAGGGAATCTGAGCACCTTAATGGAGACAAGATGCAGAAAGACTAGGGACGATCTTGATGGGGGTGGGCAGCAAGCTGGGATGAACAGGACACCAGAGACCTGGACCATGTGGCCAAGACAGAATGGAGTCTAAATAGGATTAAGGGTGGGAAGTGACTAGGGGCAATTAGGAGGTAACAGAACAGAATTGTGACATTGGGCATAGCCACAAAGAAAGGCCAGTTGAGTGGATTGCAGCCTTAGACAAATGCCAGAGATTTGGGAAAAGTCCAGGGATTTTATTTTGGGGTCCAGATCCCAAAGACATAGTGTTTTCCTTTTAGGGGTTCAGATCCCATCCCCATCATTTTTGCTGTATCTGCTCCCTATGTTCTGTTTCATACATATACCCTGTGTCTATTCTTTCCACATCTATTTGAGGGAGAATGTTTACCAGGTTTATGGGGAAAGGGTTTTATTCCTATTTTTCTTACTGTTATTTTATTACATGCCTTTGGCATCAAGCTAGTTTTGTCCTCTGGCTTATTTGTAAAGGCAAAGGGATCTCATGAGTTATAGTTTCATGGGAAATGGAATCACAGAATGCCTAGAACCTGGAGTAAATATTCCCTGGGGATCTTTCCCTTTGAGATGGGGTGGAGGGGTTCCCGCAAGTACCACATCTGCTTTTTAGACACCCAATCTAGTCAATCATAGCCTAGGGTCTAAATGAACAATATAGACCCCTTAAGTTTAACAACACTCCTAACCAATTAAATCTGAGAACTAAAAAAACTGAAATTTACATTATAATGAAATATCCCTAGGACAGGCTTAAAAGGTGGAGCAGTGGATGGAGAGCTGAGTCTGGAGTCTGGAAGATCCGGATTTAAATCTGGCCTCAGCTCTGTGACCCTGGGCAAGTCATTTAGACCTGTTTTCCTCAGTTTCCTCATCTGTAAAATGAGCTAGAGAAGGAAATGACAAACCACTCCAGTATCTTTGCCAAGAAAACCCCAAATGGAGTCACAAAGAGTTGGACACGACTAAACAACAAAGATAAGCCTCCATGACCAGTAGATAGAAACAAAATGGTTTTAGAGAAGTTCCAGTGTGCTAGATGAAACGTATATTAATAAACCTTAGGAAGAACAGTGCAAGTGACCTTTGTCAGATCATAGCGTCATAGATCTAGATCTGAAAGGGACCTTAGAGGTCATTTAAATCAATGCATTCATTTTAGAGATCAGGAAATTGTCGCCCAGCATGATTCTTCCAAGACACATCTGAAGTTAGAGGGCAGAACTAAGATTTGAACTCAGTTCCTCTGACTCCAAATCTGGCCCTCTTTCCATTGCACTGCATCGTGTTGTCTCTTTAATTAAAGCCCCTTCTCATCACACCTAGATGTTTTCAAATGTGTGTGTGTGTACACACGGTACCAGAGCTGGAGTCAGGGAAACTCCTCTTTGTAAATTCTAATCTGGCCTCAGTCACTTACTAGCTGTGTGACCTTGGGCAAGTCACTTAACCCTTTTAGCCTCAGTTTCCTCATCCGTAAAATGAGCTAGAGAAGGAAATGGCAAACCACCCCCCATCTTTGCCAAGAAAACCCAAAAGGGATCACAAAGAGTCAGACATGACGGAAGTGACTGAACAACAACAAAATACATTTTTCAGCACTTTCAGCAATTTTACCTGCAAATCAAACTTTGATTCCACTTCTCGGTTTGGATCCAACATATAAATATTACATTCACACCCAAACACCAAGATGAACTGCTAGGAAGCAAGGGAACTGCAAGGGTCAGGTTGACAAATGGAGTGTTCAAGGAAATTTGGAAGGGAAGAGAGGGGAAGGAAAGAAAGCAATGACCAAAGCCGAGGGAGACCACAGTCATGGAGGATGGAGGATGGAGGATGGGGCAGGGTCTCTTATGAATGATCCAGGGGCTCCCTCCCAGAAGAGTGGAATGTAAGCCTTGTGAGCATTTGTGGCCAGCCCTATGTAAACACATGATTTTCTTCATAACATTTGGAGCACTGTTTATTTTGACTCCGTATTATATAGTTTTTGAAGAATAAAGTGTGACTTAAATCTTTGCAGAGCTGATTGTCCAGGACTGCAGTGAACTCGCTCAGTATGTCTCTGGATGACCTGAAGCTATGCCCAGGGCAGCTAGGGCTGAAGTGGACTTTGAATTGGGAAATCAGGGTTTGCAACCAGGCTCTCTAATCCCTTACTAGCAAGTCATGTCCGCCTTTGTGACCCTCAGTTTTCTCACTTTGAAAATGGGAAAGATAATACCCGGAGTACTTAATGTACCTCATAGAATTGTTGTAAGAAAAATTATTTTACAAAATGATAAAATTTTATATAAAGGTTACCTGGATCTGAAAGTGCAGCTATGTATCAATGAGTGGCATCAATCAATAAAATCACAATGAATTTATTAATTACCTACTACATTAACATACTTACAGTGTGAGTGCCCCAGTGTGCTGGCTCCTGGTAGGAGGAAGGGGGAGCCAGGCAGAGAATTTCCATTGTTTACTATACACATCAGGCATTGTACCAGGTGCTTTGTTCAGTCTTTTTCAGTTGTGTCTGACTCTTTGTGACCCCATTTGGGTTTGTTTGTTTGTTTTGGGGTTTTGTTTGTTTGTTTGTTTGTTTTTAGCAAATACTGGAGTGGCTTGCCATTTCCTATCTATCTCATTTGACAGATGGGGAAACTGAGCGAACAGACTTAAGTAACTTGCCCAGGGTCACACAACTAATCAGTGCCTGAGGTTGGATTTGAACTCAGGGAAAAGGAGTCTTTCTGACTCCAGGCCCAGTGCTCTATCCACTATACCACATAGATGCTGGTGACATAAAGATGTAATTGAAATGGTCTTTGCCTTTAAGGAGCTTACATCATCTTGTGGGAGACAATATGTATTAGGTGCCAGTTAGGTGGAAAAAGGGCTGACCCTGGAATCAGGAAGATCTATGTTAAAAACCAGCCTCAGACACTTACCAGCTGGGTGACCCTAGGAAAGTCACTTAAACATGATCTGCCTCATTTTCTCCAACTGTAAAATAGGATCATAAAAGTGTGTTCCTTTCAAGATTGTTGAGAATAACTTAAGACAATGTCTGCAAAGAACTTAGCTAACCTTAAAACATTATATAAATGCCAGCTATTTTTCATATATAAGTAACATACACACATAGACACACGCGCACACACACACACACACACATACACATGCACCTTTTATCTCACAGGTACAGATTTGACCAAACTTGTGATTTGATCACTATCTTTCCAGTGAAGAACTCCCACTATCAATGCAGAACAGTACTGAGCTGTCTAGGATAACAACATGATAAGTGACTCATCCAGGACCACACAGCCAATATGTGGAAAAGGTAGGCCTTCAACTCTGGTCTTCCTGGCTCTGAGGTCAGCTTCCTGTCCACTACACCATGCAACATGCCGACAAAAAAGTACACAGAATAAGTGCAAACTTTGTTCTTTTGTTTTTCTAGAGGTAGGGTGTGGGAGAGGGTAAGGAGGTGGGGGTAAGGGAGGCTCCAGAAATCAAGGGAAAAGGAGATGAAGAAAGATTTAATTTAGTAGGTGGGTCATGAGCAGAGTTTCAGAAAAAAACAACAACCAAGGATTCTAAGAGGTGGAGATGAGGAAGTAGTACATTCTAGGCATGGGGATCAACTAAGCTAAGGCTTAGCAAACCATGCTGAGAAGAAGGGGAAAAAGTCATTATGATGTTCTGGTATATAAAATTTTTTAAATCCCAAGATCATGGATACCATAGAGAATAGATCACAAGACTTGGCATCAGGAAGATATGTTGGAACCCTGCCTCAGACACTCACCTCCCTATGTGTTTCTGAGTAAGTCACTTTCCATTTGCTTCATTTTCTTCATTTGTAAAATGGAGATAATGATAGTACCTACCTCATGAGGTAGTTATGAGGATCAAATGAGTTAACATATATCAAGACCTCTGAAATCTTTAAAGTGCTATGTAAATGCTAGCTAGCTGACTAGTAGTAGTAGTAGTAATAGTAATAGTAGTAGTAGTAGTAGTAGTAGTAGTAGTAACAGTAATAGTAAGTTTAGGCTAACCTCTCTAATTGATGACTTGCCAGGAGAAGTTCTAAGTATTTATGAGCTGCTGGCAAACCTGGAACACTGTGATCTCAGAGTTGGTAGGTTAATAGTGGTTTCCAATTTCTTTGTTCCACAGATTCCTTTCAACAACATTGGCGTATTGTGAGGACCAGGTTAATTTAAAAACAAAACAAAACTACTCATAATATTCTACAAATGTTTAGTACATAAGACACCATTGAAGAATTTTTAATTCAAACTCCTTGGACCATCATTTGTGAACTACTATTTGGGAACCACTGATCTAGTCTAATAGTCTACCCAATGCAGAAAATCTCACCTGCATCCTCCCTGATAGGTGATCCTCTAGCATTTGTTATAATACATCCAGTGAGGGATAACTCAGGATCTTACAAAACAGCCAATTCCACTTTCAGACAGTTCTGGGAGATTAAGACTCCTCTTTGTCATGAGCAGAAATCTGTTTCCTCAGAGTTTTCCAGCCTTCATCTTCATCTTTAGAGATGAAAAATTAATCTGCAAAATTTGTCTGCTGTTCTGTCCTTCCCTGTCCACTGTCAGAAACAGGTGCCCTGTACCCTTATACTATTTCATGACAGCCCAGAGTTCACCACTATGGTGTATCCAAATGGACTTTCCATGGCTGGTAGTACCCTCAGTTCTGAACATTCCCTTCCCTTAACCTTCCTCAACATGCAGTTCCCCATCAAAGTACCTATTCCATGTTTCCTTCCACCTTAATCTGATAAACTAATGCATTGGTTAGTGTGTTAAGGTATTATCTTCTTTCAGGTGACAAATTTACATTTTAACTAGAATTTCCTGAAGATGATGCCAAGGTCTAAGAAAATGTTGAAATTTCAAGTATTGTGGCAAGCTTTTTGAGGAGACATTTGGGGAACATAGGGTTTTTGGCACCCCTTGACCACACTAGGGAACAGAATAAGACTCTTTCCTAAATGCTTATTTAATAAGCATTTATATTTGCTGTTGTTCAGTTGTTTTTCAGTCATGTCCAACTCTTCACGAGCCCATTTGGGGTTTTCTTGGCAAAGATACTGGAGAGGTTTGCCATTTCTTTCTCTCGCTCATTTTACAGATGAGGAAACTGAGGCAAAGAGGATTAAGTGACTTGTCCAGGGTCACACAGCTAGTAAGTATCTGAAACCCAGCTGGTACTCAGGCCATCTTGACTCTGGGCCCACCTAGCTGTATCTAGGACAGAAAGAGTTTTAAAAAGAAGTAATGGAAAATGCAAACACAAGGGATCTTTATTCTGTTTACTTGATATTTTTGGCACATTTAAGAAATTTTCTTTTTTAAAGAAAGTAATACATGTGGAGACCTCAAAGAAGATAATACTATTATTGTTTTTAAGAAGTCTATGTGTGTGTGTGTGTGTGTGTGTGTGTGTGTGTGTGTGTGTGTGTGTGTGTACACACATACATACATGTGTATGTATTATATATATAAACTTTAATCTTAATTCAAAAGCCCTACCTTACTTTGGAGGGGTCCAGACTTTAAATCTTCATGGAATTAAGCACACACAGGCACCTACCACCTTAAAAGTATGCTTGAAAGACAATGTACAAACCTTTGGGGACAATTCAGGACTGCTCATAATGGGAATATGCTCATATGAATCTTAGTCTTTAACAAGGACAATATGAAGTCGGCCATGTCTCTGATCTTTAACTTACCCACTGTCTAAACTTAGAGATGGGGCAGCTATTTGGCACACTAGAAAGAGCTGGGCCTAGACTCAGGAAGATTCGAGGTCAAATCCGGTCTCAGCACTGGGCAAGTCATTTACCCTGTTTGCCTCAGTTTCCTCATCTGTAAAATGAGCTAGAGAAGGAAACAGCAAACCACTGCAGTATCTTTGCCAAGAAAATCCCAAATGGGGTCATGAAGAGACAGACACGACTGAAATGACTAAACCACAACCTTGGAGAACACCCTCCAGGTTTGAATCTAGATAGAAACCATCATATTGATTCCATTTTGACAGCAGAATATGATTTAACTCAAGCCAGATTACTATTAACTCCAGCGCCACCCCAGAGACACCCTAAAACAAACTAAACTCTTGGCAGAGTGAACCCAGAGCCAGACTGAAATTAACAGGAAGGATTTTCTATTTACTAAGGGATCTGGGGTCTCCAAGTGATTGGTTAGAGTGACAGAAGGACCAGTTGTATTGCAATGGAAATTGTCCTCCTTCCCCTAGGTTCCCCCTGAAATGTCCTGCATTCTCTTTTCAGACAAGTCTTCTCCAAACTCCTGCTCAAGAGTTATTTGCTCCAAGGAAACTTCCCAAATACTCCAACTTGTCTTTTTTCTCATTCAAGAGAATCAGAGCGTCATAAATTTAAGAACTTTAGAGACTGAGTCCAGTTTCCTCATTTAATAGATAAGGAAACTGAGGCCTAAGATGATAAACGTAATATACTCAGGGTCACATGGTGAGCATCTTAGAATCCAAACTCACCTCTTCCTCACTCCAGCATTCTAGTCACTTCACCATACTGTCTCCAAGGCCTCCAACAACCTCTGAGTAAATCTTTTCTTTGCCAAGAAAACTCCAAATGGGGTCAGAAAGAGTCAGATATTACTGAAAAAAATGACTGAACAACATGTATAAATATATATACATATATGTTTATGTGTGTATGTATATATATGTGTGTATATATACATATACACATACACATACACATACACATACACATACACATACACATACACATACACATACACATACACATACACATACACATACACATACACATACACATACACATACATATACATATACATATACATATACATATACATATACATATACATATACATATACATATTTGACCTGACATGATTTCATGAGTACAAGGAACTCCTAGTAAGGATTTCCTTCCTCTCCAGTCTCCACCCCAACTCACCTGACTTCCTCTAACGTGCCACAGCAGCCTCCTCCCCCTCTAAGTCACTCCACCCCTGGACTTCTCAGTTGGAAGTTTACTTTGCACCTGGGACTTTTTCCTTTGATTGGCTTGGATTTTCCCTGAACCTTCATTTTGAGGAAAGAATCCAGACCAGTTTCATCTTCGTTCCTTTGTGGGCTCCACTCCTAATTCTCTAGCCCATTTTTAAAAAACCATTCCCATAGAGGAAACCCTCTCTCACCACCCCCTCACTCCCACTGGTTTTTATCTTTTTGTTATTTATTATTATGATGCATCAGATAGAGCACTAGAGTCAAAAAGTTGTTGTTCAGTCTTTTCAATCACGTGTGACTTTCTGTGACCCCATTTGGGTTTTGGGTTTGGTTTTGTTTTTGTTTTTTTGTTTTGTTTTGGCAAAGATACTAGAGTGTTTTACCATTTCCTTCTCCAGCTTATTCTACCGAGGAGGAAACTGAGGCAAACAGGGTTAAGTAACTTGCCCAGGGTCACACAGCTAGTAAGTGTCTGAGGCCAGATTTGAACTCAGGAATAGGAGGTAGTTGCTAGGCCTGGCACTCTATTCACTGCACCACGTAGCTGCCCCTGGAGTCAGGAAGACCTGAGTTCAAATCCAACCTCAGACATCTAGTAACTGTGTGACCCTGGGCAAGTCACTTAACTTCAGTTTCCTCAAATGTAAAATGGAGATAATAATAGCACCTACTTCTTGGGGTTTTTGTGAGGATAAAATGAAATTAGATTTGTAAAGCACTTAGCACAGAGCCTGGCTATAAATAAGTACTATGTAAATGTTAGCTATTATTTTTATTATTGTCTTCTCCTATTAGAATGTAAGCTCCTTCAAATTCTTAATTTGCTCCCTAGTGATTTAAAACATTCTGCACAGTCAGAACAGAAGAGTAATTTGTGCATGACCACAAAATGAGTAGGTAGTAGGATGAGATTCAAACCTGAATCTCCTGAAAATTGAATAACGATTTTTTTAATATGGTAAATGCAACAAAAAAAAATTTTCCTAGGTGAAAAAAAAAAGAATTTAAGCCCCTTGAGGTTAGGGTCTGTTTTTTTTCCTGGCTTTTGCCTGTATTCCCACTGCTTGTGTCTGGCATATAGTAAGCAATTAATGTTGTTGCCTTGAACTTACAATATCAATACAGATTCTCTTCGGCTTGTATTCTTAGAGGGCACTAACAGATTAAGTGACTTGCCCAGAGTCATGCAGATAGTATATCTCAGAAGGTGGGTCTTGAACCCATCTCTCAGATTGTTAGACTAACTCTAACAACTGTATCACACTGCTTTTCTGTATGTGTGTCAGTGTGAGTATGTGTATACCTACTTCAATACTTCAAAGACCTGTGATTTCACTTATGATGGCTAAGGCCTCTGTTGATTCAGACCATATCTTACTCAATTCATCCACCACACACATATTAAATACTTGCTCTGTGCAGAACACTGAACCAGGAACCAGGGGAAAAGGTAAAAAGTTTGGATGAGACCCAGTCCTTGCTTCATGAAGTAGACTGTCAAGTAAGACACAGACAGAAATAACTATGATACACAATATCCCATGACTCCCACGGCTCCACAGTAGATTGGTTCTGTGAGTCACTGAGATTGAAGAAAATCCATTGTTCAGTGTCCAGTGGTCTGCCAATAATTCTCCAGATTTAGCTAACTGGTCCTGTGTTGATGACCACATGTTCCATCGGGATGGTAAGTGGTGCAGTGGATAACGTACTGGGTCTGAAGTTGGAAAGATCTGAATTCAAATTCAGCCTCAGACCCTTAACTGGCTGGACAAATCATTTAATCTATGACTCCTTCGGTATCCTTATCTGTAAACTAGAAATAATAACAGCCCTTACCCCTAGGGTTGTTGTGATGACCAAATGATGTACTTGTGAAACATTTAATACAGTGCCTGACATGTACTAGACATGTACTAGATGCTGAATAAATGTCTGCTTCCTCCCTTCGATAATAAGAGCCGAACTCAAAGCTTTCCATCTCTTGGTCACCATTGTACTGAGACCAAGGGGAAAGCCCTTATTGCTAAACTGGACCAAGCCTAAGACCTAGGCCTCATAGACCTCACCTTTCACCTCCTGCCTCAGCTCAGCTAAGACTTGACTCGGACATCAGACTCTCACTTTCAGGACTCACCTTTGCCTACTCCTGGTTTTATGGTTTTCAGGTAATTCATCAAATCATAATGTCTTCAGTTTTTTAAGTACCCAGTGACCCAATTAGCATCTACTGGGCAACACTCTCTACAAAGTTTTAAAAAAAAAAAGAGCAAGAGAAAAAGAAGATGTTTGAGAGAACAAGAATCCAATTCCATCCAGTTCGATTCAATCTAATCCTGTTCATACGATTTTATAAACATTTTGAAGATCTACTATGAGCCAGGTAGAACAGTGGATGAAGGTCTTGTCTGGGTATCAGTAAGACCTGAGTTGGAATTCTGCTTCAGGTATTTATTACCTGTGTGACCCTAGACAATTCATTTAACCTCTTTAAGCCTCTATTTCTTCATCTATAAAATGGGAATAATAGTAAAGGAATTACTATATGTGCAAAGCGCTTTGTAAGTCTTAAGACAACATAAAATAAATATGAGGTAATGGTATATGCTAGGCACTATGGGACATACAAAACCCAATATGACATCTAGGATCTCTTCCTTTGAGGAATTTATACTGTAGTATGAGAAATTACACATCTACCAACAACTATAATATGAGGCAGAATATAAGAGATATTTAAAGTCTTATTAGCATTCAGGGGAGCAAAAACCCATTAATGCCTTGGAGTGGATAGGTGGTAGTCAGGTACAACTTTCATGAGAAATTGACATTGGGGTTGATCTTTAATGTTATTGTTTTTTCCTTCTATTCTTTCAGAGTGTGCTTTTCCATGTATCTGCATTCTCAATCAATTATTCTCTCCTTTGTTTCTTTGGTGATGGGTTTCTTTCCCCTTCATTTGCTCATATTGTTTACTTTCTGACTCCTCTCCCCCTTTGATTGCAGTTTCCTTGTGAGCTTGACCTCAAAGCGCTCAGTCTCTTTCCAAGTTAAATAATTCACCAGCCTCAGTCTTTGCCCTAAGTGACTTCTCATGGGATAGAAGTGGCCGCAGCTAGATGTGGGGCTCTTTTCCCCAAGCTTAGCAGAATGCCACACAGCTACATGCAGGTGTTCTGCCCCCGTTTCCTCTGTTTCTCAGCTCTTTGGCTGAGCTCTGTTGTGCCACAAAGCACTGCCCTACTGAGTGCTTGTCACGGGTTTGAGCAGACTTCTGACATTTGGGTCTCTAAGGCACTGAGAAAAGAAAGAGATTGGGATGTAGAATTGAGTTCTGTTGCAAGCACATGATACATTTGGTGGAGTAAGTGGTAGGCAGTACAGAAAGGAATGCTGAGTAAATGAGTTAGGGGTTAAGGATTATTGGGTTAGTTCATCATATTTTTACCTTGTTTGGGTTTGTGGTATCCTAGATCACAGGGGCAGTTTAAATTACTTTTTTTCTGGCACATTATTCATACTTTGGAGAAGTCATGAGGATTGGAGAAAATGTCTAGTCCTCCATCTTGTTGTTCTGTGACCCAAAAGTCCAAGATCCCTTAATTGCCAAATCTTATGTTCCTAGTTCTCATCCTTCCTGGACTCTTTCTGAAGTATTGGGTACTGTTCACTGTATCATCCTATACATGCTTATCTTTATGGGTCTTCATGACACTGATATCTCTTGACCTTCTGCCTTCCCCTTATCTGACCATTCCTTCTTTCTTTCATATGGAAACATGTCTAATCAACAAGGCAGGGTCTGATGACTCACATTGCTTTGGGATACACACCAAATCTAATGCTCCCTAATTCCTCACCCTTAATTCCACTTTTTATATTCTTTGGTGACCAGGAAGCCAAGTCAATATAACTAAAGAGTCAATGGAGACTTAACTTGAATCTTACCCCCCTAGACCTATCAAGTTTTGGCAACAACTCTTTGCCTTTTACAGAAAGATGGTAGAGAAAATATGTCATGTCTACCCACATTAAGTGCTAGAATATCCTTTCTTTTTGAAAGTTGTTATCTCTCTGTATTAACTGTTGAATGCTTTATTTCCTTTCAATACTGAACCTAAAGTTCAGCTGCCTTTATTCCCCAACCACCACACTGATTGTATCTCTACACACATTTCAGATGCATCCTTTTCTCTCTCTCTAATAACATCACTATTATCCTAGTTGGAGGATCCTTCACCATCTGTCACTTAATTGTCTCCCTGATTCCAGTTTCTCCTTTATCCAATCCACACTCCAAAGAGCTACCGAGTTGTTATTTCTAAAACATAAGTTTGACCATGTCACACACACACACACACACACACACACACACACACACACACACACACTCACACACTACCCCTCAATACACTCCTGTGACACACTATTACCTCTTGGGACAAATATGAAGTCCTCTGTTTGGCATTTAAAGCCAGTGGTGTTCTGGAGCCAGCTTGAACTGGATCACAAAGTCAATTGTTAAATTTTTGGTGAGAACATTCACACCTCAGAAACCAACAAAGGCTGTATAATACATCAGTACTAGATGTATCTTTTTGTTGTTTGTCTAGACTTAAGAAAATGATGGGAAGATGTTAACAAAACAAATTAAACCTTAAATCAGGTTATATGTACATTTTCCCCCCAGCAAGCCAGTTGCTCAACTTTTACCGTCACACCACTATTTTAAAGCCTTTCTCAGCTTGACTCCAATCTACATTTATGGGCTTATTATACATTCCTCCCCTTCACACATTCTCTACTTCGATTAAATTGATCTTATTGCTCATGTCACACAACAGCCTATCTCCCATTTCCATGCCCTTGTACTGGTGACCATTCCCTATGGCATATACTACTTACCTCTGCCTCTTAGGTTTCCTAGATTCCTTCAAAGTTCATCTGAAATGCCATCTCTTCTCCTACTAACTGTTAGCACTCTCCCTCACCTCATTACCTTGTATTTATTTTGTATATGCTATATGTGTATATGTTGAATTTCCACTGGTGTGTGAGTTCTGTAAGGGTTAGAACTCTTTTCTTTTCTTTTCTTTCTTTCTTTCTTTCTTTCTTTCTTTCTTTCTTTCTTTCTTTCTTTCTTTCTTTCTTTCTTTCTTTCTTTCTTTCTTTCTTTCTTTCTTCCTTTCTTTCTTTCTTTCTTTCTTTCTTTCTTTCCTTCTTCATTTTTTTAGTCATGTCCTGCTCTTTGTGACCACATTTGGGATTTTCTAAGCAGATACTCGTGTGATTTGCCATTTCTTTCTCCAGCTCATTTGACAGATGAGGAAACTGAGGCAAATGGGATTTAGTGACTCGCCTAACACCCAGGGTCCCACAGCTAGTTTGAGGCCAGATTTGAATTCAGGAAGATGAGTCTTCCTGACTCTAGTGCAGCACTCTATCCACTGCACCACCTAGCTGCCCTTTGCTTTACTATGTGTTTAAAGGAATTTCTTTTCTTTTCTTTTCTTTTCTTTCCTTTCCTTTTCTTTTCTTTTCTTTTCTTTTCTTTTCTTTTCTTTTCTTTTCTTTTCTTTTCTTTTCTTTTCCAGTGGGGTGAGGTGAGGGAGGGAGAAATAATAGACTTGTTTATTATCATTATTATTATTATTATTATTATTATTATTATTATTATTATTTTAAATAAAGAGGTTGAAGGGGTTGCTGCAGCTGTAGAATGTCCCATGCACTTTCAGATGAGGTCACTATTTTTAGTTTTGCCTAATTGTTCTACTTTGTTAAGAGAAACCTCTCACAGAGTGGGGGTGGGGGGTAATTTGTAAATGTTTATATTATAAAAACAAAACACATCAATAAAACTTTTTTAAAAATGAACTCCGTTAACTTCTCATTCCCCAAAGCAGCACCAACCCCAGTATCGTGAATAGACAATGGCAAAGCCCGAAGGACTCTAAATAAGCAAATTCCAACTCCGGAATCAGTCCTGCCCAGGCATCATCTTCTAATTACATGGTTTGCATTAAAAAAGCAATAAAGCAAAAGTGGCTTCTGCTGCTAGACTTTCTCAAAGCTGTTGTTCAAATGTTTGACTGCCACTTTGTGAAGTTTTCGACCCTTCAGACTTTCACAAGTGGCTTCACCAGGGCCAGCATCTGAAACGTTGTATAGTTAACAAAAGGCTTTTGTGGCCACTATAACACTCTCTAAATGGGGGTCATTTTGATTAGACCTCTTAATCTTCGCAACAGCTTTGAGGAATGGGTACTACTGGAGGCAGTGCTGCACAGTACATAGCACACTGGCCTTGGAGTAAGGAAATCTTGGCCATGTGACGGGTCTGAACCTCAGTTTTTGACCTGTAAAATGGAGATGATCATAGCACCTTATCAGGTTATTAGGAATGAGGATTGAACCTATTTCACTGAGATCCAGGAGCTTCTTAATCTTCTTTGTAAATCAAAATACAGTGCCTGGTGCATATTAAACAGTAAGTGCTTAATAATTATTCACTGATTGATGGGGGGTTTGGAAGGGGTAGAAACTTGAACCCAGATCTTCCTGGCTCTGCTGCCATAGGGCTCTTAAAAGGTCAAATAATTTAAGTTGCTTAAAATGCTTCACAAATCCTGAAGGGTTATATAAATATGAGCCATTATAATTATCCCCATTTTGTAAGCAGGGAAACTGACTCAGAGAGCTTTGCATAAGGTTGTACTAGCTAGGAAGTGGTAGAGATGAGCCCAACTGAGGGACTTTTTCCATATTGCATAGCAAGACTGCTAAGGTTTGTCCTTTTCCTTATTATGGTATATATTTGAAGTAATTAATTAGATTTCATAAACATTAAAATTTTTTAAAAAGCTGTTTCTTAAACCAGATTACCTTCTATAATATAGATAAAATAAATCAAGCTCTTAGAAACCTCTGACAAAGCCTTCCCTTTGTGAGACAAAACAACTTTGATTCAAGTGAACAAGGGCCCTTCTGAGTTTGGGTGTTTCTCAAATGCTTATCTTAATCTTGTCTTCTGCCTCCTCCTTACCTCTTCTCCTCTGCCCACTGCTTTTTCTCTACTCTTCCTGTTCAGCCAGATGTCCCTTCTGACCCCATCCTGTCCTCCTCTCTTCCCCCTCCCCCTCCCTCTCATTGGTCCCCATCTCTTGCTAGTGATTACAGAAGCATTCTGGTTGATGCCTGTTGCCTGGCCCTACATGCTGCTGTTTCTTCTTTCTTCTTGACCTCCAAATTCCTCAAACTGAAGTCAATTTTAATAGATCCCCATAAATATGTGTGTGCACATACATGAGTATATTCGTACATATATACATGCATGCATACATACATGTATGTATATGTGTGTCTATGTATGTGTATGTGTATGTGTATATGTGTGTGTATATATAACATATATCACATATTACATGTAGGTATATGTATATATATCCTTCTTCTCAGAGGTTGCCCAAGTCCAGATGGCAAACTTGCTATCTAGAGATTGCTTTTCCTTCCTGCTCTGTGCAACATCGAATGCACTGGTGCTCTATAAATGTGAAAATAAATAAAATTATTAGTGGTCCCCAATGTATCGAAGATCAGAAAGGACTCAGTAATTCAGTGGAGTCTGGTTGGCTCTGGAGAGAGCCTGGCAGATTTGGTGGAGCCTTTGGAAAAGACTTGTCTTGGAGGAATGAAATGTTCAGGCATTGGGTGACAGCAAGTCAAGTCAGCCAACTCTTCCCAGAAGTTTCTACTTTTATTCCATTTTGTTGAGAAAAACAAAGACTATCCTTTTTTTTCTAAACCGTTCAGCCCATCCTACTTTACATACATCTTTTTTTGTCATTACACTGACCTAAAGTAATTGACTAACCTTTTCTTCTTCCTAATATACCAATCACTTCCTTTTAGCATTCACATAGAAACAGCATGACTGCCATGGAAGCATTTTCTGATTTGTATATTATCGCACTTTGCTGAGGCTCTTCTACGTTGGGAAGAGAAGAGCATCTCTCACATTTATCCCTTTATATCCACTCACATGGTCACCACCCTAGCTCAGACTTTTATATCTCTTGTCTAAACTACTTCAATACCCTCCTAATTGGTCTCCCTCCTACTAATTGCTCCACTCCGCAACTCAGCTTCCTCACAGCTGCAAAATTGATATTCATAAAGCATTGGTTTTACCATGTCACTTTCCTGCTCAAGAAACTTCAGTGGCTTCCATTTGCCTGCAGATCTCTTGAAAAGCCCTTCACAATCTGGCTCTGGGCCTACCTTTTCAGGATTATTGCATATTATTCTATGTTCTAGCCACATTGACTTCTGTGATGCTCCATCTCTTTTCTTCCCTGTGCCTTTTGCACATATTTACCTGGAAGGTGCTCCTTCCTTCCTCTCGTTGATCTCTTAGAATCCCTAGCTTCCTCCAAAGTTTAGCTCAAGGGCAAGTTCCTTATAAGAATCCTATTCTGACCCTTCTGATATGTAGTGCTTTCCCCCTTGGGAAATTATTTTGTTTTTATCTTATGCACTTTCTGTATGTACTTTGTTTGCTTTTCTAATAAAACATGAATTTCTTAGATACAGTAGGTATTTTATAACTTCTTGTTGAAAGAATTAACCAATAATTCCAATAACTATGCCTCCATATGACTTTCTGTTATTGCCAAAACGTGCTGTCATTTACCAAGAAATCAATGCTCCACGACACCTGTCAAATAAAATTCAATCTCATTAGCTTGACATTGAAAGCCAGTTTTGCCTCCCTGGTCATCACCTGTTGAATTGCAATCTGTGCTTTAAAATCTAACTCAAAGGCCATCTCTCCCAAGGAGTCGTCCCTGTTCCTACCTTCCTTCTTTCCCTCTATAGCTCTTTGTACCTCTCTGATGCATTTATCAGATAGTGTTGCCTATTATTATTAATTTTATAGGTGTCATGAATCTGTAGTAAGGTCCATGGGAACAGATATCATGTCTTTAAAATGGTTAACAATGAAAAGTATATTCTCCCTTCTTTTTCATTAAGCAGTATATTTTCAAGTTTTGTGTTTAACAGATTGTTGTTGTTTGTCCTTCGTACTCAAAGAAAACCAATGACATCAGAAGGGTAATATCTAGACGTGCAAGTGAACTGGAATTAAGTGAGGCAGAGCTGGGCAAAACCATCATATTCACTCTCTCTTCCAGAGTCATGGGATCCAGTGGTAAGATATAGATCAGGACCACTGGTCATGGCCCCAGATGCAGTGGGAGACCTTTTTAAGCTAAGGTCTTTCCCAGGTCTCAGTTTGTTTGAGGTAATTCCCATTCAGTAGCTAAAGGGTAGGTATGAATTGAGGCAAAAGATGACCTAGTTTGCCTTCACAAAAGAATTAATCTGGGAGAGGAAGACCCTCAAAGTTTCTCTATGTGCTTAACTAAGTTTGGTGGAAAGACCACTTGACAAAATCAGGGGATATAGGGTAGAATCATAGCTCCGGCACTTATTAGCTGTGCAATTTTAGGTGAAATAGTTAACCTGTCTGAGTCTCAGTTTCCTCATCTGAAAAATGAAGGATTGAACTATATAACTTCTAAGGTCTGTTCCACATCTAAATCTATGTTCTTATGATCCTAAAGACATATATGGATCTAAGATCCTGGGATAATCAGTCCTTCTTGCTCTCTTCTCTGTGTCCATGATTTGCTCTCTGTGTGTCCATTCCTGTATCATTTGCTCAGGACTTGGATAAATACAAGCATTTGCTCTTTTGTTTTCTTCACTTCTCCCCCCTTGCTTCTAGCTTTTACTGGCTCATCCAAGCCATGTTCATCATCTTCTAGGCTCTGAATGTTTGAAGTCCCTGTCTGGCCTCATGCTTGTACATCACCACTCTCTCTGTGACCCACATGTGTCTAGCACACTGTTTACACTGGGCTTTAATCTGTTGTTAGTGGCCGACTTTGGCATCCCCTCTTTATTCCCCGGGGACCAATCCCATGTTCCTCCTGCCGGCCGACCTCCCCATGGGAATATCCATAAGGAGTAGGAGATCTGGCCCTTAACCTCTAAATGTGGACCGTTGCCCAAATCTTCATTCCAGACTTTCCCTTTTCCCCTCTCTTTTGTAGCAACTTCTTCCATGGTACTGTCTAGCCAGTCAGTGACAGACAGTGGGATATCCTCCAAAACTATGCCAGAGATCACCCAAGAGATGTGGTGAGGGGTGATAACCAACATGGAGCTTTCTCCTACCTGTCCCCTCAAATGCAACTGAGCCATTCTGATACATTTTATCTCATCCCAGTGTTGCTTTTCACATGCTTGAGATATTCCTTTCCCTCTTCAGTATGATTATAAGGCTCTTCTCTATTATTATAAACAAGTGATTCATTGTTTTGCCTTTTTTTTTTAACATGTGCTCTGGTGTTTAATGATAGTTCTTTGCATTTTTGACAGATTGTAATGGTTTAGCCTACAATCCTTCCTTCCTATCCCCCTAGCCAAGTTACACTGGAACTGATTTATGAAATGGACTTGCTTTTTACTTATTTTATTCCTCATTATTCATATTTAATGTTACCCACACTTGACCTGCTGACTCTAATCCCTTAAACTGAATGATTCGCAGACACTGACTTTGTTCTCCCTGACAGGTCTTATCATTTTTTCATCTCTGCCATCTCCTTGCTAGCCTTTAAAAAGATCTTGGTCTTTCTGTATCTATTATCTGTTTACATTCTTCTCCATTATTTTAGGATTAATGTTCCTCCTTCAAGCATTATTCTCCAGGGTTGTTATTTTCCTTGTTCCTGCCTTCTGGCTTTCAGTTTCTGAGCCCAAACCCAACGAGCACCATATTTTCAGATCGGGGTGCTTAACTTTTTTTTTTTTTTGTAGTCTTGGGCTCCTTTGGAAATAATGTCAAAGCCTAAAGACCCTCCTTAGAATAGGTTTTTAAGTACGTGAAATAAAATACATTAGATTACAAAGGAAAACAATTGTATTGAAATACAATCATCAACATTTTCACGGTATTCTCAGATCCCTCGCAAACTCCAGGTTAAGAATTAGATTATCACTTTTATTTTCCTTTTCAGATGCTGGAAAGGAGGAATTTGGGGGAATCGTCACATCCAGGAATGGTTTGAGCCCATCTGAAAGTCCCTTTAGGGGAATCCTTCCCAGCCACTTACCTTTACATGTTCTCCATAACTGTCGCTGGTGCTGTATTAATACAAATTCTTGCACACACAGTCCTGTCAAGAGGCAAAACTTGTGTTTAGCCATTTTAAAATCTGTAGTTGTTGAAATGTTTTTTAGTGGAACTTCTCAGTATCTTCGAAGATATCAGTTGTAAGTTACTTCCAGAGGGAATAAGCCCTCAGAGAAGAGGTTCTCAAAGTGTGGGCTGGGGACTCTTTTGAAGTCTTTGAGACCTTTTAATTTCTAATACAGTAAATGTCAGTAGCTATAACCCACATAAACCAAAGCTCTTAGGGGGTCCTCAATAATTTTTAAGAGTGTTAGTGAGCCCTGAGACCAAAATGTTTGAGAACCGCTGACTTAGAATAACAATTTTGTTTTGTATTCTGAACATAAGACAGAAAATTAAGCTACAGATTCTGTCACTCACTATCCTGCTAGGAGACCTTGGTAAAGTTACTCATCTTTGTCTGCTCCTCACAAAAAAAGCATATCTACTTCTTTGGAATATTTTCCAGAGGAACAAAGACAAATTCTTTGCATAAGTAAAACTTGAAAAACCTGGTAATCACTGTCTCTAGCTATTGACTACTAGCTACTGATTTTTAGCCTCTGTGGAACAATTTTACTGGTGGTAGATGTGGGAGATAAAAGTAACTTCTGGATCTATTTGTAAATGCATGACATATAATCTATGGTTGTGGAGTTCAGTTCGTCAGATCATTGTACTGTTGATGACAAAGTACCAGTTGTGACCCTTCTCCCGGTCACTTAACTTCTCTTTATTCCATATTAAGGCAGCTGGTTCAGAGGAGGGGTTGGACCTTATACTTGCATATATCCAGTCATCCACACATCCTGTATATCCATATATCCACATACATAGTGGAATGGGCATGAGAGCCTAGCCACAGGTGGGGAAACCTACGGCTTCAAGGCCACCCTTGGCCTTCAAGGTCTTTGGGTGCAGCCTTTTGACTGAGTCCAAGTTTTAAAGAGCAAATCCTTTCATTAAAATGATTTGTTCTTTGAAGATTGGATTCAATCAAAAGGCCATATTTGTGGACCTAGAGGGCCACATGTGGCCTGGAGGCTGCAGGTTCCCCACACCTGGTTCAGTGTAAATCCGCCACCAATTCTAGAAAAACAACAACAAATGCATGTCCTATTGGCAATAGATCAGAAGAGTCATCCTGATATATGAATGATAGTTTTGTTATCAATATTATCAATGCCACCATCATCACCATCATCACTATGCTTAGAGATAGGGATAAGGACTGGACCTATGATTTTATTGGTAGAGGGAACTCCCAGAGGAGGAGACTCCCTTTATCAATGTAGGTCAACATTTTCTCAGCAATTTGTCATCTTAAAGAGTTGTCTAGAACAGTTAAGTGATTTGCCCAAGGTCACACATCCAGGATGGTTAAAGGGTAGGATTTGAACTTGGCCATCCTGGGTTCAAGGCTAGCCCCCTCTCTCAAATATACAATGCTGCCTCTCATTATCATCATTATCAACATTCACTCAATATTGTTCTCATCATCACATAACAAATGCACAGATTCATTCCAGACTTATGATTTCACGAGTATTGGGAATTCCCAGTATGTAAACTCCTTCCATTAATGCAGATTATAAATTCATCACTAACATATGGTCTTAAAGGTTAGGCTGGGGCACTGAAAAGTTAAATGACATACCCAAGATTACATGGCTAGTATATATTAAAGGCAGGATTTCACTCTAGCTTTTCCTGACTTCAAAGTCATGACTCTACCCATTACACCACCATATAAGAAAGGTTATTTTCCCCTCCAAACTTGAAATTCAGTAATACTAGATCCTAACACAATAATATTTTCACTCACAATTTATCCAAATTAATATCATTTAATAATTCATTAATATAAAATGTATCCAAAAACAAAAGTAAAATCATATTTCAGAAGGAAGGTTACTGCCAGGACAATAGTGATAAAATGTGTAGGATGGGATGTTCTGGGTGACATTAAGTCTATTCTATAATCACATTTTTTAATCAAATTTCCGCAGATCACTAGACTCTGCAATGCTTTTAAAAAATATCAGTCTTCTCAATATGATATAAACTATTGAGGTTGTTCTTATATAAGGCAAGCTTTTTCTAACTATGCAATACTGTCTATCCTGAAATTTACTTTTTCCCTTTGTTGATTTCCTTTGCCCATCAGTTTGGGTACATACAAGTATGTACAGTAGGAATCGTTAAGAGAGAAAAACTGATATATCAGATGTCACTGGTCTATTTCAGTGCATAACGAAAAACTGTCTTTTATTGATGCTTTGTTAGACCTATTCTCCTAGTATATAGATTAATTGCATGGAACTGTTAAGTACTTCAGAAGTATGCCATGTTTTTCAGCTGCTAAAGTTATCAGTTTAATTTACTGCTACTATTCTTGCAATGATCCCCTCCCTCCTAGAGATGATATACCAGACCTAGTAACATTAGAAGAATTTGGTTATTACATATACATCTCTGTAAGGGTGTGTGTGTGTGTGTGTGTGTGTGTGTGTGTGTGTGTATGTATGCATGTGTGTGTGCACACTCGTGCCTATCCTTTCATCCAAGTATCTGAAAATCTTTTACTCCAATTAGCTTGATGAAAGAATTTTTAAACTTCATTTAAGAAAGGGAGAAATGAGACAGAGGAAGGTTAAGGTTGATTTGCCCAAGGCCACAAAGTGATTTGGGGTGAAAATCCAGCTATATCTATTCCTCATTTCAGACTTCTAGTTAGTAAATCAGGTTTCCTACTTTTCTCTCATTTATTAAATTGATAAAATCACCACAGCCTGGAATTTAACCTATGTCCTCTCATCCCCTATTCCACTCCCCCTCCCCCAGTATCACCACTATTTGCCCTCCACTTGAGTAAAGCTTACAATTTGGTTAAAATAGACTTCTGATTTTTTTTTTGGTTTGTCAATTTTATTTTAATGACTTCTCTTAAGTAATGCTTACAAGTTTCATGAACTTTTCAGTTTAGAAAAAAACAAAAGCTCCCAACATTCCCAATTTCAGGTTCACAGAACAATTCTTAGAACCTGGGTCTTTCCTTGGTAAAAGTCAACTAGAGAATAGAAACAATTATTTAGACAACTGAGACAGTACAAAATTCCACTTAATGTGGATCTGCATGCTTTTTCAAGGGGAGGAGATTTCTTGCACTGACTTCTAGCTTACGTAACAAATTATGGCATTTTAACAAGATAGTGAGGCAGAATATACTTTTTCAGATGTATAACTGTTGATAATGCTTTACAAAACCGACTGCTCTTCTCTGCCACAATAACACCTGCGAACCTGGGCACTCCATTTCCACTGACTTTATAATAATGAAAGGATATTCACTTCTCTCTGAAGCCAGATGTGGAGGCACCATCTTTCTTAAGCCTGTTTTCTTACTGGAAAATGACCATAAAAATACAACCCTCATCTCTCAGCAGTGATAGATAAGAAATACCGAAAGAGCAATAATAATTAATGGTCAGACAAGATGAAACTGTCGTTGCTCAGACTGCTGTCTCCACATAATCTGTATTTTATACAAAAGGAGAAAGAACTCAATGGAATTTCAGCTGTGACCGGATAAAAACTGCCAACAAAATGTGATAAGGAAAGTCTAATGTGCATATTAATCATGTTTATAGCTCCTCATTTGTTGATATATTAGCCTCAACTCCCTCTTGAAATACATTTTTGATCACCAGTGGACTCATTTAATGCAACCAAACCTCAATAGAGTGCAATTAAAGTTTACAATTTTTATTAATTAGAAATAACTAATCTCTCCTATAAATCAAAGAACAAATGAGTTAATAATTTTAGGGCAAGATGAGAAGCTTTAGGGTAAGAGACATCTAGAAAGATTTGACACATGATGTAAATATGCCATTGTGTGTTTATTGCTTGAGCTAACATTCAGCACTTTTATTATCTAAATGGTTTTCCTAGATAAAACAAACCTATCCTATGAACCTATTTGAGGGATGGTTTTTCCCTTGAATACTGTAAATTTCTAACATGATGTATTTTAATTCTGTCTGTATCAACTGGATCACTGGGGGGAAAAAGGGGGAGGGGGGAGAAGAATATGTTTCCTTAACGATTTAAATGTAGAGAGTTAAAATGTTTGAGAAATGAACTATTTGATACTCGGAAAAAAGAAAAGAGTTGCAATGAGCAATTTCATCTTTTGACAAGGTATTCTGATCTCCTTGGGCATGAAAAAAAAACTGAGATAATGAGCCAAATTAGGAGGGAACCTTCTTGAAAATCTCCATTCCATTAAATCTTTAGAATCACTTTCAGCAATTCATGTATATTAGGAAAGGATGGGGTATGAAGAGAAGCTGGGACATTCTGATTTTAAGGGATGCCCAAAGAGGAGAAACTTTACTATTATGCCTTCAGATTTATTCTCTTTTTTAACAGACAATTTAGATGCCCTACCTTTTTTATTTTTCAGTGTTCTCCATGATCACTAAAGCTTCTAGATCAGGGGTTCTTAACCTGGGACCCACAGACCCTCCCCCCTTCCCCAAGGGGTTGACAGATTTCAAGGGATCCATGAATGTGGATGAGAAAAATAAATCTTTATTTATACATCTTTATTTTTACTAACCTTTAACTAACATTTTATATTTCCTTCAATTGTGAATTAAAAAAAAACATTATTCTGATAAGGGCTTCATGGTTTTACTAAACCAACAATAAAATCCATAGAAAAATGATAATAGTAAACATGACACAAAAATGGTTAAGAACTTCTGGTCTAGGACCTGGAAGAAAATAGTATTAATCATAGGGAGGTCATACTGCAGACAAATCAAAATCTTAATCTAAGTAAAAATATAATCCAGAATACTAGCATACTAGCATTTAATCCTACCAATGTATGATGCCATTAGTTGTAGTATCACTATGACATTATTAAAGGTGCATCTTGATGTCTTAGCATAAATGAATTAGAACACAGTGCTAAGATTGGGGTTCAACTCTCATCTGTGCCATTTGGCTTCATGTAAATAAAGGTGTTTTGTTTTGTTTTTTTCCAATTGAAAATTATACCCCTAATCTTGGTTTTCTGTGTTACCAATGTGTGACATTTGTACACATGCATGATGGGAATCATGAAAGAAAATGTGGCTAGCATTGTGTAATCCCTGTGTGGTGACCAACGGAAAAAAAAAAAGTACAAAGTACATATGTTACTCATAGCATCATGAATTTAGAGATGGAAGGAATCTGTGAGATCATACAGTCCAACCCCTTCATTTTACATATGAAAAAAACAGAGACCCAAAGAGATTAGATCATCTGTCCAAAGTTGTCACAGCAATGACAAAACTGGAATTTGAACACATGGCCTCTGACTCACAAGAAGCCTAAATCCAGTGTTCCAGCCACATCTCTATGGAGAAAAGTAGCTCATTATTGATTAAATAAATGTTTGCTGAATTGAAATGAAGAGTATACCTGTCCAGTGAGCATTTTTTAAGCTAGTAAGCATCTGTAGGAAGATGAAGTTTGAAGAAAATATTAAATTAATATTAATATTATTATATTACCTATAAATTAATATTAATAATTATGTTAGTTAAATTAATATTAAAGCTTAAACTTAAAGAAGTTTTCTCACTTATTCACAAGGCCTCTTAACATTAAAAGATCTATAGATGTTCTTTGCCTCCCATCTCAGCTTATCATCAGCTTCCTGGGGATTCAATTATCATCTCTATTCAGATCAATAAACATTTATGAAGCATCTACTAAATGCTAAGTGCTGAGGGTACAAAAAAGAAGCAAAAGACAGTCCCTGCCCTTGAGGAGTTTATAATCTAATGGAATTCAGATGATTCTCAGATCATTTGTTCAGCCCTAATCCCTCCCCTGACCTTCTAGTCCCACATCCCCTACTGCTTATTGAACATCTAAACTAGACTTATAGTTTATATAGACTTTAAACTCAGCATGTCTAAAAATAAACCCATTCTCTTTCCTCCCAACTCTTCCCTCTTCCTAATTTCCCTATTGTAGTCAAAGTGGGGTGCTCAGGGTGTTCAGCACCTCTGGTCTGAGGGCTAGCTGAGCCCTTTACAGAGCTTCTCATCCATCTTTGGTGTCCACCTGGCACTCAACTCTCACTTGTGGCTCTAAGAAGCTGTAGCATGCACAGCGACCACACTGGACAGATAAGCTAAACCAGTTTAAGGGTAACTGAGAGGCCTCAAACTCATTGATGAGTCAAGGGGATGTCTACCCCAAGCACATGAAGACTCCTCTTGTCCCCCGTGGTAAGAAAAATTTGTTCCAATGGCCATGAAAGCGACTGAAGCAGGCACTTCAGAGAATTTACAGCTTGATTAAACATCGAAGTCTCCAAGGTCATCCACTGCATCCCAAGCCTTCTTGTCTTGATTTTTGTCCTGTCACTGGAATTCAATGACTCTGAAAGAGTGAGGCTTATGACTTTGTTCAACTTTGCCTCACTTAAATCCAATTCACACTCAAGTCAAGACATCACCCATCATATTGTGATGTCATTGGCTGTCTTTGAAAAGAAAGGATGACCGACAACATGATAGTCAAAGGTAACACCATCCTTCTAGTCATCTAGGCTTACAACCTAGTTGTCAACTTTGACATTTCACTTTCTCTCACCCCTCACTCCCTCGTATTCAATCAGTTGCCAAGTCCTGTCATCTCCACCTTTACATCTCTTGATTATGTGCTGTTATTTTCTCTGATACTTCCACCACCCTGGCGCAAGCCGTTATCACCTCATACCCGGATTATTACCATAGATGGCTCATTATTCTCCCTTCCTCAAGTCTCTTCCTACCTTCATCTCTCACTATCACACACATATACACACTACACACACACACACACACACACACACACACACCATTCAATAAAATCCAGTGGTTCCACATTGCCTCCAGGATCAAATACAAAATCCTTTGCTTGGCTATTAAAGACCTTCACAGACTGGCCCCCTCCTACATTTCCAGTCTTCCTATACCTTACTCTCCTCCATATTCTCTGGCCTCTTTGCTTGGTATCTCAACTAAAGGCATTTTCACTGGCTGTCCCCCATGCCTGGAATTTTCTCCCTCCTCGTCTCTGCTTTCTGGATTCCCTGACTTTCTTCGAGTCTCAGTTAAACTATCACCTTCTATAGCAAGCCTTTCCCAGTCCTCTTTAATCTTAATGCCTTCCCTCCGAGATAATCTCCAATTTACACTGTATATATCTTATTTGTATGCAGTTGTTTACTTATCATCTCCCCCATTAGACTGTAAACTATTTAAGAGTAAAACTAGTTTGTTGTTGTTGCTGCTAATGATTTTCATTTTTATTTTTCTTTGTATATGCACTGCTTGGCATAGCACCTAATACATAGCTGGCATTTAACGAATTCTTAAGTTGACTTGATCTGCATTGTTTTCTCTTCTAAGATCACCATATTATTCTACTTCCTTTCCAAATACTTTAAAAATACCAATTCAGGGAGGGGTAGAGGGAGGGAGAGAATTTGGAACTCAAATTTTTTTTAAAATATCAACAATTGTTTTTAACACATAATTGGAAAATATTTCATGAAACAAATAAAAATACCAATTCATACTCAGAAAATAAGATGGTTTCTAATCCTTTTGTGGATCATAGTACTACCTGTAGTTCTGGGCCATCGAAGTCTCTTGGCTGCAGTTGCTTGAGCCTTTTTTTTTTTACCCACCTGGTAGGTAATACCATCACTAATACTTAGACCACTGCTTTTATGATCCGCCTGGATTGTTGTGACCCAAGAGGGGAGATGGGGAGGAATGCTCACAAACTCTCTAATGGTGATTAGATTTTCCAATATTCTCTTAAAAAAATTAAACATCAAGATTAAGTTAACCATAGACTCTTTGGAGGTGCAAGAGACCTCAGAAGCAATCTTGCCCAATACTTCCCTAAAACAAAAATCTACTCTAAAACATTCTCAATAAATAGTTGCCCAGATTCCATCTGAGCAGCCCTAGGGATGGCACATATTCAAAATTTACCAACACCCTCATACTGATTTTCTAATTGGGCTAAATGCATGTGAGACGTAGAATAAAATCATAATATTCTTTTCAAAGCACAGACACTCCTGTGATGTGAGTAAGATGTTGGGCTTTGAGTCTGAAAGACTTGCATTCAAATCTGGCCTCAGCCATGTAGCTGAATGTGGAACTGGGCAAGTCACTTAACCTTGATCTGCCTCAGTTTTCCTATCTCAAATGAAGATAATAATAACATCTCTCTCATTGGGAGATCAAAGGAGATAATATGTAAAGCACTGTTTTGCAAATTTCAAAAGGCTGTAAAGGGCTAGCTAGTATTATTACTATTATTATTTTAGAAGGGATATCTCAGAATAATACTTAAGAACATATGAAGACAATTTGTTGTTTTAACTATTAATGAGCTCAGAAAAAAATGAATGCAAAGATACAAAGGCCACTTGGGGAGAACAATGATGTGACTTCTCAGGAAAGTCAACTTGATAAATCCCGTCAATAAACAATCTGCCATCTAATCTACTGACAATTTTATAAAAGGAGATGCTGAGGAGATACAGGCACATATGGTGAGGAAGATTGCTTTTGTGACATTTTTAGTAGGGAATGTTGCCATTTTGAATATTCTTCTATCTATCAGGAAAAAATGGGGTAAAAGAATACCATCAAGAAAACTTCCCAGGAAGCCAGGCTTCAATGGAGATAAATTGTCATTTTCACCTGGAACGTGGACTTGGGCAACTCTCTTGGGAAAACAGCCCCTCTTAGCTGCAATCAGCATTCATTGGCAGAAGGGATTAAAATTTTCCTAGGGGTGGAGGGATAAAGGAATTTCATTTACTACTACATCCCTGACCTTGGCATGTAGGGGAAGGAAAATGGTGTTTTGCTCCTTTTCATGTATTAGGTCAAGTAAGATGGGTGCAGTGTGTGCCGAGGAGAACAGATGCTGGCATTGTCCCAAATAAGAAGAGACAGGTTCCTTCTTTGAACTATCTCTTTGAGTTTTTTTCCATCATGGGTTTAATTATGAAAGCTACGTGCATTTGATATATAGCCCAAACTAGAGATTCTAAGTTCCTTGACAGCAAGGAGTCTTCTATAGTCCCCGAAGTGCTCAGAGAATAGTATTTGCTCATTACATTTTTTTTCCTCCTAAGTCAAACTTGTGATTTCATTGGGGTAGGGAACTCATGATGAAGAAAATCCCTGGCAATGCAAGTTGTTATCTGCTCTGCAGTTCAAGGGCTGCCTGGAGGCACTCAGAGATTAAGTGACAAGTCCAAGTTCCCAAGGTCAATATACCTTAGACTGTGAGAGTTGAACACAGGTCTTCTTTACTGTCAACTCAAATAATCTGCCTCCAACAAATATTAGCAGGTAATAAGCCATTTGGAGACAATGTCATCCCTTGTCCATTAGTGTGCTAACCTCAAAGTCTAGTACCACATTTTACATGTAATAACAGTCAACTAGCATTTTTAGCACCTACTGTGTGCTAAGCACTAGACTACAAAGATAGTCCCTGATCTCAAACAGCTTATAGTCTAATGACTGCTGAATGAATGAAAATTTGATAATTTGAACTGAGACTATTTCATTCTGCTGAGTCACATAAGACCATTTTGCAAGTGGGAAGAAGGGTGCTTTGATGATTTTATCCACTGGTCTCCCACATTTGTACTGTGGCAAGTTTCTGTTGGCTCTTTTCTATGTGGTACTGGAATCAAGCAGCTGTGAAAGCCTGACATTTTCCTTGTTAAGAAGCAGCATGATCTAGTTGAAAAACCTCAAGAAAATCTGAGTTCATATTCTGCCTGATATTTAGCTAACTTTTTCTTGAAATGAATTGGAACCCTGAGCGAAACATTTAACTTCTCTCATAACTCATCTGTGACATGGGGAAAATAATACCTGTAATACCTACCTCCCAGAGCCTTTGTGGCTCAAATGAGATGAGGAAGGAAGGAAATAAACATTTGTTAAGCACCTGCTATGTGTCAGGTATTATGTGTACTAAGTGCTTTTACAGATAAGTGCTATTATCTTCTGCATTTTACAGTTGAGGAAACTGAGGCAGATAGGTTAAGTGACTTGCCCAGGGCCACACAGTTAGTTAGTGTCTGAGGTCAGATTTTAACTTAGATCTTCCTGACTCCAGACCTAGTACTCTATGCACTGTGCCACCTTTGTGAGGCTTAAGTAAACACTAAACATTATTAATATGATCCCTATATGTGCTCTTAGGGAAGCTAGGTGGCACAGTGGGTAGAGCACTAGAGTCAGAAGGATCCCAAGTTCAAACCTAGCCTCAGATACTTACTAGCTGTATGATTCTGGGCAAGTCACTTAACCCTGTTTGCCTCAGTGTCTTCATCTGTAAGGTGAGCTGGAGAAGGAAATGACAAACTACTCCAATACATCTTTGCCAAGAAAACCCCAAATGGGGTCATGAAGAGTCAGATATGACTGAAAAGATTCAGTAGCAACAAAAAGGCATGTTATTTAGTTAAGACTGAAATTTGTCTTCTGTAGCGCACTTAGAGGTAAAAGGCACCATCTAAATGTAAATTATTTCTTTGCTGGATGTCGCACTCTGGGCTTTAGAAGGTATCTTTGCTCCAAAGCACATAGCAAGAGGGTGAAATATTTCACCAGCTTGTGTGAAGCTGCTGTTTTGAGAAATGGGGTATATGTTGATGAATATCCTTTCCATGCCGGTGTGTGCTGGAGATATTGTCAGACAGCATGCCAAGAGAGGCCAAACTCTCACCCATTGCTCTTTTAACCTGGTGACGAATGCAACACTGACAAGTCTAGGAGAATAAGGGTTGTGAATACTTAATACATATCACCCCACTCCACTGATGGATCCATCAGTCAGTCAATTAATATTTATTAAGCACCTATCATGTGCCAGTCACCCTGCTAAATACTAGAGGTACAAAGAAAGGCACAAGACCATCCCTGCTCTCAAGGACCAAACAATTTAATGAGGGAAATAGCATGCAAACTGTAGAAAAACAAAATAAATGCATGATAAATTGAGAGTAATCTCAAAAGGAAGGCACTAAGTTTAAGGAGGACTAGAAAAGGCTTCTTGTAGAAGGTGGGACTTCACATGAGACTTGAAGGAAGTCAGAGAAACCAGAACACAGAGAAGAAGAGGGAGAGAATTTCAGACATGGAGGGGAACCAGTGAAAATGTCTGCAGTTGGGAGATGGAGTGTCCTTTGGGAGGAATAACAAGGAGGTCAGTATCACCACATCAGAGAATATGGAGGAGAGAAGATGTAAGAAGACTGTAAAAGTAGAAGGGCATCAGGCCATGAAGGTCTTTAAAAGTCAAGTGGGGAGGTTCGGGGGGGTTTATATTTGTTATATTTGGTCCTGGAGGTAAGAGGGAGCCACTGGAATTTATTGAATGTTGGGGGGAGGGGGAGAGAACATTGTCAGATCTGCACTTTAGGAAGAACAGTTTCATAGCTAAGAGTGGAGGAGGGACAGGAGTGTGGACTTGAGGCAGGGAGAGTAACCACCAGGCTATAGTAATAGTCCAGGTATGAGGTGATGAGGGCCTACACCAGGGTGGTAAAAGCATCGGGGGAGAGAAGGGAGCATATGAGAAAAATGAGGTGAGGGTAGAAATAATAGGACTTGACAATTCACTCATCTTGAGTGACAATACTCTCGTCTTGGCAACTCTTGACTTGCACATGAATTGGACTTCAATGATGCAGAATTGCATGAAGTCATCAGCCTCACTTTCTCTTCCAGAGTAATCAAGTCAGGACAACCTACAATGGCCTGGGATGCAATGAATGATCTTGACCAAGTCAAGATGAGAGTGAGGAGTAGAACATGATACCTATGATACTTTTTCCCTCTGTCAGTTGGCATAAATTGGACTGAATCCCTTAAAATGCAACATATTAGTTAGGTCTGAACATCAGGGCTGGACAGACTCACAGGACAATCAAATATCTGGCTTGTGGGTTGGCTCCATCAGGAAAGTCAAGGAGAAGTAATGATTTGAGGTCTCTATAGATAGGCTCTAATTAGAGGTCTTTAAGAACCACATACCAGGTGAACACAGAAAAAAGAGGAGAATGAGAATCACCAGGTACTCCAGAAACCTGAATAAAATTCAGATCAACAAGTCAATCCAATATATATTTAGATAGTTATGCATCCACAAATTTCTGCATAGTAATAGTTTGCTTCTTACAAAGTCTTGTGAATAATTAAATATTCTTTCATGAAGGCAAATGAGAGGCAGCATACCTGGGAGATAAGATGTCTACCAGAAAATATGTCACTCAACCTGATTGCTAGCTTCTGTCCCATTTCTCTGTCCATCCTCCACAAATGAACTTCTACTTTGCTTTTTAGATGATAATTTCCTTAGTTCATCTCTAAATACCTTATTTCAAGCACCTCTTTAATTTTAGGCCCCTAGAACTTTGTGAAAATGTGACTTTTGTGTCTCTGCTGGAACACCCTTGAGCTCTCACTTCAAAGTCCAGACTTTAAGAATTTGAGTGCATCTTCTAACCCATCCCATGGGCTGCCTTACCCCTATGTATTTATTGGTCTCCTTAGCAAGGTACCAGAAATTCTTTACCTATCTTATATTTTACACATGGGATCTTTCTATTTTCTGACATCATCATCATCACCATCATCATTGCTAGCATTTGTATAATGTTTTAAGTATTGTCTAGTTTTATCCTCCTCAAAACCCTAGGAGGTGGGTGCCATTATTATCTTCATTTTAGAGATGGAGGAACTGAGGCAGCAGGATTTGAATTCAGGTCTTTCTGGTTCCAAGTTCAGTACTCTATCCATTGCTTTAACTAGCAGCCTCTACAGCATCTTGGAAAGTTGCCTGGTTTGCTTTGTGGTAATTGTCCAAACTTACTATGCATATATACATATATACACACATACATATGTATGCGTATGTGTACATATATATGCGTGTGTATGTATATATGTACATATATGTAGGTATATGTGTGTATATATGTAATTTAAATTATCTAGATCATTCAGGCCTAGATCCACTTTCAAAAGATAGATTAAAAAATTGGTATTTTTTGAATAATTCCCTTGACAAGTTTTCTGTTGCTATGTGTGAAGCACTGTGTTCTTCCCTGGGGATGGGGGAAAGGAAGGGAATAAGCATTTATTAAGTACTCACTACTGGCTAAACCAGGTACCCCAAGCAAGTGAAGACTTCCCTGGGAGGAATGGGTAGATGAAAACAATTTGTTCCAGTGGCCATGACAGCAGCTGAAGCAGGGAGTGTGGAGTGCTTAGAGTTGGTCAGATATCAAAGACCCCAAAATCATTCATTGCATCTCAGGCCATCACCAGTCGCCCTGACTTCTGTCTTGCCACTGGACTTCGATGACTCTGGAAGAGAAAATGAGGTTGATGACTTCATGCAACTCTGCCTCATTTAAGTCCAATTCATGTGCAAGTCAAGACATCACCCATGATGTCATTGGTCCTCTTCAAAAATGAAGGACAAACAACAACTATGGTCCAGGCACTGTACTAAGAGATTGGCAAAAGGATATTCTACACAGCCCCTCCCCTCAAGGCACATACACTCTTTTAGGAGGAGAAAATTAGGATATGTGAGCACATGTTAAAAACCACAAACTAGGAAGTATACAATGTAAGAAGTGAGAAGGAATCACCAAGGGCCAGAACTGAACAGGAGGAGACTTGATTGCATTTGTAAATTGTATGGTGTTTTTAATGATGCCAACCTTCTCTTTGATATAAACGCCTGTTTTTAAACATCACTATTCTTCCAGTGAAGCCACGTGACTATAAAACATGATTACCACATTCTCTGAAGTTATCGGTCAGTCATCAAGTACTTGTTGTACGTTTACTCCCTGCAAAGGGATTCTGCATTGGGGCTTCGTGGAAAAGTGAAAACCCCTGCCATTACAGAACTCCCTTTTAATGGAGGAGGAACTATTCAAATTGCTATTTTAGTCAGTCAACCAAAAAGCCTTTAGTAAGTGCTCACTGTTGAGAATGACACCGAAGGTGTTAACCTGGGGGCTGAGTCGATACCTTGACAGTTAGGAAGAGGGGAGAGTTTGATGGAAAAAAAAATCATTAGCTTTGTTGGGGGCCTGTTGAGTTTGAAATGCCCATGGGACATTCAGGTGGATACACCCAAAAGGGAGCTCGTGCTCTGGGACTTTAGCTCGGGAGAGAGATGACAGATGGATATTATAGATTTGGGTGTTGTCTGAACAGAGAGGATAATTGAATTACAGTTCCAAGACTTGAGATAGACTTGGTGGGTATAAGTAGGCTATGCCATCCAATTTACTCCGATCCAATTCAATATGCATTTATTAAGCACCTAATATGTGCTGTTGCAGGGGGTAGAATGCTAGGCGTAGAATCAGAATGACTCCTCTTCTTGAGTTCAAATCCAGCCTCAGACACTTACTAGTTGTGTGACCCTGGGCACGTCTGCCTCAGTTTCCTCATCTGTAAAAAAAATTAGTTGGAGAAAGAAATGGCAAACCATTCCAGTATCTTTGCCAAGAAGACCCTAAATGGGCTTGTGAAGAGTTGAGCACAACTGAAAATGACCAAACTACAACAAAGCATTAAACTACACCAAGATTTGGGACATCCTATGTAGGAATGTACAGCTGCAGGCATGATGAAAATACTTCATGGTTTTTAGAGTACGGTGGCAAATCAAACGGCAATGCCTCAGTGCTCAGAGGGCACAGTGGCAGGTCTGATGGCAAAGTCCAGTGGGTCTTAGGGTGTATTTCTTTGTAACAGCTTGGACCAAACAAACAGGCACTTTAAAAGGCCCATTGAAACCGACGATGCTTGTAGTCATATTTGTTTTATTATGGCCTTTTATGTGTTCTTACTGATGCTGGAAAGACAATGATATCTCGGGTAATAGGGCAGCCTGGAGAGGCAGTCTGGTATAGTAAAAAGAGAGCCCTGGATCTCAGATCAGGAGACACCTGGGTTTGGATGCCGCCTCTACCACTCGTCGGCCATGCAAACCTGGACAAGACCCTTCATTTCTCAGGGTGTTGGTTTCTTCTTCTGTAAAAAGAGAATAACAACCTGTAGTACCTATCTCCCAGGACTGTTGGCAGGATTATATAAGATAATGAATATAAAGCACTTGGCAAGCCTGAAAACACCATATAAATGTCAGCTGTTATTAAAGTTACCCAATCACATTGCTGTTTCTGTTATCATCAGATTATGTGTAGTTCTCAAACAGTATTGCTTTTAGAACTGTTAACTGCACTCATCCAGAGCTAGGCTACTTTACGAGAGATAGCTCTCTAATTAGCTGCCTACCGTTGGTATCCTCTGCATACTCCCTGTGCAATCCAAATGTTCACTTATCTGGAGTAATGTGCTATATGACATCCTTCTGGTTTTTTGGAGAACATGGTTACCATTCCCAGGCTGCCCCCACACTATGTCTGATATGTATCCTACGAGACACAGCTTTCCAAGGGGCATGGTGGGGGAAGAACCTCACCTGAGCTTAAAGTTCTTGTAACAAAATCCAAAGAATGGTTTATTGATTCTTAACTTTTTTTTATAGACACATTTCTGTAGGCCTAGAATATGTATATATAAAGTGTCTAATGTTTTATACACTGATAATCAGTGAATTGATTTGAGGAAAGAAGGAAGGAAGGAAGGAAGGAAGGAAGGAAGGAAGGAAGGAAGGAAGGAAGGAAGGAAGGAAGGAAGGAAGGAAGGAAGGAAGGAAGGAAGGAAGGAAAGGAGGGAGGAAGGGAGGGAGGGAGGGAGGAAGGAATGGAGGGAGGGAGGAAGGGAGGGAGGAAGAAAGGAAGGAAGGGAGGGAGGAAGGGAGGGAGGGAGAGAAGGAGGAATGGAGGGAAGAACAGAAGGAGGGAGGGAAAGAAAGGGATGAAGGGAGGAACAGAGGAAGGGAGGGAAGAAAGACAGAGCATTTGAGCATCCTAACAAAGTGTCCTGAAAAAAAATACATATAAAATCTTGTTTAAAAATGTTTTGTTTTATCCAGGATTTATTGTAATTCAAAAAATATTTATTTAACACCTAATTCTATAAATAGTACCTTTACTTCAATATTATGCATTTCAACAAAAATAAAATATGACAGCTTCTACCTTCAAGAAACTTGCATTCTACTTCTAGGGATTAATTTCTATGTTTTGCCACTTTCAATTAAGTGTAGACTCTATAGCCACGTACCAGAGAGCTATAGTTACCAATAACATTGCAATAAAAGACTTTTGCTTGTTTTTTTTAAATAAATTTTTTTGGTATTTTATTGGTATTCAATTTAACAGTTATTCAAAAACAAATTCTGAAATACCTCATCAAAAGGACTATCCTTGTTAAATTGACAAATGCAGTATAGGACTTAGATTTTTTAAAAATTAGAGTCCGGGGTGGGGAACCTGAGACCTCCAGACCAGGCCTCAGGTGGGTCACCCCACCCTTGAGTTAGGCTTTATATTTCATTTATTCACTCTCAGAGAAATGAAGTGTTTTACCTATGTTAATTTTCTGGATAATTGAATCTCACCATGTAAAGTATCAATTTAAAAAAAAATAACTGTTTTAGATAGAAGTCTTTCTATAACTGTGTCACTTATCTCCCCAACCTCTTAAACAGAGTATACTTAACTTTTAATAAAAGGTTTTTGAAGGTGACTTTTTAAAGATAAGAATCAAGGATATAGGAAGAATAACTCTTCCAATTCCCACCCCTCAAAAAAAAATAATAGCATGTAAATTTTCTTCATGGACAGAGTGCTAAACAGAAAGTCCTACATTTAAACCCTGTTCAAGACATTAACCGTTCCAGACAATTGCTCCAGCTGTGTGACCTGGAAGAAGTCTCTTTATTTCTCTCAACCTTGGTTTTTTTTATCTGTAAAATAGTGATAAAAATAAGGTACTTGTTAGGATCAAACGACAATATATGTAAAGCATTTTGCAAGCCTTAAAGTACTATGTAAGCTTTAGCTATTGTTTCAATTAAACCGTTGGCTTAGCAGGAACCAGAGGTGAATATCCTGAATTCCACAATGTGATAGGTCTAGCATGCAGAATGTGCAAGGTCTGCTTCCCGACATACTGAAGCTTATGCCCCGGGGAAATCATTCTGTAGCTCCATCTGGAGACAACATATGGTACACTAACAGGTTTATCTTTGTAATCTCTATTTACAAACAAGGTGCATTTGTTCTCCACACAGTTTGTCTTTGCTGCTGACTCCCTGGGATACAGTTGCAACTTTAAGACTCTGGTCTTTGATTGCTGGAGTTCTTATCAGTGTTTGCCCTTTCAAGGTAATTCCT
This sequence comes from Phascolarctos cinereus, assembly GCF_003287225.1. Classification (NCBI taxonomy): domain Eukaryota; kingdom Metazoa; phylum Chordata; class Mammalia; order Diprotodontia; family Phascolarctidae; genus Phascolarctos; species Phascolarctos cinereus. The sequence goes on from NW_027555958.1 coordinate 181,608,621, forward strand.
GCCAAGAAGCCCCTAGTCAAGTTTGTAACACTGCCAGGGGCAACAACTCCTGAATCCTGTTAATGTTTGTGCTTTTACTCAGCCACATGTAGTCAATCCTTAATTTCCGCAGGGGTAATATTCCTAGAAAACATTACAAAAGTTTTAAAAAAAAAAGAGAGAGAGAGAGTGTTAATACATTGAACCGATGGGAAATAGGGGGTTATGTTCCTACAACTGCCAAAAACTATAATCTTTTGCTAAAGATTGCTGAAAATGTGCTTTTCTGCATACAATTCTTTATAACAAAACATTAATTCTCATAATATGCACTTTTTCTAGCACAGTAACCGTGAAATAACCCATAAAATGTAGTACACAAAGTAAAATTGGTAACATGCAAAACATTTTTTCTCACTAGTAATTCCCTAGAATTCTGTGACCTTTTGTGCTAATAACTCAATGAAACACACATGCAAACATTTATTTCAGACAATATCCACTTTTTATAACACATGAAATCTACAGTACCATAAATACTGTACAGCAAATAAAAATTTTAATACCAATACATTTTTAACCTGAAACTCACCTTTCACCATATCGTATTGTAGTGTGAGGTCATTTTCCCTCATCCTGCAAGTGAGAGGTTACTTCAGCACTTTCTGGAGCAGATTTACAAATACTTTTATGAATACTTTCTTCCTTTTGGTGCATATAACGAATTGTCAATTTGTTAACACTAGACTCCTTGCCAGCAGCAGCTACAGACATACTGGCATAAAGTTTATCTAACACCTTTATTTTCTCACTAAGCCTCATCACTGACTTTGCACACTTGGGCTTAGAGCCCAAAGGACCTGAATTATCCTTTAGGGGACATAATATCAGCATAAAACTCGAGTTTTAAAGGCAAACAATGAAAATATGCAACAAATGCACGAGGAATTCTTTACAGTAATGGGATGAACAAGATCAGTGAAACACCTAGTAGGATACCAGCATAGTACTAACACTAAGATACTGCATATAGCCATGAATGTAGGGGGTTGCCAGTGCAAAAGTAAAAATGAAATTGCTAATAAGATCATGGGAGATTAACTATACCTCGTGGTCTAATGCCCACCATGTTACTGGTTGGTGCTGATGGGGACATTGGGTATGTAGAAGACTGAAGCCATTATGATTTGATGAATTTAACTGAAAATAGGTAAGGATAATTCCATGAGTAAAAAAAAGTAAGAGACTGCCTATCTAATATGGATGAGGCAGCTGGATGGCAGAGTGGATAGTATGCTAAGCCTAAAGTCAGGAAGACCTCAGTTCAAATCTACCCTCAGATACTTACTAGTTGTGTGACCATCAGCAAGTCATTTAACCTGTTTGCTGCAGTTTCCTCATTTCTAAAATAGAGATAACAACAGCACCTACTTCTCAGGGTTGTTGTAAAGATCAAATGAGATATTGTTTGTTTTGCAAACCTTAAACCATTATGCAAATGCTAGTCATTATTATTAGTTATGACTAGAAGAGGAGACCAGTCATAAAAGCATTCAAATTTCATCATTCCTGGAAAAGACATGTCAGTCATTTGTCCTCAAGCTCTAATCATCATTCTTGTCCAAAACACTTTTTCTTGTACATTTCTTTGCAATATGTGTTGTTTTTCCCTTATTAGAATATATGCTCTTTGAAGGCATGGTCAGTCTTGCTTGCTAATTAGGAACACTAGTATTTAACATAGTAAATATATGATAAATGCCTTTTCAATCATTCACTCATCATTCCATCTATCCATCCATCCATCCGAGAGAATTTGGGGAAGCAGGAGGAAGTAGAAATCTGAGGCTTGAATGACATAATTATTCACTGGACTTAAGGCTGCTTTATCATACTTGCTTTGTAGCTGACATGAAGAGAAGCTTCAGAGGAACAGAGATTTTGCGGACAGAAGCCAGAAATTTTCAAGCAGGCAGAGACTACGTATTTTTCTGGCTGTTGAGTACAACTAACATGAAGAGGACAGGCTCTAAGGATGAGGGTATTCTCTATAAAGGCTACATTGACCCAGGAGTTTTATATGCTGAAAGGACTGGCAATCAGGAGACCCAAATTCTAATGCCAATTCTGGCAGTAGCTAGCTACTTTGGGGTGTCAGTATTGACATCATGAAATGAAGTGGAAGGACTAGTTAAATATAAAGTCATTCCCAGCTCTAAAATTATCTGATACAAGGTAATATATGATATGTTCCACAAGAGATGTACAAACTATTATACTACTTCGGAGAAGAGAGGCCTTTTCACTGGGCTGATCAGAGAACTCTTCAGGAAGGAGGAAAAAAGAAGAACTGCCCTTAAAAGATGGGTAGGGTTGGTATAAATGGAAATGAGAGAGAGGGCATTCCAAATGACTGTAACCCTTGTGTTATGGGACATTCTAGAGCCTGACTGTACTTTGGAAATATTTTCACATCTCAAGCTCATTTTCCCCTAACCAGAAACTCTGAGAATTCCATTGCCTATTACTACCCATTATGTTGTCACCAACGCACCTTGCATGCACATAGTTCACTAAGCTCAAAACAAAGGGGAAAAGTTTACTTACGAATTGAAGAAAACAAGTAGAACCCTTACCAGAGCTCATAGAAAATATAAACATTCAACAATAATTGATCCCTGTCCTCAGAAACCTGTAAAGCCTCAGTTACTTACAGTTGTATGTTAGATGGAGCCCACAATAGATGCTATCTCCAACAGATCCATAGTATATACCACCCACTATAGACCTCCTCAGCTCTAGCAAGTGACAAAGCAGACCCTTTTCCCAGTGCACAAGCCTCTCTTCCATCACAGGCCCATTTCCATAGGGAGAGGGAAATGTTTCAATGTCCTCTGTGATGAGATCACAGCTAAAATTTCAGGCCAAACCAGGGTACTTCCAGTCTGAAGCCTCTTTCTTATACTCTGGCTCATACACACCTTACACAAAAGTTAAGCCCAAAGTAGAAATCACAAACTTTCTCATTTTATCATCAAATGGGTTTCTATCATTGACACTGAGTTGGGTCAGGGTGAATTCACAATCAGATGCTCTCTTTCCCCCAACTACCAAGTAATGTGTCTTCTGCCCTCGACTCTAAAAGCTTGACCAAACACCTCAATTTCCTCCCAGTAAGGTAGGATTAACATGATACTAACTAAGTAGCTGTGGCTAGGTAGGGAGACAAAGGAATCAAAAATGACTGAGTCTTGAGGTTTGTTTGACCAGGAGGATCACAGGGGCTGTGGGGAGAAGAACACAAACAGAAGTCATAAGAAGGAGCTGGGTTATTGGAGAGAGGTGATTGATGAATTCAGTTTGGGAAAGGGTTGAGTTAGAGCTGTCAGTGAGACAGCAGGTGAAACTGTCTAGTAGGTGTTTGGAGATGTAGGACTGGAGTTAATTAGATCAGGTCCAGTGAGAGATTTTGGAGTTAACCTCTTAGAATTGATTATTGAACTCACAAAGATGAAATCACTAAGGAAGAAAACAGACATAAAAAAGAGAGAAAAGTAAAAGAAAATTAGTTCTTACATGAGGGATTATCCCTTTTGAGTATTATCGAAACTTTAATTTGTCTTTGATAATGTAAAGCATTTCTCACTTCCCGATGGCTGCAGGAGGCTGCTCAGGCAGCTGATCACTTGTTGAGACCTTCAGAATACCAGTCTGGTTTCTTCAGAATACCATTCTACTTTTTCTGAGTTATCATAAGACAAACATGGCTGGCACAGCCTTTATTCTTTTGCTTGTTCCTGAGCAAGGCATACACATCGAACTAAATGTCATGCTCATCTTCCAAATTTGTCACAAATTCAGAGCTAAATGACACTTTTGGTTGGTTGTGATTCACTAGCTGCAAGTGTGACCTCAGATAAATCACTTCATCTCTGGGCCTCCATTTGTAAAATTAGAAAGTTGACCTAGATGACCTCTTAGGTCCCTTCTGATTTTAACAGTCTATGATCTAGATTTGCTGAATAAATTATTTTGATTGTTTTTCTTCATAACACTCTGCCCTCCCCTTCCTTTCAAAGAGATGACTTTGAGTTCCAGTAGATCTGGATTAGGGCAAGGCTAGAGCCAAAAGAAGGTAGCTAGGTGGTACAGTGGATAGAGCACTGGTCCTAGAGTCAGAAAGACCCAAGTTCAAATCCTGCCTAAGATACTTGCTAACCATGTGACCCTGGGCAAGTCACTTAACCCTGTTTGCCTCAGTTTCCTCATCTATAAAATGAATTGGAGAAGGGAATGGCAAACCACTCCAATATCTACCAAGAAAATCCTAAAGGGGTCACAGGGAGTCTGACGTGACTGAAACAACTCAACAATAACAACAAGAAAAGAGCAAGAGCTTTGGAGTGGTTTCTAGCCCTGGTCAAGACCCTTGGCTAAGTTCTTCAGTGTTAGAGATAGCTTGAGAGGGAGGAGACAATGCTCAGAGGCCTTAGAATAGATCACTCCAAATTCCTACTCTGTAACCTCCAGTCTTTGGCTAGCCCCAAACCCCTTGACAAAAATACACTCCTGTAAAGTTGTTTTTTTTTTCAGTGACCCCATTCCCTTTGGGAAAAGGATGGTTAATGGGAGTACACATTATTAGGCTTCTTTGCATATGTTTAAATCCAGAAAAGTGACTTACTATGGGAACAAAATGTCATTTACCTTCATTCCCATTTCTTTCTCTTTCTTTTTGTTCCTTTCTTTTTTTCTTTTTTTTTCTTCTTTATTTTCTTTCTTTTTTTTCCTTTCTTCATCTCTCTCTTCTTTTTCTTTCTTCTCTTTTTCTTCTTTCTTTCTTCCTTTCTTCATTTATTTTGACAAGTTCTCCTATCTTGCCCAGGCTAGAATCTTGAAGATGATAAGGATCTCAGCAGTCACCTAGATCAATGTAGACTTGACAAAGAATCCCTTTTTCTACACTGTGGAAGTAATAGGGAATTGGTTAAAGATAGCCCAGTCCTTCGAACATGTATAGGTTTGTCCTTCCTGATGAGTTATACAGAACAGGCTCCAATGTTCCCTGTATGACTTCACTTTTATCCTTGCTATACTCTTCTCAATAAATAGCCTAATTGATACCAATTGATCGGTCTATATTGGAGAAACACACAAGGTGGGGATTATGAATGATAGTGCTAGAATATGCCAGCCCTTCGGGGTTACCCAACGATAAAACCCTTAAAGGAGAAGTAGTAAGACACCCTGTGATAGAACCAACCTGCAAGGGCTGGTGAGCCAACAGGGTTCTACATGGACAAATTATCACATAGCTTCTTTTTCAAGACTGCAAGTGAGAAGGGACTAACAACCTTACAAAGCAGCTCATTCCACTATAACTTTAGTTGTTATGAAGTGTATTCTTATATGAAATAAAAAATTTGCCTCTGTGAAACTTCTTTTCATTACTTCTAGTCTTATGCCATGTGTCAAGCAAAACAGATCTACATCCCAATTCCTTAAAAAAAAACCTAAAGACTGCTCTCATGTTGCTTCTAAGACCTTCGTTCTCCAGGATTAATATCCCTGTTCTTTCAACTGAATAATAGCATTGTCCTGAGGACACTCACCATTCCAAATGCTTTACTCCAGACATGCTCTGGACAACTAGGTGGCACAGTGCATAGAGTACTGGATTGGTAATCAGGAAGACACATCTTCCTGAGTTCAAAGCTGGCCTCAGACACTTACTAGCTGTGTGATTCTGTGCAAGTCACCTAACCTTTTTTGCCTCCGTTTCCTTATGACAGCACCAATAGACAAGCTCCAGTCTGCCTATATTCTTCTTGGATATTCCAAATATTATATGACTAGGGCAGAATACAATAGGACTATTACTCCCTTCCTGGTGGCAATGCCTCTCAGAATAGCTTAGGTAGTACCAGCAATTCCAGCTATCACATCCTGTTATTAACTCAATTCGAGCTTGTAGTCCACTTGAATTCCTATGTCTTTTCTTTCACACAAATTATTGTCTATCCAGACCTCCCTCATCCTATCCTATGTTAGTTATCCTTATAATACAGTTATCCCCTTATTAACATGTTAGTTATCTCTCTTATTTTAGTATCAGTTACATTTCAACAACCATGCCTTTTGGAGCATGTATACCAACAGTAAATCCACAGGACTTTCCACTAAATACTTTCCTTTAAATTGATAACAAGCTAATAGATATTCTTTTAGTCTAGTCACTTAACCAATTTGGAGAGAGCACCTAAGTATGCTATCATCTCCAGTGCTTCTTAAATTGTGGGTTGTGATCCCATATGCGGTCGTGAAAAATTTGGCAACAGTAAAAGGTTTCTGAACACACAACAACCAAAAATTAATCCAAAATCAAACATGTAATAAATCTGAGGGGTTTCTGGTAGCCCTTGCAGATGATGCAACACCCAAGTTCACTGTAGCCTTGATTCTGAAAACAAAGTATGTGCAATTTGCACTGGGCATGCTGTCAGACCACACAAGAGGAAAGGGGTTGTGAGTGGAAAAAATTTAAGAAGCCTTGAATTCTAGATCACATTTTTACAGAATGAGAGACTTGTTCAAATTATCTGATGAAATCCAGCCATATGGTGTCTTACAGCATTCCCCTAAAGATATTGCCTCTGTAGCTATTCTACTGAAAAAAAAAAAAGGAAATTAGATTAGTCTCGCATGACCTCTGCTTGATGAAGCTGTGCAATTTTTTCAGTGATCGCTGCTTTCCTTTCTAAATGCTTACAAAGCATCCCTTTAATAATATTGCAGAATTTTACCAGGAATCGAAATCAAACTCACTGACTTATAATTTACAGACTCCATTGTCATCTTTTTTTTTTTGATTACGGCAATATTTACTCTTCTCCATTCTTGTTGCCCCACTCCTATTCTCCAAGATCTTTCAAACATTACCAAGAGCTTCCCAATAATTCTATCAAACACTTTTTCCGATACCATAGGCTCTAGCTTTCCTAGACCTGGTGATGAAATTCATTGGGTGCTGTCTTACATCTCACTGTTAACCACTTTTGTTTTAACTTGCCCAGTCGAGAGATCATTCTACCTGGAAGAAGAGCTGAATAATTAAGCCTTCTCCTGATCATCCTTTATCAATATTTCAACTTCCCCAAAATGCTTTTCACACACAAATAAAGTCAGATCTAAATAACTGGAAAACCAGAAGTTGCTCATGGGTGGGCCAAGCTAATATAATGAAAATGACAATTCTACCTAAGCTAATTTACTTATTCAGTGCCATACCAATCAAACAACCAAAAATTATTTTATGGAGCTAGAAAAAATAATAAAAAAGATTCATTTGGAATAACAAAAGGTCCAGAATATCAAGGGAACTAATGAAAAGAAAGGCAGGGGAAGGTGGTCTAGCTGTTCCAGATCTTAAATTGTATTATTAAGCAGCAATCATCAAAACTACTTGGTACTGGCTAAGAAATAGAGTGGTGGATCAGTGGAATAGGTTAGGTATGCAAGACACTGTAGTCAATGACTATACTAATCCACTATTTGATAAACCCAAAGACCCCAATTTCTGAGATAAGAACTCACTCTTTGACAAAAACTTCTGAGAAAACTGGAAAAGAGTATGGCAGAAACTAGGCATAGACCAAAATCTCACACCATATATCAAAATAAAGTCAAAATGGGTTCATGATCTAGATATAACGGCTGATACTATGACCAAACTAGGAGAGCAAGGAATAGTTTACCTGTCAGATTTATGGAGAACAGAAGAATTCATGACCAAACAGGAGACAGAGAGCATTATTAAATGCGAAATGGATAATTTAAATTACATTAAATTGAAAAGGTTTTGCACAAACAAAGCTAATGCAACCAGGAGGGGAAGCAGAAAACTGGGAAAGAATTTTTACAGTGTCTCTGATAAGGGCCTCATTTCTAAAATATAGAGAGAAGTAAGTCAAATTTATAAGAATACAAGTCATTTCTGAATTGATAAATGGTCAAAGGATATGAACAGGCAGTTCTTAGATGAAGAAATTAAAGCCATCTATAGTCATATGAAAAAATGCTCTAAATCACTATTGATTAGAGAAATGCAAATCAAAACAACACACTTGTCAGATTGGCCAACATGACAAAACAGGAAAATGATAAATGATAAATGTTGGAGAAGATGTGGGAAAATTGGAACACTAATGCATTGTTGGTGGAGTGGTGAAATGATCCAACCATTTTGGAGAGCGATTTGAAACTATGCCCAAAGGGCCATAAAAATGTGCATACCCTTTGACCCAGCAATAGCACTTCTAGGGCTATATCCCAAAGAGATTATAAAAATGAGAAAAGGACCCACATGTACAAAAATATTTATAGCAGCTCTTTTTATGATGGCAAAGAATTGGAAATTGAGGGGATGCCCATCAATTGGGAAATGGCTGAACAAGTTGTGGTATATGAATGTAATGGAATACTATTGTGCTATAAGAAGTGATGAGCAAACAGACTTAAGAAAAACCTGGAAAGACTAATATGGACTGATGCTGAGTAAAGTGAGCAGAACCAGGAGAACATCATACACAGTAACAGCCACATTGTGCTATGACTAAGGTTAATAGACTTAGCCCTTCTCAGCAATGCAAGTATCTAAGACATCTCCAAAGGTCTCATGATGGAAAATGCTATTCACATCCAAGGAAAGAACTATGGAGTTTGAATGCAGATTGAGGCATACTATTTGCTCTTCTTTTTTTTTTCTTCTGTTTTGCTTTGTTTCCTCTTTCTTGTGGTTCCTCCTATTGGTTCTAATCCTTCCTTACAACATGACTAATGTGAAAATATGTTTAATAGGAACATATATGTATAGTCGATATCAGATTGCATGCCATCTTGGGGACAGAGGTGGGGAGGGAAGGGGAGAAAAAATTAAAACTCAAAAGCTTGTGGAAGTGATTGTTGATAAATCAAAATAAATTAATAAAAAAAATTGCATCTTCCCAAATCAGCAGTCTCGTCCTTTATCCAGTCATTTAGCCTTTTCTGTGTACATCTCTTCATATCCCAAAGGATAACCTGCAAGACTTTAACAGACATTTTGGTGGAATCAACATATTGTGTCTTTTAGTGATCAATCCATCCATTTCTAAATGCTTACAAAATTAACTTTAAACATAACTTCTAACCTTTTTTTTTTATGTTTTAGGTCCTTCACTCCATAGGTGAAGCCTATGGAGCCCTTCTTGGAATCATGGTTTTAAATGCATAAAATAAAATACATAGGATTACAAAGGAAGCCAATTATATTGAAATACAGTTATCAAAACAATTTTTAAAAAATCAGAAGACTCAGATTAAGAATACCTACTTTAAAAGCAGTGTGTGTGTGTGTGTGTGTGTGTGTGTGTGTGTGTTCTTAGCATTTACTAGCAGTTTAAGCTCTTTCTGGATTTGGTGGTCCTGGTATTCTTCTTCTAAGACTTTGCTATTCTTTTTTATTCATGTTTCATTATCTGAACTTTTTTCTGTCTACTATGCATGTCTTTTAAAAATCTGAATTAGTTGATGTGATTCTCTATGTAATCCATATTGATCTCATTAAGGGACTTCTCTTTTTCCCCTCATCAGAATCCTGTCTGCTGGGGTCTTCAGCATTTTATTCCGGACAGCTTTTCATCTCTCTTGGATCAACTTTTCCCAGAAGAATATTAGGCCACTGACTAAATCATCCCTATTATTTCTTCTATCCATCTCTATCATACACTCTACACTGGAATGATGTCATCTCCTCCCCTCTTCACCTTCAGTGCAATTCCTGTTATCTCTACTTCAGCACTTAGTTCCTCCTTGTTACTCAGAATGAATTAAAAAATAGTAGTTCTGCTTGTTGCTTCTTCCACTTTTTGAAGAATGAAAGGCTTATTAAGGTAAGTCACAGATTTATTGGTTTCTTTGTTTTAAGAAGAGAGGAAGCCTTAAGAGATGTCCAGCTAGGTGAAGTCACCCAACTCTCCAAACTCAATGCCTCTGTGCCATGTTTATGGCCTGTTTCCTGAACTCTTCACCTAATTTCTCCTTCTTGTCCAATGATTCTCTAATATACTCCTCCATGAGAGAAGTGAATCTACAGTCTAACCTAATGGTCTAATCAAGGGATAAGATATCAATAACAGATAATCATGATACATCATGAGAAATGTATTAGAGAGGTATAAAGTTCTATGAGAAATCTCAGAGGAAAGATTGTTATTAATGGGGAAGATCAGGGAAGGCTTTCTGGATGAGGAGACTGGGAAGTATGATGGAGGACAGCAAGGGGGATCGGGGCGCTCCTTCCCACTTCAAAAGTGCATTTTAAAGATAGAGATATAAAACCTGGAAAAATTATTTTCTCACTACCAGTAGCAAGTCAACAGTAGAACTGTGACTGAGACCTAGAACTCCTAAACCCAAATCTAGCATTCTTTCCTCTACTACAGAAATAGTATTGGTTTGAGGGAGATGGTTCTGTGAAAACGTACCTCTCCCTCCCCTTCCTCCTCATCACTTCCCACTTAGAACCACAAATCTAGAGATGCAAGAGACATCAGAGGTCATCCATCGAGTCTAGTTTGCTCATTTACAGATGAGGAAACTGGTGATGAGGTAGAAGGGATTACTCAGAGTGACATGGCTAATAAGGGTCTGAGTGTTAAAAACTCTGATGGATGCGGTGACCAATGATGATTTCAGAGGACTGATGATGGATGCTGCCCACCTCCTGACGGAGAAATGATAGACCAAATATGCAGAATTAGACACACTTCACTGGACATGGCTAATGTGAAAATTTGTTTTTCAAGACTATACATATTTGTTAGAAGAGATTTATCTTCTCTTTTCAGCTGGAGACAGGGAAAAGGGGAAAGAGAAAAAAAAACATACTTTTTAATTGAAAAAATATTTTTGAAATAGAGTCTGACCACTTAGCTAAGACTTCTTAACATTTCTCTGATATTTGCATGGTACGTTCCTGACGTAAGATGGGTCGTTTTTTCCTTTGGAAGGACAATGGGGGGTGTATTCATAACACAGAAAGTATGAAATAATGATTAATTTCAAGAATTCATTGGCATAGTCGTGGTCTTACAAACCACTACTGGCCCTTTACATATAGTCAAACATTTACTGCTGTTCTCTAAGTTGGTGCCACTTATCTAACTGAAAAAAAGTTCACTCTTTCCACTGATGATGGGTATGAAATACAGGCCTACAAATAATTGTCAGAGAAAGGGAGTAGTTTTAACCTTTAAGATAAAAGCTTAGATAGACCTGCCTCCCTAGATCAGTGGGATGCTCCCTGGAGCCTACCTTCCTGACTCCTTTCTGTCTGATAAAGTACCCAGAGTTCTCTATGAAAATTGCAAATTGTCACTTAAAAAAAAAAGAAAAAGAAAAGAAAAGAAAAACTTTGGGTGACTGGGTGTATCAATATCTTAGTTAAGAGGCAAGGAAAGAAATTGTAAGTGATGGTTGCTATGTAGAAATTAGGATTGCTGTTCTCTCTACAGATGACATGTCAGAGAGAAGAAGAAAAAAAAAGATGAAGGAAATTCTTTTCAAAGTATTTGCTTTGAAAGCTCAACCACAAAATTCTGTCCCATTTTGACCTGGGCCATTTCTTTATTGATGGATTAAAAGCCAGACCCATGCAAAATCTTTTGAACATTGAGCAGCCTAAAACAATTTTACCGTCAGAGACATTGAACCAATTTCTGGAAGTGCCCATCTTAGAAGAAAATACCATAATATAAACACACTAAGTCTACTCTAGTTTATAAAAATGGGAGTGAAAGAACATTGAACTAAGAGTCTCCAGGAATCTTGCGTTTACAGGATCAGATGAGATAATATGTGTAAAGCACTTAGCTCAGTGCCTGGCATATAGTTGGCACTTAATAGATGCTTTTTCCCTCCTCTTCCCTGAAGGCCCCACCACTTCCTGTATGATTTTAGGAAAGCCGATGAACGTCTCTGAACCTAAGGTGAAAATTGTTTAATGTATCTGATTTCACAGCTGTAAAACAAGAATCAAAATACTTGCCCTTTCTAACTCATAGAGGCTCTGAGAATCTAATAACAAAAACTTTTAAAAGAATAAAGTAGTTTGAAATTTAAGTGCTTCTGCTAAAATCTTCCCCCTAAAGTAATTTAATATCTCTCTTGGCAACCCTATTAATTTGCTCAACAAAACTTTTTTTTAAACACAGGCAAATTAAACCTAAATAAATAAATAAATAAACATAGGCAAAGGTAAAAATCCCAGTACAGGTACAATAAGGTTACCACCAAATATTTGGAGAAAACCTACTTTAAAGACATTTTCAACAGTTAATGATCCAGGAAGAACCAGTGCGGAGATGTGAATAAAGATATGGTCTTAGAGTAAGGAAGAATTGGGTTTAAATCTTTCTCCTGCCCCATCATTTTTTGCTTGATAGTTATGATTTGATAGAGGGAGGAGGCAGATGTGGAGTAGAAAGAGGTAAGGAGAAAGTTGTTGAGAAAGACAAGGAAGAAGAGGAGAAAGAGAAGAAATAAGGAAGAGAAGTAGAGGGGAAGAGGCCTGGAGCTAATTAGATCGATATTTTCTCCTTAAATGGTAATCGAACTTCAACTCACAGACTCACAGAGTATTAGTAGCAGAAACAACTTAGAAATCACAGAGTGCAAATTTTTCACTTTTAGAGAAGAAACTGACATCTAGAGAGGGATAATGTTCCCAGGGTCACAAGGCAAGTGTCACAGCCAGGACAGGCCAAGCTGCTTCCCAATAAAAGACCTTGCCAAGGCCCTCATTCATGTGCCCAACAATTCGATGAGGTAAGCAGGGCAAGGTTTATTATTCTCATCTTATAGATGAAGAAAATAAGGTCCAGAATGGTCAACAAACTAACAAGATGGTCCCTGGAATTCCCTGCCTTCCCTGAGTAGAAGGAAGTCTACAAGGAAGGTATTTTATTTAACATGCATTCTGTCTCTCCCTCTCTCTCTCAAAGCATTTTGTATTTTTTAGTCATTTTCAGTCATGTCCAATTTCTGCAATCCCATTTTGGGGTTGGCAAAGATACTAGAGTGGTTTGCCATTTCCTTTTCCAGCTTATTTTACAGATGAGGAACTGAGACAGATAGGGTTAAGTGACTTGTCCAGGATGACACAGCTAGTCAGTGTCTGAAGCCCAATATGAACTCAGGTCTTCCTCACTCCCGGCCTGGTGCTCTACCTGTTGTGCTACGTAGCTGCCTCTTTGAAAGCAGTACTTTGATAGAAATAAGCTGTTTTTCTTTAGGTGAAATCTAGTAGAGATATTCAAACATGTACTTCCTACCTCTCATTCTCCTTCCACACTTTTGTATCTGTTTAGCTAAGTGATTGGGCTTTCCACAGGCCTCAGGAAACCTTTTGGTTTAAAACATATTTTCCTCATTACACTCAGAACAGCACTGAATTCATTCATGACATGAATGAAATTTTCACGATAACTAATGGGCTTTTTTTTGAAATGCCATCCAGGTTGCAGCCTTGACTCACTCCTGCTTGAAAATTAAAAGTATTTTGCATTCCTTTATTTCAAAATTACTCGGGGCGGGGGGGGGGGGTTCAACTTCTTTCTAGCAAAGGCAAAATGAGGGACAGGGGCCATTGCTCAGGTGCAACACCAATTTTGGCAGTGTTTCAACCTTCCTTAAAGCAAGGATTCCATCAACCAATCAATCAATTGACAAGCAGTCATTGTTGTTCAGTTTCATCCAATTCTTCGTGACCCCATTTGGGGTTTCCTTGGCAAAGATACTGGAGGGATTTGCCATTTTCTTCTCCAACTCATTTTACAGATGAGGAACTGAGGCAAACAGGGTTAAGTGACTTGCCCCTGGTCACATAGCTAGTGTCTGAGGCTGGATTTGAACTCAGATCTTCCTGACTCCAGGCTTGGCACATTCTATCCATTGCACCACCTAGCTGCCTGTTATATACCAAGCTCAGTGTTAGGTGCTCAGAGAAATAACATCAGAAGTGAAAGTTCCTGCCACTGAAGAGCTTACAATCTTTTGGGTAAAACACGAAGGAAGTTGTCTGAGCATGAGTATTGAGGGAGCTACCATTTTCTTTCTATTCAATAAGCCTTTATAAAGTGCCTTTTAGATGCTAGCATCGTGTTAAGCACTTAGGACTCTATCCTTAAAAATGTTATACTCTATGGGGAGGACCAACAATATTAATATGCAAACACATCTAAATTAATGCAAAATATATGTAAATCAAATGCAAATTTACTTGAGGGAATTGAGGAAAGCCCCAACAATTAGGAGCCCTGTTAAAGACCTTAGCTTAAAAAGGCTAAGATGGCCCATCACATCCAGGGTCTTCTCCAGTTGTCCTGATCTATATCTGGCCACTGGACCCAGATGGCTCCAGAGGAGAAAGTGAGGCTGGTGACTTTACACAGCCCTCCCTCACTTAAAATCAATTCACTTGCATGTCATAGCATCACCTCCCCGATGTCATAGTCCTCTCTGAGAACAAAGGACAAACAAGAACAACAACAGGAGGAGAAGGAGGAGGAGGGAGTGGCAATTGAGATGAGCCTTAAAAAGGGTTCGTTCTGGATCAGGCTCATGCCTGACTTTTTGCTTGTGGCTCAATTCCCATCACAAGAGGTACCTTCTCATTCCTCCTCTTGCCCTACCCAACCCCAAATGCTACTGTTGTTACCCTATCACTCCTAACTCAAATCCCCAAAACTTAGTGCAGCACCTGGTACGTGGTAGTATGCAGTTAATAAATGTTTACTGTTGATTCATTGAATGATTTCTTGACAAGCCAGTGATTTCTCCACTTACGTTATGGCTCCTTCTATGAGGCACACAGTAAAGGGAAGAGCTAGTCCGTGTGATTAAAAAAGAAAAAAGAATCTAGATAATTCAGATCCTAACTGGATTTTTCTTTTGGCGAAAGTGGTCAGAAGAATGCCAACTCTACCTTTGGAAAAACGTACATCATACAATGAGGAGGAAAAGCAGCATTAGATGTCAAAGGATTTGGGTTCAAATTCTAACTGTGTGGCCTGAAGCCAGTCATTGCTGCTCTCACAGCCTGTTTTGTCATTTTAAAATGAAGGGGTTGAACTAGTTGGCTTCTAAAGTTCTTTCTAAATCCATTTTGTCATTGATATCTATTTCACATATTCCTTTTACTCCCTTTCCTATCAAGTAATTTAACACAAAAAAAAAATTAAAGAAAAATTAGCCAATATGTCACTCAAGTCTGACAGTAAATACACTGTTCCAAACCCTAGCCCCCACCTCAGCAAAGAAGGGGAGGGAGTCAGAGGCAGCTCTCGATTCATGAACCCATGCTTCCTTCTGTGCTGTGTGGATGCATGCAAATACCTAGTATTTACCAATATCTCATTTGATCTTCATGATAACCTGTGAGGTAGGTGGTAGACATTGAGGCTTCCACAGGCTTACTTGTCCAGGGTCACACAGCTACTGTACATCTTAAGCCACATTTAAATTCAGGTCCTCCTGATTCCAAATCCAGAGTTCTGTCCACCTCACCAGCTAGCTGCCTCAAAGTTAAATGTTCTATTCAAATTAGTGTTTATTTGTTCTGGGTTTGAAAATACTTCCCATACTTCATTGCTGATGGTATGAAACATATCTGTGCGTATCTGTAACCTGTACCAACACCCTTTAAATTTTCTTTCTGATGAGGGGATGGGGGTGGAGTGAAGGCTGAAGAACTAGGGAAGAATAGGGGACAGTGTTACACAAATAAACAGAACAACACTGGCAGCCTTTAAGCTAAGCACTACCATGAGTGAAAGTAATTAGAGCCCTTTTGCAAAGGTTGTTAAGAAATGTGTAAACAGCAGTATAAACAACACCAGGTCAGGTCAGGGAATGAGGTTGGCAACTGGTGAGGCCCTGAGCAGAGCCTGCCAAAGTGTGAAATTCCCAACAGGGAGAGGACATTTGGAAAAACAACTCCATCAAGTTTTATCAACACAAATCATTTCCTAAGTGGTATATTTTATTTAGAGTATGTGTGGCCTAAATGTAACAAGGGAAGCTTTTATCAATCTTCGTTTTTATCACTTCCAGATATCTCCATTTCTGAATTACTGGCAGAGTTTACAATGTATCCATTTTTCTGGACTTTCCTGTCTAAACACACCACGGGGGGATGCTTTGGTGTAGTAGGCGGTCATTACCCCCACACACGCTTCCTGATGGCAGTGATCATTCAGGAGAATGGGGCGGCTCCTTCCCTACACATGCTACATTGTAAACAAATCTGAGCCCCGCCAAGACTAGTTTTAATCTTTTGGAGATGGCAGATTCATTAATGATTGCAACAGCCAGAAAGCGCCAGTACATGGGCTATGTGACACACTTTCAAGTGGGGACATTGGGATTCCTTCTTGGGGATTCCAGCTTTGGTTTTACTCCTGTAGGTATTCTCAGTAGGAGGACATCCATGAGAATCCATTTCCAGGTTCGTCTGCCTGAGTACAGCAAAGGCCACTTTACTGCAGATTTGATTGTCACAAACTGGTGGTAAAAACCTAGTATCCCCAGGGCAATCTCAGTCCTCCCTTCCCCCCAAGTCTTTAAGACTACATCACCAAACAACTGCCTATCTGCATTTGGAGAGGAAGTTTCTACATTAGGAATCCCTAATAACAAGGAAATCACAGGTCTCCCCTTTCTTCACCACGCACTCTCAACAAAATGGTAGAGGGAGACAATTCGATATTTTTCAAGCAGCTACCTCAGGCAATAAATCTAATCAATGTTGGCTCAATTTGGTTGTTATGGGGATATAGACATGTGTATATGCATTTATGTATACATGTATATACTCTCACACATATATGTGTGTACTCAATGCATTTCTATATATTATATACATATGTATAATTAATTATATATAATTTCAAACTCAAACCTCCACTTTGACATATATGTATATTATGTATATATGTATTATGTACATGTGTATATGCATGCATATGTGTGGTTTATACGTGTTGTGTGCATGTGTGTATATGACCTTTTAGGTCCTGACTTAATTTAAGTACACATGCATGCATGCATATTACATATGTGTGTATGTTATATACATATATATACTTATATATAATTTCAAGCACAACCCCCCTTGCATGTATGTGTATATTGTGTCTATATCCATGTATATATGTACATGGTATATATATATATATATACGTATATATATATATGTATAGGTGTTTGTATATGTGTGTACATATATGTGCTTGTGTGTATATAGCAATTTAGGCCCTGACCTAATTTAGGTGCATAGATACATGCATACACATACACATATGACTTGCCCAGTGTCAGTCACAAGGTCAGAAAGTGGCAGAGCCACTAGTTCTTAGCCCAGATGACCTCTAAAGGCCTTTTCAGCTCTCATCTATAATCCTGCATTCAAAAATGATCCTTTTGATCTTGCCTATTAAAGGAGCTTAAATGCTGGGTCTGGAAGTCTGGACCCAGGAAGATCAGTGTTCAGATCCTGTCTCTGCCACTTACTAGCTTTACTATAAGAGACAAATGACTTAACCTGCACTAAACCACAAGCAATGCTTTAACATTTAGCGTCTAAATTATAGATGAGCTGCAATCAGTCTCAGTGGAGGAAGTTCCCACATCAAGGAAACCATTACTCTATCCAAGAAACTTATATTCTCTTTCTAGCTTTAACCTTGCTTCTAGTCTTGGATTATCAAGGATTATTAGCTCCAAAGTCCCTCATCCTGCTCTGTAGCAATCAACGACAGATTGATTATACAGCAATCCCACCAACTGCCAGGACCAGAACTGGGTCAATTGCCAGATAGACTCAAAGAGGAATGCTTCCTGATCTCCTTTTAGGACCAAATGAAATTGACACTGAAATTGATCACCAGTTTGGGACTGTACATAATTATTGGCTGATCAATTGAGTCAATTATCCAGATAATTTCAAGCATAAAACCCCACTTTGGCCTCAATTATTTCAGTATTTCAGAATGAAGTGGAATGTTAAAGCTCAAAATTGCTCCAATTTTCCTTTTTTTTTTGTCCTAGACAGAATTGTGGAACCCCTCCAAGTACTCATCTAGCAGTCTAGAAAATGACTGAGTTTAAACTAGTCTAAGCCTCCATCTCTCCTGACTGTATTGTTAGATTAGCTTAATGGACAGCAGAGAAACATGGTTTTCACTAGTCATTATCCAAAAGCACTGTACAACAGTGTAACAGGGCTGAAGACAAATATCACCTCTCCTTGAAGTCATCCCTGCTGATGACTGGCCTTCCCTCTGGGCAAGAATAAAATCCTAGGTCACACATTTTCACAAGGGAATTACATTACAGCTCTTTTCAGGTCTGGCTTCTTAAAGCCCACAGATATGTATGTGCACAGCATATCTGCACACTATAATCACTTTTTAGAGATGTCACTGATGAACTCAATGAGGCAGCATGGATAGAAAGATGGACTTAAAATTAGGGAGAATCAGATTCAAATCTTGCCTCAGATACTTCCTAGCTGCATATCCCTGGGCAGTCACTTAACCTATCTGGGCATCTGTTTACTAATCTGTAAAATGAAAGCATTGGACTTGAAGTCTTCTATGTCTTCCAGCTTTAAATCTATGCTTCTGGGCAGGATCTGTGCCTTAGCATATAGTAAGCACTTAATGAGAGTTTGTTGAATGAATGGACCCTGAACCTGCCAAAGGTTCCCTTCCACAGCTGTTATTTGAGAAAGGTTGTCTAAAGAACATATTAATAGCTGACTTTGTATCACCATTTTCCAGTTTCTAACACCGTATATTCAGATCATCATAGGACCACAGATTTAGAAGTAGAAAGGACCTTAGAGGTCATTGAATATAGGTTCCTCTCCCTTCATTTTCAGATTCTAGATAGATTTATCCCAACTCTAAGAGCAGCACTTCAATCCATTATATCAAACTGTCTTAATGAGGTAGATAAGGCATTTATCATTTTCCCCATTTTACATTAGGTAAGTTATCTGAGAGAAAATAACTGTTAGGGTTTGGATTCAAACCCAGGCCTTTTTGACTCCAAGTCTAGCACTCATTACACTGTATCTGCCACATTACCTCTTTAGTTAGATTATAATGAGATGCTAAATTGAGGGTAAGGGCCATACTGTACAAGCAAACCTAGTTTTATTGTGCTTCACTTTACTAAGCTTTGCAGATATTGTGTTTTTAACAAATTGAAGCTCTGTGGCAGCCTGGCATTGAGCAAGTTTGTTGGAGCCCAATTTTCCAAGGGCATGTATTGTGTCTCTCTGTCACATTTTGGTAAATCTTGCAATATTTCAAACTTTTTCATTATTATTATATCTGTTATGGTGATCTGTGATCAATGATCTTTGATGTTACTGTTGTAATTGTTTTGGGATGCCATGAACCATACCTATATGACAGCAAACATAATCAGTAAATGTTGTGCATGTTCTGACTGCTTCCCCAACTGGCTGTATCCCTATCTCTCTCCCTTTCCTTGGGCCTCTCTATTCCCTGAGACACAATGTTGAAAATAGGCCAATTAATAACCCTACAATGGCCTCCAAATGTTCAAATGAAAGGAAAAGTGATAGATGCAGCAAGCTTCATTGTTGCCTTACCTTAAGAAATTGCTATAGCTCACCACGCCCCCAACCCCCCTCCAACCTTTGGCAACCACCTCCCTGATCAGTCAGCAGCTGTCAACATCAAGGCAAGACCTACTCACTGAAGGCTCTGATGATGGTTAATATTTTTTTTTAGCAATAAAGAATTTTTTAATTGAGCTAGGTACATTTTTTTTTAGACAGAGTACTATCCCACACTTAATACACTACAGTATAGTGTAAATGTAACTTGTAGATGCACTGGGAAATAAAAAAAATTGTGTGATTCATTTTACTGTGATATTAGCTATATTGCTGTGGTCTGGAACCAAATCCACAATCTCTCCAAGGTATGCTTGTGCTTCTTTTGAATCCCCTATAGTGTCTAATGCAGAGTCAGGCATGGAGAAGGCTCTCTCTTATTTAATAGATTGATCAAAAATGGGATGACATGGAGAAGGGTACACTCAAGGGGCAAATGGTGAACTCTTCATGGAATAATAGTCCCAGGCAAGTACTCAGTCATTGTAAGGGCTACAGGGGCAGGGGCGGGGGCAGGTCCAAAGTGAGAAGGTTCTTAGCATGGAGTTTGAAGCAGTTAGAGAATTAGAAGCTGTGAGTATATAGCAATGTGTATGTATGTGGGCATGTATGTGCACATGTGTGCAGTACATATATGCACATGTACACATGCACACATATGTGTATTATTATGTGCTAGATGCTGGGTATTGAAGGAGAAAAGTGAAGCAGCCTGTGTTATATATGTGTGTGTGTATGCACATGCATGTATATAATGTGTATATGAATATATCTTTGTATATGTTAGTATACAAAGACACATGTATGTATTGTGCATGTATGTATGTAAGTTACCATGGGCTGTGTCAAGGATAAAAAGAGAAAATCAAAACTGATGCTAGCCTCAAGGAGTCTTTATTGGAGGAAAACATACACATACATGTATGTATATGTATATGCATGTAGGCACACATACCCATGCATGTGTATACATGTATATGCATGTGTGCACATGTGTGTATTATGTATATGTGTGTGGATATTTTACACAGAGAGTTTCCTCTATAGGTGCATGTGTATGTATGTTTGTGTGTACACATGCCTGTATATGTGTACATGTACATACAAATGATGCATATTGTCTCTTCCATTGGAATGTAAACTCCTTGAAGGCAAGGACTGTTTTCCTTTTCTCTTTGCATTCCTAGCACTTAATATTTAGTAAGCTCTCATTTAAAAAAAAGTGTTGATTCATTGATTGACTTAAAAATCCCCATTACGAATTTTTATGAAATGTCTTGAACAAGAGTGGTGGAATTGGAGAAATCAATAGTGTCTGGGTCATTCATGGGAACTTTACCATTTGTTACCAAGGCCATCTTGGGGCCTCCTCATGGGTTGAGGTGGTTGTTGCGTAAAGAAGACCATGTTGACACTTTGGCAAACATTTGCCAAAACAGCATCCAGACGTTCAGAGCAGAATTCTCTTTGGACCTTAATCTGTAAAGAAAACGCAAGTGAAGAGAATATTAACATGACCCTCAGGTCTCCAGCTTCTTCCACATTAACTTTCTTCACAATGCATGAAAAAATAAATATAATTAAACACTCTTTTCCAGGGAATGGTATTGGAACTCTTGTCCAACAATAAAGAACAAGAAGAGGATTTTTGCTAGGTTTTTGTTGTTGTTGTTGTTGTTGTTGTGGTTGTTTTTTGATTCTTTGGACTTAAGGGGGAAAAAATCTTACAAAAAATTTCTAGGTTTCCAGTGCTTTTTGTTGTTGTGTTTTAATCCAAAGTCTCTTTGGATGACCTAGTGGCAAGTCATCACACTATGACATCAGCAAAGAAAAAGAGGTAATTCATTCATTTTTAAATAGCAGTGGCACCTCTAACAAAGTCCTCTTCTTCACTGTGTACTGACCTATGGTCAGTGGGGAGCAAGCCCTGCCAGATCTCAGTTAGTTGGAAGGACTTCCAGTTCAAGACCAGAGACAGACCCATTTCTGTTACTAGAGGAATAACCTCATTAACTTCTGAAAGGTTTATCACCAAAAAATTGACCGGACATAATTTGGGGGTCGGGGAGGTAAGCAATTCAAGATACTTAAATATCTTCTGGTAAATGTCAATGAAGGAAGGACCTATACATATGAAATTATAGATCTATGTAAAAGTGGTCACTTCAAAGAAATTAGAAAGGGTCAAGACTCTTTTTGTGCCATGCCACCCCTTTCCCCTAGGACTTACCTCCTTCTAGCCCAGCCCACACTATCATCATCTAGCTGCTGTGGAGAAGGGGCCAGCCATTCCCTGACCAACTACCAAACAATTGCCACCCACAGGACAGGTTAAAAAAAAGTCTAGCTAAATCAGTAAAGAACCCTGAGGGAGAGAGAGACAGGAAGCCATTCATGCCTGGCAAGTCAATCCATCACCAACACCTTGACCACCATTTCCCCTTAGACCCTGAGGAATCCAAGGGTGGGGAATCCAAAGGCCTTTGGAAGAGCAATGTTTCCATCCCCTGGGAAGATGTAGTCTGGCAACTGCTCCTATAGGTGGAACAGTCATTTCTTTTGAAGACCCCAAAAAGAAATATCTTGTCACCAAATTTTGTTACCAATGGTTCAATGTCAGAAACCGATATGATTATATCAGTGGAAATGACATTAAAGATGGGACATTACCATTTGCTTTACCCTAAGGGCCATGGGATTTTTCCATCTGACTTGCAGCTGAAACCTTCCATATGTGTTATCTTCCACAGTAGATTATGAGCTGCTTGAGAGCAGGGACTATAATGTTTTTCTATTTGTATTCTTAGTACTTACACAGTGCTTTGCATATAGGAAACACTTTATAAATGATTCATTCGGTCATTCTGCTCCTCATCTTTTCTGCTGAACACTTGAGCAACCTCTGGGTTTGGGTCTACCACCTTTGACATTTCCCAAAGTGCGTAGACCCAGTGTTGTGGAAATAACACCAGCTCTGGAGTCGCCCCTGGTTTTGAATATAGTCATCCATTCAACAAGCATTTATTAAGCACCTACTGGTACAAGGCAGTATGTTGTGTTGGAATGACTACTGGTGTGGCCTTACTAGTCATATTTCTATGCCTCAGTTCTTATACACTCAGGGTGTGGAATTAGATGTTTTCTAATTTCTATTTCTAAGTTGCCATCCATGTCATAATTCTAGGATCTTAGGAATTATAAGACATAATAACGTATGTGGAAATGTTACCACCATGTACCATGTACATACATACACCAAGTTGCTGGCCAAATAAGTTGTTACTGTGGAGCTGACATCTTTCTCCTAGACCAGAGAAGGAAAGAAGAGGCATGACCACTGGGAGGGATTGCATATCTGGTGAAGAGTTTCCCTGATTTTAGGAGTTCATCCAATTATCTAGAACCTGATTTCATTGAAACTATTCCACAGTGAGACATGGATGTTTTCATTCATCAAGATTCTGTGATGAGACAGAACTGCAGGTTATGTTGTAGGGAGGCATTGTGATGCCATGGAAAAAGGGCTTAACACATTCCTAGCACCTGAGGCCTAATACCAGGTCTGCTACTTACTACTCATGAAACATTAAGCAAATCACTTGATTTCTCTGGGCCTGAGTTTCCTCAACTGTAAGATGATGAAAGGGTTGGACTAGACGGACATCACGTCTCTTCCAGATCAAAATGCATGATGCTACAAGCCTGGCTGTTGGATTGTTAAGATCACTTGAGTACTGTTCAGTAATTTGCATATCAGCCCAGGTACCAGGTGGTCCTCGGATTAAATTCTTCTCACTAGTTAATAGTCAATTATTAAGTAGCACCTACTGTGTGCTGAGCAATGTGCTAAGTGCTGAGGATAAAGATAAGAAAAAGACAGTCCCTGCCCTCAAGGAGCTTACAATCTAATGGGGGGAGGGATGATATACAAAAGGAAGCTAAAGGGGGGAGGATACCCCCATGTAAAAGTCAAAACCAAGCACAGCCACAAATGGAAAATGAAGAAGAGTTACCTGGAAAGTTCTGAATTGTTGAGTCATTTCAGTTGTGTCCAATGCTTCATGACCTCATTTGGGGTTTTCTTGGCAGACATACTAGAATGGTTTGCCATTTCCTGCTCAAGCTCATTTTACAAATGAGAAACTGAGACAAACCAGATTAAGTGACTTGCCCAGGGTCACACAGCTAATGTCTGAGACTGGATTTGAATTCATGAAGATAAGTATTCCCGATTCCAAGCCAAGTGCTTTATTCATAAAGGTTCAGGTAGGTAGCTCGATGCATAGAGTGCCACACCTGTAATCAGGAAGACCTGAATTCAAATTTGACGTCAGACATTTACTAACTGTGTGACCCTGGGCAAATCACTTAATCTCTGTTTGCCTTAGTTTCCTCATCTGTAAAATGAGGTTGATAATAACAGTACCTCCCTCCTAGGGTTATTGCGAGGATCAAATAAGATAATAATTGTAAAGAGCTTAGCACAAGACCTGGCACTTAATAAGTACTATATAAATGTTACCTATTATTATTAAAGGAAGGCTTTGGGAGACATTTATTGCCCCCCCACATCAGCCCTCTAATCAGAGGAGAGAAGCAATGGTGGGTGCTGAGAAGATGTGGAGAATCAAAGGTGTCAATCTGCATGATGAGATTGCAGATGATGAGTTTTTTGTGGGGGAGGTATGATGTTTCTAGCTTTGAATGCAACCAGAACCACTGAAGGAAAATCCACATCCATCATTCTCTACCTTGATTTTCCCCTATAAATACAGATTGAGTGATCTTGAAAGGCTCTGGGGAAATTTTCCCATATATGGCTAGCCTTCTCTCTTTTCTATTTACTAAGAGCATCTGATTGTGCAGGAAATGAACCTGTTTAAAAGCTAATGGTATTTTAGGATTTTCAAAAGATTCATTTTTTTGGAGTAGCAACTTGGAGAGCTCAACTAAAGTAAATGCATCGTGGACATGTTAGCCGAGTTCCTGGGGCAGTCACTGACCCTTTGGGGAACCTCAGTTTCTCCATCTATAAAATGAGGGGATTTGCCTTCTATGGTTCCTTCCAGCTCTGAATCTATGACCTTTTTATTATTAATTTATGCAATCCATCTTACTTTGTTTTAGGTAAATGAATACCATAAGTTTCTGAAAACAATAAGTTTTAGATATGGATATGAAACTTTGACACTGGTGTCTTGAATGCATTCTGCTTTTTTGCCGTATATAAAATTTATTGTGCCAGACACATTTTGAAACCATGTATAAAAATACTACATGGTGCAGTGAGATTAATATTTTTAAAGAGTTATTTTTATAGAAACTTGGCACCAGAAAATAAGATTTCATTTCATTATTTTGACATGTAAAAGTTTATTGGGGTCACAACATATATTTTTTGGGAAAAAAAATCATTAGCACATGGTGAAACACACAGTTTATTGGCAAAGGCACAGTAGCCTTTGCAAAGGCACAGTAGCCTTTTTTCAGTGTAAACTTTTCACAACTCATCCAAAATGTATTTGAGACCACTCCTAAATACAACACGGTTAATGAAGGGATAGGCATGAATAAGGTTCTTCATTCCAGGTTTTGCGTTCTGACTTTTCAAATCACTTCTATAATTGTTTAGCTGTAAAGAAACTGGTTCAAAGGCGAGATGGGTGAGGAGGAAAAGAGGGGAAAGATAGAAGGGAGGAAGGGAAGGAGGAAAGAAAGAAGGGAAGAAATGTTGTGGAAGAGGGAGGACAAATATGTACCTGTTTTGTAATTAGCACTTCGCTTTCAAAGATCTTACTCTATCTCTTTTCTTCTCAAATACCTGGCTCTTCACTACTTCTTTAAGTTCCTGTCAGGCTGAGCTTTAGAAGATGACATAAATGTACTTTGATCCATCAATACTAACTTCGTATTAAAGGTGTTGATGTTTTCCCAACACTAAAGCTGGGTAAGTCCTCCGATAACTGCCATATAGTTGATTTTGGCCAAAGTCTCTTTAAAGTCAGATTTACAGCATACCTCTCTGGCCTGGTGTTAACTCACTGCAAACCTCAATGGAATGAATTCAATCTCTTGAGTAGGAAGGAAAACCTGGGAAAATATTTGCATTTGGACTTTTTTTTAAAATTGCATTCATAGCTCACTTCTCTGAGGATGGCCAGAACCTTGGTCAACACAAACATCAGTAATTATGGAAATGAATGACATGATCATTCTTCTGTTTTGGTGCTTTGATCACTCAATTCCACAACTGTTTCTTAGGTACCTACTATGTGTGAGACATTCTACTGGTGATAGAAAGAGAAAACGAGAAATAGTGCTTGCTATCATGTTTTAAAAGATTGTCCATTTCATCTTGGTGAGCACTCTCTCCACCAACTCAAATTATAGTCTCCACACTTTCTTGTGAATTGTGTGCACATTTTTCTATTTTTTATCAATCCTTCACAAGGAATCTTCCTTCTAGTATAGAGAAGAGAGACCTGAACCACATGGCAGTTAAAGTTTTAGTTGCTGTTTTTATTAACACACAATGGATTGCAGAACCCAACAATTTAAATCCAGAAGTCAGCTTTGTGGTCACTCTAAAGAAAAATCAAGAAAACCTTCTTCTCTTTTTCTACTTCCACTTACATTTCAGGTATTGATTCTGTGCTTCTTGTGGCTGTTCGTCCTTCCTTCTTGAAGAGGACCCAGACATCAGGGAGGTGATGCCATGACATGCAAGTGAATTGGATTTAAGTGAGGGAGGGCTGTGCCAAGTCACCAGCCTCACTTTCTTCTCTGGAGCCATCTGGGTCCAGTGGCCAGATATAGATCAGGACAGCTGGAAATGGCCTGGGATGCAGTGGAGACCTTGGCCTTTTCAAGCTAAGGTCTTTAGCAGGTCTCGGTTTGACTGAGGCAGCGCCCACTCAGTGATTAAGGCTAGGTAAGAAATGAGAGAGACAGAGAATGGCCTATTTTACCTAGTTAAAAAAAATCAATCTAGGAAGGCAAGACCCTCGGGGCTTCTGGCCAAAACAGAAACAATTGCTATTTACACTCACTCTAAGCCAATCAGGGCCCAAACAATGACCAAGTGGGACTAGATCTGGGAAGGCTGTTGGCCAATCAGTGAGAGCCAGACTGATTTGGGTTTAAGGCATGGTCCTTAAGAAAAAAAGTCTAGCCTGTAAACCCTAAGACATCTTGGGAGGTTTCAGGGATCAAAATTTATGTTCCTTTGGGCAGAGCACCGGAAGATAAGGGTATGATACCCTAGGTG
The DNA here is from genome assembly GCF_003287225.1 of Phascolarctos cinereus. Lineage (NCBI taxonomy): Eukaryota > Metazoa > Chordata > Mammalia > Diprotodontia > Phascolarctidae > Phascolarctos > Phascolarctos cinereus. Next base: position 181,635,614 of record NW_027555958.1, read on the forward strand.
GATCTGGTAATTGTGTGCCTAAAATTAGGTGCAATATACCATTGTTAAGCACTTTAAGAATGACAAAAATGAATGAGACAAGATACTTGCTCTTAATGAGTTTACTCTCTGTGTTACTTGGGATAGCAAAGCAGAGTCTAAAGAGCATCCGATTCAGAGCCAAAGGACATGAGTTTGAATTCCAGCTCTACAGCTAATTAGCTGATTTTTAACCTAACTGGGCCAAAAGTCCAGCAGCAAGGCGGCTCAGTGGATAAAGCCCTAGACCTGGAGTCACGAAAACATGAGTTCAAATGTGGCCTCAGACACTTACTAGCTGTTTGACTCTGGACAAATCTCTTAACCTCTGTCTGCCTCAGTTTCCTCATCTATAAAATGGGGATAATAATAGCACCTACCTTCCAGGGTTGTTGTGAGGATCAAATGAGATAATGTTTGTAAAGTTACATGCTCACTTTAAAATGCTATATAAATGCTAGCTATTCTTATTATTAAAGCTTCATTATCTGTAAAATGAGGATATTGGAACAAAAGTCAAACTCTCTCAGGTAAGTCTCCTTCTAGCTCTATATCAGTGATAAAATTATGTATAAACCTAAGTATTTAAGCAGATCTAAACTTTGTGACCTTAGGCAAGTGACTTAACCCCATTTGCCTCAGTTCCTCATCTGTCAAATGAACTGGAGAAGGAAATGGTAAACCACTCCAACATCTCTACCAAGAAAACCCTAAATGGGGTCCCAAAGAATCAGACACAATGGAACAACAACAGCATTTGTATGGTGAGGGTCTTTGAGATCAAAGGCATAAAAGTGCTTTCAGAAATAAAAATGATATGTAAATCCTAAATACATTTATTTTAACCATGATATGATATAATAGTAGTTAGAGAGGCAAGAAAACATAAGTTCAAATCCTACCTCAGATGCATAATAGCTGTATAATCGTGGGCAAATCATTTAACTTTGTGCCTCAGTTTTCTCAATTGTAAAATGAGGGAGTTGGATTCAGTGACGTCTAAGGTCCTTATCAGATCTAAACTATGCTCCTTTGATCCTCATCTCATGAAATCACAGGTCCAGACTCTATCCCTAATATTGTAATGGGATTTATATTTCATGGAAATTTGTCTTTTTTCTTTTGACATTGTTTACTTACCTCTGAATTACAAGAAGGCAAGAATTGCTCAAATATAGATTTAAAACCTGTTCTTTTTTTTTTAAAACGCATTTATCTCTCAGTTGTAAATTGCATCCAAAGATGATTTGTCCATTCCTCCATTTCACAGTTGGACTGGGATTTCTTCACCCCAGAGTGATTTCTTCTCTTTGGCACCAAGGGTTGGAGAGAGTATGTGCACATGTTTGAGAAAGAAAGGAAGGGTGGTGGAAATGTTTTTTTCTTTTTATTCCCCCTTCTTCCCCTTTTGTTCACCTTCTGTAGCACAAGGCCTGATTAGCTCATCAACTTTCCTATGCCAAAGAGGTTTGGAGTTTACATTACCTAAAAGACTAGCAGTACTCACACTAAGACAAGGCATGGAGAGGTAGAGAGGGCTGAACCTGAGATGCAGGCCCTAATCTCAGGTAAACATTCCCATTTGGTGACCCTGGAAAGGAAAAGTCAGAGTCTCTCTTGGAAATGACACATCGTGACCTTCAGTCTGCTGTAGCACATTAAGTCTGATAAATGATGGGAGCTGATGACTAAACCAAGCATGTAATGGAATCAAAACCTTCTAGCCAGCAGTCTCAGCGGTCAGCCTTGTGCAGCCGTCACCGCATTGCCCAGTAGTCTGGCTTCTTTGGAAGTGAGGGATGCCTGGCTCAGAAAAAACACAGCGGTACATGCTATTAAAACGCTTGCTTCATCTTCTTTTTCTGCTCATGTGGTTCAGTGCTTCTGTCATGGGCAGGAACCAAACAGAGACTTTCCCACACTCTACCTCACAAAGAGTGTATTATTTGGCTTTTCTGAAGAAGGTATCCCTTGACATGAATAAAAGCCAGATCCACCATCAATTCACTTGTGGTAGCATTGGAATGTCCTTACAAACTGCAGCAGTAGCTCCCATAACCCTTGACTGTGTGATTGTGGGTAAGTCACTTAACCTCTGCATGCATCAGTTTCTTTAACTATAAAGTCAGGGTAAAAATAATATCACCTACCTCCCAGGGTTGTTGTGAGGCTAAAATAAGATAATAATTATAAAGTGCTTAGCATAGCACTTATCAAGCACATAGTAGGTACTTAACAAATGCTTCTTGCCTTCTTCACTTCACTGAAAAGAAGAGTTTAGATTCCTCTTAGCAGAAAGATTTAGGATTCTAAGGTTTTAGAACTGGGTTTTAGACCTTAGAGACCATCCAATCTAATCCTCAGATCTTCCTGCTCATTGATAAATAAGGATCTCACAGCTCAAATCTTTCAGAGCTGAGTCACACATAACCAGAAGTAGACCCCCGAGCCCATGTTGGAGTGAACCAGGAAGAGTAACTCTGAGCATCCCCCAAATGGGAACATGCAGTGTCAGACACAACTGAAAACAACTGAACAGCCACAACTGAGCCCAGAAAAATTAAATGACTTGTCCAAGGTCACATAGTAATTACCAGGGGCAGTATTTGAATCTAGGTCCTTTGATTCCAGAGCCAATACCCCCCCCAACACACACACGCGCGCATACGAACGCACACTCCACCAAACCCACAAGAGTCCTGTGAGGTCGATACAATTATTGTCCCTATTTTACAATAAGGAAACTGAGGTTGAAAGAAGGAGGAATGAATTGTCCAATGTCACAAAGTTAATAAATGTCTGAGGCCAAATTCAAACTCAGGTCTTCGTCATCTGAAGTTATGTCTCTATCCACAACATTATTCTACCTCATCTGAGAGGGAACAAAGAGAAGGACAACTGGAAAACAATCAGTGATTTTCAGTATTATAACTGAAGGTGTTGTGTATGTACAAAGTAAAGAACTGACATCATTATCTACTTAATTCAAGCCAAAAATTTCCACTTTTCCCTAAACTATATTTAATAAACAAATTAGTACTTTTTAACTGATCATTTGAACATTGTCTCAGTTCTACATATGCTTTGCACGTGTAGACTCAGCTTAGATGGATTAGTTCAGAGGGTATTGATCATTTAACTTTGGCCAAGTTCAAAATGCCAGGATTCCTCAGAAAGTGGAAAAGGAATTCTCCAGTAGAAATTCTGCCTAGTGGTTTGGAATCTTGGGAGTTTGCCTAGCCTCTCCTGTGCAGGTAGTCTATGCTTCGGTCCAGACTGCTTCTAATTCTAGTTATGTTTTATTCCTGGAGTTTTCATGAAGTAAGGCACATAAAAACATTTATCAGAGATTGCTAATTTGGAGAAATTATTAGTGGTTCTGTTGTTTTTCAAACCACTCTTTTAAATAGTCTCTGAATTTAATCTCGTAAGATTCCTTTAATGAAAATTTGGCCAGAAAAGTTAGCATAAGCCAATGGTTATGGTCCTCAGTAAAACAATCTGGCGAACTTGGCCCAGCTTCCACCCTATAAATATTCACAAAACAAGAATGCCATCCTACTTGGTTCTAGTTAACACTTTCCCTGCCATTCTCATATGAAATAAAAGCTGGAAAATTTATAAATTTCTCAGGAAATTTCTGGTTTTTGTTTTGTTTTGTTTTCAGTAGAACAGAATTGTGTACTATAGAAATAGTCTGCCTGCCAAATTTGACCCCCCATAGAAAAAAAAATCTATTCATTATGTGTTATATTGTTGTGTTATGTCACATAATGCAACAAATTATGTTACATCACATTATAACATTATATCAATTGTTATATCATCGTATTATATTACATTACATTATATCATATCGCATCATATACTATATATTTCACATCATGCCACGTCACATCACATCATGCCATATCATATCTTATTATCATTTGTTCCTTAAAGAAATTTTTTTCCTTCATTTTACACTCTGCTATATAATTTTCTTTCCAAAGTGGTTTGCTACATATGAAACAGATAAACCAGAAAACAAACAGGCTGCATACGTGGTCTTGTTTAAATGATCCAAACAACTCACCTGTATACTCATTTGATTTTTATCTTATGTTCCAGCCCCAGGAACAATGGCATCTGTATCTGATGTCAGGCTATCAGCGTACCGGATATTTGACTTATAGACTCATCCATCCCACCATCTTTTTTCAAAATTTCTAGCCCTTTTACCTCTACCATCTTCCTAGCTGACTACCCTTGTCCCTTAATTCTAATCATAGGCTTACTCACTTCAGAGCTGTATCTGTCCTTTAAGATCATCTGATCTGAACCACTCCTGAAGAGATGAAGAAACTGAGGCCCAGAGAAATAAATTAACTTATTCAAGGTCATGGAGATAGTAACAGAGCTAAGATTTGAACTATTATTTAAATTTTGGTCTTCCAATCCCAAATCTAATAGGCTTTCCAGTATGTTATACTGTTGGTTAGTCCAATTTTGTGTTGAAAGGTTTATGAAACTTAAGTATTTTCAGTCAATATCTATCTTGCTATCTTCTGTTGTCTTCTGTTTTTGAAACTTATAGAATATATGTCTGTATATATATATATATATATATATATATATATATATATATATATATATTGTATGTATATGTGTATATGTATTCATGTGCATGCACACGTGTGTGTGTATTTCAGTGGAATTGTGCATATATCCAAAATGGCTGCAACTGTATAGCCCCAAACCATGGAGTATTATCTGACTTGAAAAGAGGCTCCCAGATAGGCAGAAGGCCACCACTGAGTCAGTCCTTCAGTAATAATTAACAAGTCCAGTTGCAAACAATCCTTGCATTTCATAGAACAGTGTCACTTTCCTCAAGTGGTTTGCTAAACCTCTGCACAATAAGTTTGTTTTGTTTTGTTTGTTTTGTTTTGTTTTGTCCTTGTCATGCCTCTGGCAAATGTGCAGCTTGGTTTTGACTTCTGTACCCTATATAGAATTAAAGATTCTTGACAATTCTAAAATCTTGTTCTTCTATTCCATTCTATTCAGTCAAGCAATAAACATTTACTAAGTGCATGCTGTGTGCCAGGTACTGTGCTACATCATTTCAATGCAATGCAATGCAGTAACTACTCCTTGAGGGTCCATTATATGCAAAGTCATTTTGAATTTTTCATAAGAGTTGTACAGGATGAATAGACATGAATGGATTGTGATTTGCATCCCTGAAGGGAGTATCCACATGGATCACAGGTCCCCTGGGCTTTGGAGTAGCTGCCAAGAACTGACTCCATACCATTTTCCTGTCCCTTGTCTAAATCCATGAATAATTTGTGTTTTACAACACTCAGTGACAAATCTTTTAGATAATGTCTTTTTTTTTTTTGGTCTGGTGTGGGCTTGGTTTCAAACAACAGGGGTTCTATGAGAAAGAGTTAGCATCCCAAGTAAGGAAGAACAAACATGATGTCAGTGTTTCCTGTTGGGGACGGCAGGGAGAGACAGATCAGATTTGTTGTATGGGTGTGTCATGTCATTTTCCCACGATGAGTGCCGTTGGGTTGTGTTCATCCCTGCTCTCCTCTGGGCTTTGCTCAAACAGCTCTAAAGGCTTTGCTGTGCAACTAATAATGGAAGGGCAGAATGCTTGATCCCGAGAGCCTGGGATTTCAGAATCATCCAAGAGCTCTTGAGACAGGTTTTGAAGGGCGCAGGAGACAAGCTGTTATGCATATAAGGCAGTCAGCTGGAGCAAATACATTAACATCTGATAGCAGAGGCTTCTTGGAGCCAGAGGCAGAATGATGATGTGCCATGGAGGTTGCCTCAAAGACAGGGGCAAAGCCTTCACTGATCAAGAAGTGATCCAAGAGCACATGGGCGGATTCAATTCAGATTGATGGCATTGCTTTGCACACAGTAGGCACTTGGTTTTTTTTTTGCCTGTATGTCTGTCAGGACCTGTTATTTTATCCAGAGTGGAAAATCTCTCCTGTAATGCAGATCGGCAATTCTTTTGTAATTTTAGACTTAGAGATTTGTCTGGAGACCATAATTAATAATAATAGCTAGTATTTAGGTAGTACTTAAAGATTGACAGAGCACTTAATAAATACTATCTCATTTGGTCCTCACAACATGGAGCTGCTATCATTATCCCAATTTTACAGATGAAGAAACTGAGGCTGAAAGAGATTAAGCAACTTGCCTATGGCCACACAGCTAGTAAGCATCAAAGGCAGAGTTTGAACGTAGATTCATCTTAAGCCAGGTCTAACGCCCTATCTATTGTGCCTAGCTGCCTACCACCAATAATAGTGTGATAATAATCTGATAGTGTGTATGAAAGGCAGGTCTTCAAACTTTCCAAATCTTCTTACTTCCAAGACTGGCTCTCTTCTATTGTGCAGCACTGCCTTTGGTGTGGGACTTGCTCTTCCTCCTCTATGCTTTCTCTTGATGATCTCATCAGATCCCATAAGCTTAATAAGCAAGTCACTTAACCTCTCTCTGTCTCAGTTTCCTCATCTGGAAATTGAGGGGGTTTGTATTTGTTGGCCACTAAAGTCCCTTCCAGCTGTAGTCCTATAATCCTATTTTATAGATGAGGAACAAAGAGGTTATCTAACTTGCTTGTGATTGTATGTTTAGTAAATGCCAGACCTTAGAGGCCAACAAATCCAAGCCCCCTCAATTTCCAAATGAGGAAACTGAGGCAGAGGGAGATTAAGTGACTTGCCCAGAATCATACAGCTGAAATAGGATTTAAACTGAGGTTCTCCTAACTCCAATCCCGCTACTCTATCCATTCCACTAATATGCTATCTACCTCACATGGTTGTTCTGAGAAAAATTATTTATGAAACAATATATACATGCTATGTTATTACATTCTCCTGGCTATTATGCTATTTGACTACCATCTACATAATTTCTGAAGGACTTTCTGAGGATGGTTTCTTATTACTTTGATTCCAATACAACATCGGGGGTCAAACTGCATTCTCTAGGACTCAAAGTACATTGTCAAATAGCCTCAACCAGCAAGTGCCCAACAAAAATCTCCAGACGTTATTGGAAGAACATCCTGTCTTATTTCTAACATTCTATATGGATCCTTGTAAATAAACAACAGAGAGAGAAAGAAGTAAATCTTTTTCAACCATCTGGCAGGTAAAGACACAAAGTGCAGAAAATGTGTTTTCCTAGTTACAAAGGAGAAAGTCAGCTTCAACTAAAAGGAAATAAAATTGAAACTTCTGAAACAAATGAACACTCTCTTTCCACCTCATTTGTCTTTGCAAAAATAAAAGGTTTTTGTTTTATTGGCATAATATACATCATGTTTCTGCTGGTGTTGGCTTTGCCTTTGTGGACATACTTTCTCAGGAAAATAGCTAATTCTGGTGGATTTGATACCTCACAATAACAAGCTGTTGTAAACCTGTACAGTGTAAATCTTCCATGACTTCACTCAAGGTATTGAGGATAGCAAGGTGGAGAATGCTCCATTTATGTTGAGGTTTAATTCTTATGACCAAAAACCCCATTACAAATGTAACTGTATAGATATAGAAATATGCTGTGGTCCAGGCAGGTGAGAATAGAGCTGGGAATACAGAGAACCAAGGGTTCTCTGAGCCACACAATTACCCTTGTTGTTGTGTTTTCCCCTACAACAGTTGATCTTGTTATATATAGAATAAAGGTTCTGAACCTTTTCTGGGTGTCCTAAGACCCCCCCTCACAGTCTAGCAAAATCTGCTGAATAATAGTTTTAAATGCAAGAAGAAAATACATAGATTTATAAATGAAACAATTATATTGAAATGCACTTATTAAAATACACAGTTTTAAAAACAAATTCACATAATGCTACTAGTTCTATGCCTCAAAGACATAAAAGAAAAAAGAAAAGATCCAAAATGTACAAAAATTTTCATGGCAGATCTTTTTCATGGTGACAAAGAAATAGAAACTGAGGAAATGCCCATCAACTGAGAAATAGCTGAATAAGTTATAGTACAAGAATATAATGGTATACTATTGTGCTTTATAAAACACAATGAATAGTTTCAGAAAATGAAGGGGGTAGTTTCAGGGAAAAAAGCTATATGCTTTTTATAAAATTTATACAAACCCTTGTGTGAACAAATGCAAAGCAAAGTGAGCAGAACCAGGAGAACTATCTACATAGGAACAAGAACTATATTGTAAAGATAATCAAATTTGAAAGATACCACCTACAGAGAAAGAACTACGATTGACTGAATAAAGACTGAAGCATGTAATTTTTCATTCTTTCTCTCATTTTTTCTTTTATTTGAATCTTCTTGTACAAAATTATTGATGTGGACATGTTTTACATAATAAAAAATTTGAAAGATTTAAGAATTTTAGTCAACACAATGACCAACAATAATACCCAAGTATTCAAGATGAAACCTGCTATCCACCTCCAGATAGAAAGCTGAGCCCTACTGAAATAATAAAGTGAATGAAACCCATTTTTCCTTGTCATATCTTTTTACAATACTTTTTAAATATCCTTACCATATTTGGAAAACAATAATACCTATAAAGGATAGAGAACTTGTAGAATTAGGGAATTTCAGAATCGGAAAGTACCAGAGAAACCATTGAATCCAATCTGTACCTGGATGAAAAAAACTCTATGATATCCCCAAGGGGTGGTCACCTACTTTTCACTTGAAGAACTAAAGTAAGGAGGAACCTATTATTTCCTGGGATTGCCCATTTTTACTTTTGGAAAATTCTCATTGTTGGGCAACTTTCCCTTACATCAAGATTACATCTGTTTCTCTGCACCTTTCATCTATTGCTTTTAGTTCTATTTTCTGGGGACTAGTGGTAATAGTAATAGCAGTAGTAGTAGCAATAGTAGTAGCAGTTGTAGTAGTAGTAGTAGCAGCAGCAGCAGTAGTAGTAGTAGTAGTAGTAGTGGTGGTGGTGGTGGTGGTGGTGGTGTTCATCATTTATATAGCACCTACTATGTGCCAAGTATTGTGCTAAGCATATTTTATGACTATTATCTCATTTGACCCTCATAATAACCCTAGGAAGTAGGTGCTGTTCTTATCCCCATTTTATTGTTGAAGAAAAGGAGGCAAACAGAAATCAAGTGATTTGACCAAGGTTACAGAGACAGTAGGTGTTTGAGGCCTGATCTTGGGACACTTTCCTAATTATCACTGTCTTTCCTAAAATATGGTGCCCAGAATTGAACACAATATTCCAGATGTGGACTGATGCTTTAACTGAATTTCATTTTTACCACTTTGAGGGTAATAGATTTATAGCTAGATGTGACTTCAGGGGTCATTTAATCCAACCCTCCCATTTTCAGATGAGGAAACAGACCAAGAGATGGATAGGTCACAGAGTAACTAGCAGAGGTAGGATTCAAACCCAGACCCTCTTGAGCTCTCAATTTAAAACACTGGGCAGGTATCTTTTCTACTACTGTCTTTCAGAGTAATTTTTGCATGATTTTATGATGGATTCCAGTTATGCTAGTGTAACACAGACTACCATAGCCCTCTTTGCCTTGAAGGCTAGTTAGATTAGATTTCACCATTTCTCCTTGGATCTCTGATACCTTTAAGGGAACTAAGAGGTATATAGGTTCTTTTCCATTAGGTGTATTCCGTATTGATGGTATTACTCACAAAGTGTAAAGACAGTCCCCTTGAACTCCAGTTCTCTAACCACTAAAAGTCAGATGAGCTTTTACACCCAGAATATTTACTTTAAAATATATAACAACAAGTATACAAACTTATTCCTTTAATGTGTGGGAGGTATAATTGCCTTCCCTCCTTCTACCATCTCAGTCTCTGGGGAAGGCAAGAAGATTAAGTTCATGCTTAGCTCAGTTCTAAGTCCCCAAATCCCCCTCCAGCTCAAGTCCCAGGAATTCTGGCTTCTCTGGGCTTCCATGCCAGACTGGCTGGCTGTGCCATCCCACCAACAATCGTTGCTCCAAGATGGTCAAGGCTCAAACTCCTGGGACCTGTGGGGATCACCCCAGGCATTTGACACTAAATGTGACAAAGATCACAGGACAGAGACACCCCTCCCTTGCCATCCCCAAGCCCATTTCTTAAAGCCAGCATGAAAGACAAGGAGCAGGGGAAGGAAAATCTTTCTCCTCTCACCAGTTCAATTCATGGTTGCCATGCTGTAGTTAACGGGATCTTTGTCCTCTGAATATGGCAAAGAGTTGCCAGAAGAGACAGAAGAAAAAGAAAGCAGCAGAAAGAGAATGGTAGAAAAGAGGAGTGACTAACTCAAGTTTTCCAGATTTAAAGCTATAGATAGCCAATTTAAGGGGCTACTGCCACCCAGGTGGTAAGAGACACAAAGGCAATCTGAACGTGTTCCAAAGGCTCTTTAAGAATTCCTCCGTGTTACCCAATCTGGCATGCCCAGACAAGTCTAGGTTGCACATGAAATATTCTAGTGTGCACAAAGCATACTCTGTGGCTAGCTATTTTAATGTTGGTTCAACAGCTGGAGCTCTTGGGCTGCCATTGTCTAAAATGGTGTTAGCAATATTGGACAAATTGTGTGCCACATCCATGTCTGAGTCAGCAGTGATTGTGAAGAAAGTTTCTTCCTTTAGATGAAATAAGAGCATTATCTTTATTTTTTTCATAGAAATTCTTAGCTCTGTATTATTTAAAATGTCCAGATTGTTCACCAAATACATAAATACCAAGTGCAGCTGTAGAATTTAATAAAACCTCAGGTTTTCACTAGAAAGTAGAAAAAAATACATATTATTGGAAACTTGTGGTCAAACTTGAAACTTGAAGGAAATATTTTAGCACTATCACAATATTAAATTGCAATCATTATTTAATTTATCTTCTCTGAAATGACTTCAGGGAAGTGCACCCAAAGCCCTATTTATCCAAGCCAGGAAATAAGGCAGTGATCAGCTAGGTGTATGAAGTAATTGGAAGCTGACAAGGGACGGCATAATGCTACTATTGTAATAGCACTCACAAGTATTGTGTGACTTTGGCTAAGCAGCAATTAAATGTGGCAAAGTATTCTTTTTTTAATCTAAAAAAAAAGGAGGGGTCGTGGAGTAATAATATGAAACTACTCTCTTCCTGAATTCATGTTTTTCCTTTTAATTGAAACTTATCAACATTGGCACATCTGGAGGAAAGAAATGTTCTCCACAGTTCCCAAGCTTTAAAAAAAATAAGTATTCCATTTCTATGTATGTTATATAAATATATTGTTTTATAGCACTAAATAGATGATGTATATAAGGTCATATATTATATGTGAAACTTAGATAGTCAATATTCAGTATTTCTAGGGGAGATTTTGAGAATTCCTAGGCAACCTGTGCATTTCAATTGTCACTTTGAACTTTGGAACAAAGGAGAGACTGTAAAACGAGTTTATAAAAAGTATTATGAGATACCACAACTGGCATTTTTATGGCCTTATTAAACTACATTCAAGTGGCATAAATTATATGTAATGAAAGTGAAAAGGATCTCTGACCTGATTTTAATATTGAGACCATGCTTATTAGTTTGAGTTGGTTGGGTGTTTTTTTTTTTCTGAATAGAAACCTTTTTTCAAACTTTAGCAGTTGATATTATGTGGAAGTCATAAATGTCAGATTACATTAAATTATTCTGGTTCATGGAATCACATGCCCATTAAGTTTCTTGAGAGTAATGAGTAGGTCTTCTCACAAAGTAAAGCAAAAGGTGTTAATTTAGATTTGAAACATTCCACCTCATTAGGAAGACCAGGTTAATTTACTATTCAGAGAAGCAGTGTAAGCCAGGATCTGGAGCAACAAAAATGCCCTCTCTGTTTAGGGGAGCAATAATGAAAGACATTTCAAAGTTTTTCAACCGAAAAGTTAGAATCGTTTGCCCTTGTGAGGACAAAGAAGAGTGAGTCAAGTAGATACCTGTAAGAACTCAATAACTGGAGAATTTTATACAACTAAGGAGGAACAGGAAATTCATGCAAATTCAGACTTGAAAATGTATATCCACAAATGTAATGACTTGTCTGTATAGTATGTCCCAAATTCCTAATTTGTCACAAAGTGTATTTTTATTTTTATGGTTTGGTGAAGACATTGCTTCTGTAAAGGATAGAAAATGGACCTGGGATTTCATAGCGTCATATGATTATAGAATCAGAGTTTGAAGGGACTTTTGAGGACATCTGATTCCAACCCTATCATTTTTCAGAAGAATAATAGAGGTCAAGAAAGATTAAGAGACCTGCCCATGATCACACAGAATCTAAGCCAGGATATGAATCCAGGTCTTCTGATACCAATTCTAGCATTCCGTCCATTACACTCCTTTAGCTCTTTTCATTGGTATAAGGCAGACCTGCATAACCTGTGGCCTGGGGCTGAGTCCTCAGGCTGCTTGCCGCATGCCAAAGGATTTCGGGGCAGCCAGTAAAAAATGTAGAGGACAACATCCTTTATATGTAGAGGAAATCCTTTGGTGTGCAGCAAGCAGCTGCAGGTTGCGCAGGCCTGGTATAAGGAATTCCTAAATGAGGAAACTCCCTTTTCCAAGGCAACTTGGCCCTCTCTGTGCACCTTTGAAATTTACCTAAAGCACTGAAAGGTGAAGTGATTTGTCCAGGGCCACCTGGGAAGTATGTGTCAGAGGTCCTCACTCCAGGGCCAGCTCTCTATCTGCTACACCCTATGTTGCCTCATTACCATTTTTTGTTTTTGAAACAGGAGGAAACACCAACTCATTAGAGAACTGAAGTACCAACCCAGGAGCCTTAAAGGCTTTGGAATTTCAACTAATAGTCTCTCCTCAACTTTGCAGGATGAAGACTACATCAAAATTCAAAGGGATCATCAAATTTTAAAGTAAAAGAAATAAACAAGAAACGGAAGTGTCAAAAATATCCTTTACAAACCAAGGCAACAGATCAGATAACCAACATTCTGAGCTAGTTTATCATTTTTGATGGAGGAGAAAGACAAGAGCCCCAAAGAGTTCCAAAGGCAATTTAAGAATGGAAAAGTTAGTTTACTGTGGCCCTTCCTAAAGACAGACCAAACACAATGTGTATGTGACCAAGCTTTAACATCAAGTATATCAAGTATAAAATAGGAGAATTTTAGTCGTTATCACAAAGTTCCATAGCAGAGTTAAGTCTCCTATAGGCTTTGTTATCAACTCAAAATAATCTAGTGAAATGTAGACAAGTATTATCATTTGTTATATATAAATAAGATTATAGGTAAAGGAAATAATATAGAGAACCATTAAAGTTTATGTATAGAAGAGATTGCTACAGACATTTTAGAACATATGGGTTCTTTTCCTTTTTCTCTGGTCATCATTGTACAAATAGACTGGTATTGCTAGGCCAAAGGGTATAGATAGTTTAATAATTCTTTGTACATAATTCCAGATTGCTCCCCAAAATGATTGGATTAATTCACAATTCCACCAACAATGAATTAGTGTCCCACATCTCTCCAACATTTGTCACCTTTGCCTTCTATCATTTTAGCTAATCTGGTAGGTATAAAATGATATCTCAAGGCTGTTTTCATCTGCATTTCTCTAATCAATAATGATTTAGAGTGGCAAAGCTTTGGAAATTAAGGGAGTGCCCATCAGTTGGGGAATGGCTGAACAAATTGTGGTATACTATTGTGATGGAATGTTACTGTGCTTTAAGAAATGATGAACCCAATGATTTTAGAAAAAACATGGAAAGACACAAAATAATGAAGAGTGAAATGAGCAGAACCAAGAGAACATTGCATACAGTAACAGCAATACTGTTTTAAGGACATCTTTGAGCAACTAAGTTATTTTGTCTATTATAAATACCCAAATTAACAATAAGGCCATGTGAAGAAAGATGCTGTCTGCATCCAAAGGGGGGAAAAACTGATGAATGGATGTACAGAATAATTTTACACACACACACACACACACACACACACACACACACACACATATGTGTAGATCTATCTGTATCTATCTAGCCATCTATCTATCTACTTATCTATTTATACCTATTTGTTTCTAATGGTAGGGGAGGAGGAGAGAAGCAAAAATAAAAAAAGGAAAAAAGAAATATACATGATAATTTTGTTGTATATTTGAAAGGAATAGCAAGTTGTGCATAGTAGATTTGCAGTTTCATGTGCAATCATCTTTTTTATTATACAATGTTATAGAAATGCTTGTTTCATTATCCATATTTAATTATCCACAATTAAAAAAAAGATGTAGAAGAGATTGTCAAGGTCATCTTGTCAAATATTTTTCCACTTAGGGAAGAATACTCCCTCCAGAATGTCTGATAGATGACCACCTAATGTCTGTTTAAATATCTCTAGTCAAGAGGTGTTCACTAGTTCCTTAAGTTTATTATGCTGTTGGTCAGCTCTCCACACTAAAAAGTGATTCCTTATATTGAGCCCAAATCTGCTTCTTCCTGTGTAATTTGTCACCACTTGGTTCTAATCCAGTTTTCTGGAGGAACATGAAATATGTCTGTTTCCTGTTCTATGTGATACCACTTCAAATATTTGAAGACAGTCATCATATCTCTCTTTAGTCTTTCAAGTGTTTTTCATGTGATACTGGTTTATCATTCATCATTCTGGGTGCGCTCCAATTTGTCAATGTGTCTTTTAAAATATGGTACCCATAAGGCAGTATAGCTTAGTGGAAATAAAGCTAGCTTCAGAGTTAAAAAGATCTGAGTTCAAGTACTTGCCTCTGATCCATACTTGCTGTGTGACTCTGGGTCAGGCTGAGGCTTTAATCTCTTGGTGCTCTAGACAACATTCTAAGATTTTAAGTTGCAGAGTCAGAGTCAACTATTGGTAAAAGGGATTTTCCTCATCAGTAATTTCCTAAGCCAATGATATTACAGTTCCCTTTCCACCTTTCCCTCCTCATTACAAAAAAGGGATGGAGTGGGGAATACCCAGGATTATGCATAAATACTCCTAAGATGGCCTAACCAGTGCAGAGTAAGTAGGAAGACTAGAATGAAGAATTCTGGGAAGAATCCATTATCTGTGAAGTAGGTAGTGAATTATGGTCCCCATTTTACAGATAAGGAAGCTGAGGCCCATGGTTTGTAGAGGATTTTTTTTTGATAATTTTGCTTCTTGTTTATTTCTCTTTAAATTTTGGTGATCTCTTTGCATTTTTATGAAGTCTTCATGTGGAAAGCTCTGTGTGAATTGTCCAAGATTCAAAATGTGCTTCAGAAAGAAACAAAAAAACTATGTGTGATGTCATATCACCTATGTGATTTTTCACTGACCCAGTTTTGGGCTGAAATGATCCAAGTGGATTAAGGCGGCATTTGAGTGTCATGTAAGGACACATAATGAAAAAAGAAGTTGTCCTGCTTATTTTGCTGGGAAGGAGAAGAGTTTTTCTCTTGGTGGGAATGGGGTAGTCAAGCCATAAGTGAAGATGCTCTCTGATGAAGAGGACCACAACTATAAAAAGCAAAGCACATTTCCAAAGAGGTGCCAGACATGGAATTGGAAAGTCATAAGATACTCAATTACAGAACATGGAGATCAGCCAAAATGAAACAAAGGAAGTGTAATAACATATGGAAACAATGAGGTGATTCTATTAAGAAGTGACAGACAAAGGCCATGGGGATTACAAATCCATCACCCGGTTTTCAAGGATATATAAAGAACAGAGAATCTAAAACACTCTTAATTTATAAGTGATATTTTTTCCCTTGTCTAAATCCACAAAGGACCTTGGATAAGAAGACTGAATGTAATGGAAATTGAAGGTGGGAGCTCAGGAAACTCACTGAAATTGGGGATTCGATGGAAGAGAATTTGTACCCCCTACACAAGAGGTGGAAGATAAGGATCAGACATCTGGAAGAGTTCTGCACAGGTCATTCTGGAGAGGTCAGCTATATGCTTCTGGACTCAGGAAAGACGGGAATAAAAAGAGTTGGGATTACCTGGCCATGGAAGAAGAAAAGAGCCAGTGGTTAAGAAAAGACTTTTCACAAGCTGTGTGGGAGAATGAAGCCATATATAGAGGTATCATGAAGATAAGCAGCAAGAGACGATGTGGTATATACAAAAAATTAACAACATCTTCGAGTTGGCCTCAAAAGGAGGATGCACTGACCACGTGAAGCTGGTGTTAAGCAATGCATAAGGGTTGTTTTTTAAAATTTTTCATATCAATCCAGATGTGACATTGGCATGAAATCCGTGTGATGCATGCAATCTTCAGAGCAGATATTCCAAGCAAGGATAAAAACACAAATGATCTCTATTCCACATAATTAAGATTAAGATTTCCCTGGCACAGGGAATTCTAGAGGGGAAAACCTGGCTTCCTCTCAATGACAGCTTCTCTGGGACCCTTTCCTGTACTAGCTGCATCTTTACTCATTTTCCCTCAGCTCACTGATTGAGGTAGGGGAGTTTGAATAATCCTTTCTCCCCATGGCCCCTTCCATGTTATCCCCCTACCTCCATCACTCAGTAACCTCTCTTCCTTTGATGTTCATGCTATTCACATCTACCACTCAATTAAAATCCTTATAGTTATTATCTATAGACCCTTCAGGAGACTCCCCTTCATTCTTCAATTAATCTAGTATATGGCTCACAATTGTTCTCTTCTCAACTGCTTCCCTCATACTACTTAAATAAACATATTGATTCTTCCTCAACCACTCATGAACTACTCCTCTACCCCACACCTCAGCCACACACAAAGATGTTCATACCCTGGATCTTGTCATCACTCACAAAAGTACCAGTTCCATGTTCAAGAATTCCAAAATCTCCTTCTCTGACCATAACCTACTGGTTTTTTACCTCTCCCTTTGCTTTCCCTTACAAAGCCCTATTCTTCATCTACACTGTGACCTCCAGTCCCTTGACCTCTCAATTCTTCTCCCGGTCATCTCCTTTCCACTAATTACTGTCTTCTCTTTTCCCTATCTTGATACTTTGGTAGACTAATTCAACTCAACACTGTCCTCCTCTCTTAAATTCCCATCCTCTGTAACATATTACTGATTATGCCCAGTCAAGCCTCAGTTTTGGATTACTCTCAACATTTGCCACCTTCTCTCCTATACACATGCTGTTGAACAAAAGTGGAGAAAATAACACACTCATTCTAACTGGGTCCATTACAAATTTATGTTACACAACCTCAACTGGGCCTTCCCTTCTACTAGGCAATTCTACTATATCTCCCTCATCAATTCACAATCCCACTCTCTGCAGTGACTCTTTCAAACCTTTTCATCACTTCTCAAACTTCCCATTGCTCCCCCTGGCCCCCACTCTCTCAGCTGAGATCCTTGCCTCATATTTTACAGAAAAAAAATTGAGGCCATTTGCCACTTCTGTCCTCTTCCTTATCTCCTATCATTCAAAAGTCTTCTGCCATTATCTCTCCTTCACTCTGGTCTCACACAATGAAGTGGCTTTACTCCTTACTGACATTAACTCCTCCATTTGTCTAAGTGATGCTATTTCGTCCCATTTCCTTCTACAAATTGCCCACTCTGTCATTCCCACTCTATCACTTATTTTCAATAGCTCCATGTCTATTGCCTAGTATTCCCTATTGCCTACAAAAATACCCATGTCTCCTTATCTTCACAAAGCCCTTACTTGATCCTTCCATTCTCACTATAAAGGATTATAGTGTATCCTGTATCTCTTCTGCCTTTTGTAGCTTAACTCCTCTAAGAGGACATCTGTAATAGGTACCTCCACTTTCATCCTCTTCTTAACCCCTTACAATCCAACTTCTGAATTTATCATCCCACCAAAACTGCTCTCTCCAAAGTTACCAATAATCTCTTAGTTGTCAAATCTGGCTGCCTTTTCTCAATCCTTATTCTCCTTGACCTCTCTGTAACCTTTGACACTGTCAATCACTCTTTCCTCCTTGATACTCTCTTCTCTCTAGGTTTTCAGGATACCTCTTTCTCCTGGTTCTCCTTCTACCCTCCATATTGCTCCTTCTCAGTCTCCTTTGCTGGATCCTCACCCAGACTGCACTCTCTAACTGTAAGTGTCCCATAGATGTCTGTTCTGGGCCCTCTTCTCTTTTTTCTCTATAGTACTTCATTAGCTGATGTCATCAGCTCCTGTGGATTTAATTACCATCTCTATGCTGTTGATTCTACCTCTCTACTGACCTCCCACCTCAAGACTCCAACTGATTTTTAAGCATCTTAGATTGGATTGCCAGTAGACATCTTAACCCACTATCTTTGTCCCTAACCTTTCTTCCCCTCTTATCTTCCTTAGAATTGTAAAGGGCAACACCATTCTTCCAGTCCCTGAGGCTTGCAACCTCAGAGTTACCCTCTACCCTTCAGTATCTCTCACTCCACAAATCCAATCTGTTGCCAAGACCTGATGATTTTGCCTCTCATATGCTCCCCCTTCTCTCCTGTGACATTGCCACTACTCTAGTGCCCACCCTCATCACTTCATACCTGTACTATTGCAGTAGCCTCCCGATGGGCTTGCCTGCCTCAAGACTCTCCCTATTCCAATTTATCCTCTATTCAGCCTCCAAAGTGATTTTCCCTAAAATGGTGGTCTGACCATGTCACTCCCTTACTCAAGAAACTTTAGTGGTTCCCAATCATGTTCAGGATCAAGTACAAAATGCTCAATTTAGCATTAAAAGCCTTTCATAAAATAACTCCCTCCTACTTGTCCAGTCTTCTTATGCCTTACTCCCTAAGGTGTCCTCTTTGATCAAGTGACACTGGCCTCCTGGCTACTTGACTTTTCTCTTCTTGACATTTTCTCTGGCTATCCCTCATGCCTGGAATATCCTCCCACCTCATCCCTGCCTTCTGGCTTCTCTGAAATCCAATCTGAAATCCCATCTTTTCTGAAGTCTCCTCCACCTCCCTTAATTTTAGTGCTGTCTCTTTGTTAATTATTTCCTCTTTCTCCTGTAAATAGCTTTTTTTAAAAGAATGCTGGTTTAATGTTGTCTTTCTCATTTGATTTCAAGCTCCTTGAAGGCATAGACTGTCTTATTTTTCCTCTTTTGTATCATTAATGCTTAGCACAATGCCTGGCACATAGTGGGCATATAACAAATGTTTATTCATTAATTGCTCTATAAATTATACTCTTCAGAGAGTTGTCTAGAGTGCAGAAAGCTGAAATCACTTTCCCAGAATCCCACAGCCACTATGTGTCAGAGGTAAGACTTAAACTCAGGTCATCCTCACTTCAAGGCCAGTTCTGTATCTCCTGTACTGCCATTTTTCCTCCTAACTATGGCTGAAAAATAAGGCTCATGCCTTTGGTTCAGCAACACAGCTTGGAGGAAGGAAACAGGACTTTCAAGGAAATCTAACCAATACAATGCTATATTTTATTTTAACCAAAAGATTATAGTGGGTTACTTAAATCTGTATCCTTAAGAGAAAAAAAATTCTCTAAAATCCTTAACTCGAGCCCTACACAGCTGAAATAAAATAATAATGTACATTTTATAGTACTTTATATAAAACGCCTTTTGAAATTCATAGCAACTCTATGAAGTAAGAACTATATCTATTTTACAGACGAGGAAATAGCTTCAAAAGAGTGAAATGACTTACTCAGGGTCACATACCAGGTATCAGAGGTGAGATTTTGAACCCAATCTTGCCTGCCTCAAGCACTTACTATTATGCCACATTGCTTCACAAAACTAGTTTTTAAAAAAAAACAGATACTGAGGTACTATTATTATCTCCATTTTACAGGAAACTGAGGTAGACAGAAGTTAAGTGACTTACCCAGGATCACACAGCTAGAAAGTGAGATAGAATTTGAATTCAGGCCTTCTAAGCAGCACAGCGGATACAGTGCGAGGCATGGAGTCAGAAAGACTCATCTTTCTGGTTCAAATCTGGCCTCAAGATATTTATTAGCTGTGTGACCCTAGGCAAGTTACTTAACCCTGCTTGCCTCAGTCCCTCACCTGTAAAATGAGCTGGAGAAGGAAATGCCAAAATAGTCTGGTATCTTTGCCAAGAAAACCCCCAAATGAGGTTGAAAAGACTCGGACAGGACTGGAAACTACTGAACAACAACAATTTCCTAACTCTCAGTCCAGGACTTTATCCATTGCATAATTATTCTTTATCATGCTAGACTGGAAATGCTCAAAAAAATAAAATAAAATAAAAACAAATAAATTAAGAACAAAAAAGAAACTGCTCCCCCACCCACATTCCCCCTCCATACCTATAACTGCCCCTCACACACAAAATCAGTTTTTTAAGCTATATTACTCTTCTTTGAAAAGTCTGATCTCCTAGGTGGAAGTGCAAAGCATAACCGAGGCTTTTTGATGCCTATATCTCAGGGGTGGGGAACCTGCAGTCTCGACGGCCACATGTGGTCTCCTAAGTCTTTGGGTGCAGCTTTTTGACTGAGTCCAAGTTTTACAGAACAAATCCTTTTATTAAAAAAAAAATGAGGACTTGAGGCCCTAGAGAGTCACATGTGCCCTGGAGGCTGCAGATTCCCCACCGGGCTATAGCCTTTGATCTTTGTCTAGAATGTCATTGTCTGGAAGATACTACCAGAAAAGCAACATGAGTGTTCTTCAAATCCAAAGTGTCACCCACAGCACCAAAGCATATAATTAAAGACCCAACCAACTAATGTCATCTGAGGGTTTCTAACAATAAAAGAGGTAAGGATGAAGATGAGTTAATCCAAAACATTTCAAGTGACTTGCTCAAAGACCGACAAGAAATCGGGAGTAGACTCACAATCACCCTGTGAGTCATTCGTAACTCGATACTTTAGTAAATTGCCTCAGAAGTCCAACACCATTTAGGGGTGAAGTTGTTCCAACAGCATGCTGAGGAAGTTGAGATGATGCCTCAGGGATTGAATATTTAGCTTTTCTGGTTGAACATTCTAGAATGCCCTCTGTCTCCCTCCAATAGGTCAGACTGAAACAATCCATCTTAAGTCATTTGACCTTAATTTTTTTTTTAAACCAGAAACTTATTTTATCAACAGGTCATTAGTGCAAAAGTATTATTCTCAATTGCTTTAGGCTTCTGATTCATATATTTTAGTATTAGAAATGCTTGCATTTGGTACTTTTTTTTCTAGGAAATTTCATGGGATTTGGCATGCTATATTATTCTGATTTCTCTTTCTACTTTTCAAATTTAATAACGCTTTTCAATTTTAGCCTGGGAAAAAAAAAAGAAAAACAGATTTAACCATTTCATTAGGGTTATAGTAAAATATAGTTGGTAATGTTCTGGGAGTGGTTATTCTTTCACTCCCTTATTGAGCCAATGTTACCAGAGCACTCAAATCATAGAATACTGAATATTCAAGTACAGATAATGCAGAAAACCCATGGACCCTGCAAATTGATACTGCAAATACTGGCATGGACATATGCCGAAGATAGAACAGGCAAAAGATTTGACAACCAGGAGGTGTAGTAGACATGGTAAGGCATTTCAGTAATCTACTAAAGATTAAATGTTGAATGGTGTCCAAGAGTGATATTATATTTGGATATGAAATAAATATAATATTTAATAAGTTGGCTATTGTGAAAGTATTATAAGGACAATGAGTAGGCAAACATATGCAAAACTGTTTTGTTCATTCTCATTTTTATTGGTTAAAAAATACCTGAGCGATATGCAATGAGCAATGTTAGATGCAACATGGCATGGTAGATGGAGGGCCAACCTTAGGAAGGTCTAGGTTCAAGTCTCACCTTCTGAAACATGCTAGCTATATGACCATAGACAAATCACTTACGCTTTCAATGCCCTAAACAACTCCTTATAAGGATATAAGTTATAAGAGAGTTGCCCATCTACATCCATGGAAGGAGTTTCCACACAGGAAGCTCCCCATATCCATGAAAATCTCACATCCAAATCAAAAAAGTAAAAACATGGTTTGGATGGGGAAAAAAAATCTAAGGGTTGAAATTGAGGAAATTCTACTTTTATTTCATGATCTTTTTTTCTTTTTCAAATGACATGAAAATGAGGATTTAGCAGTATTTGACACTTAGACCAAAGTGATATCTTTCCAGCTCTGCTAGCCAACATTTGCTCCTATAATTGCCAGTCACTAGCATTTATGCTTTTTCTCTGAGAAAAGTCCAAATAGACACCATTTCTCTAAGCGTAAAATCAAACTGAGCAAATGCTGGATGACCACTTGGCCTTTGCACTCTCACCTCACCTCTACACATCTTAGAATACCTAGTTCCCCTCTAGGTGCAACCTAAGTACTACCTCTTATATAAAGCATTTTCTCATTCCTCTCCCCTCCCCCAAGTCCTGCTGTTAATGCCTTCCCTCCACACACATACAAATTAAAAAAATAAAAACAACCTCCTATCTATCTATATTAGAGTCAGGTAAGGGATACAATGTGTAGAACCCTGGAGTCAGGGAGACCTAAGTTCAAATTGGGCCTTAGATAGTTACTAGCTGTATGACACTGGGCAAGTCATTTACTTGCTCTCTGCCTCAGTTTCCTCAACTGTAAAATGGGAATCATAATAGTGCCTATCTCACAGGTTTGTTGTAAGGATTAAATGAGATAATATTTACAAAGCACTTAACACAGTACCCATCGCATAGAAGGTATTTAACAAATGCTTTTTTCCTTATCTATTTTTAGATCTATATTTACATATATATGTATATGCATATATATGCATGTGTGTGTGTGTGTGTGTGTGTGTGATATCTTTCTGGTTAAATTACAAGCTCTTCGTGATAAGAACTGTTTCACTATTATTTCTTATATCTCTAGTACCTAGCACACAATAGGTACATAATAAATATTTGCTGATTGAGTTTTGTTCAAGTAAGGAATGAACTAAATAGCTTCTAAGATCCTTTCCAACTCTTTGATTCTGTGAGGGCTTGATTTCTATTGTATTCTGTAAGAATTTTGGGGAGACTTGGTATGGAAGGTGGGAGGTGGATAGGAAAGAAGCTTCAGTTTAATAGCCTCGAGCAGCAGATGGCTGTATTTTAAAGGGGAAATGAATTGCAAGTATCAGTCGACCTCTTCTTCAGTGTATAATAAAAGCCCAAGGCAGACTGAAGTGTTCCTTTCAAACCAGGGTTGGGGCTGGCGGCTTTCTGACTACACCTGTGTGAAAAGCCGCTGTAGCATGGCGGTGGCACACTCCCAACATCTGCTCCTTTCATTGAACTGAGCTGTAAATTGAAATTCCATTGCAATGTTTTTAGAACCAGTTGAAGTAAGGAGACTGTCAGAAATCCTCTTTAAACTCGCCCTTATCCAAACAGGAAACTGACCCTTGGCCCCTGGACGTAACAGTACACCAGTGGAAATTTCATTATCCCCGTTTCAGCTGTACTAAGTGAAAATTAATTGTGTAATTATCTGGATGAGCGCATGTGTAAAATTTTACAATGTGCCAGTTAGATTAAGTAACGTGTTAGTGGCATGGTTTAGGGCAGAGTCAAGGCTGTCCTATAAAAATGGCATAAAAAGTCCAACAAGGTTGGAAGGAAAAAAACATATGTCGGAACAAATGTTTAACATGAGAAGGTAAGGTTATACTTAATTCCATAACCTGATGAAAATCTTATCCTCTTATGCCAGGAGTAGATCTGGAACAGTTTGGAAATATTTGGGGTTGTCTTGTGAGGGGTGTGTGTGTGTGTGTGTGTGTGTGTGTGTGTGTGTGTGTGTGTGCTTAACAAGATTATGTATTATTGCCATTTTACAGTGAGGTAAATGCTAAAAGAGTAAACATGTCCACTTTTCAAATCATCATGTGTATTTTTCTACTTCTAAAACACACCCACAGAGTATAGGATGTCTCCCGTAGGACATAATTTTCAATACAAACTTACTTTGTTCACCTGATCAATGCAGCACTGTTCCTCTTACTGAAAATAACATGATAATGCAAAAGCCGAATCTTGATTTAAAGTCACCTCATTAAAGCATGAACAGACTGCATTGCCAATGCATGGGAGGAGGACTTGTGACTTAAGGCTTTGCCTTCCTCTAGAAAGATTGTAAGGTTGGCTTTTCCTGAGTCTTTGGAGAAAACAGGCTGTTTCAGGGAGATAATTTCCATTTCAAAGTCCCTGAATTTTTTGGATAATACATTTTCTGGATGAAAGGTACTGCCTGGGTAGACACCTTTTGAAAAGGAATATTCTCTTTAAGCAACATAGCAAATAACTTATAGAGACCTTAAAAGTTCTGGAGGTCAGATCTCACAAAGATTAGTAAGATTCTGGCAAATCTAGATAATAAATGTATGTTCTTCCTAAGGAAACAGTCTCCCTGTGTTCTTGGGCCATACCATGAGCTTTGTTCGTGGCAAAAAGTCCTCAATGGTTTTTCTTTATTTTTTTGTTTGTTCTGTTTTGTTCTTTGCCCTTTAAAATAAAAGGAATGTAGAGCAGAAATAGAAACTCTGAAAGAGAGTGCAGAAAAAAAAATACATTACAAATGTTTGTGCTTCGTTTTGTTCTTCTGGTTTAGTGAACATTGTAAAATACCCATTGATGTTTGTATGGTGGGCTGTTGGTACTTTAAGAGGTCATTAGTGCTTTGGAGAAAAGTAATAAATATGCATGTATTTAGTGGAAAGTATTCAAATCTATTTTGCTATGATTAAAAGGAGGAGCATACCAGTGTGAATTACAGTACAGGACAGTCATTGGATAAGAAGATAATTGAGACCATTCAAAGTTGGAAAAGTGAAATTGTAGATGGAGAGCTAGCCTTAAAATGACAGGGGGAGGGCTAGAGACTATATAGCATAGATTTTAAAACAGAAAGCAACTATTCCCCCTTGGGCAGGCATTTTTCTTCAAAGAAGACAAACTATTCTCTTCTCCAGTTGGAAAGCTCGGGTGGTTCAATCAAACATCAACCCAGAAACCAACAAACATGGACACAAAGCACTGTGGTGGTGTGGGTCCCTCATACCTGTACCACCAGAGCTGGGCTGATGTGGTGTCCGATGACAATTGCTTCATATAGTGTGTATGTTTGAGTTACCATGCTGTGTCAGGCATGTGGTTTCCTTTGACACAGGGCATAGTGTTTGCCATGATTCCTAAAGAACAGAGTGTGATTTACTCTTCCTTATAGGCAAAAAGCCAGCAAATATAAGCAGAGTTTTTTTTTCTTTTAATAAAAGCTTTGTGGATGTCACTCTTCTGACTGAATTGTAAATTGAACTTACAACCAAATGAGTTCCTAAAGTCTCATTTCAAATGTTAACATTTTATTTCTTCAATGTTCTCTCAACTGAGGTAATTCAATGGACTAGAATTCAAAACATTATAGAGGGTATTTAAATTTTGAAATTCATTTGATTGTATAAACTCCAAAATTGTCACGAAAAATTATGGAATCATAGAATGTTAGAACCAGAAGGGACCTTAGAGGCCATCTTTTCCAATCCACTAAGATTATAAATGAGAAGAAATAGAGCTCAGAGATGTTAATTGACTTGCCTGAGGTCACTCACTGGTCAAGTTAAGACTAGAAGACACATTTCATGACTTCTAATTCATTCCCTCCACCACCACCCCCAGCCCACTATACCATACTTTCTTCCTAGTAATGTTAGGGCTTACAAACCCTAAAACATAAATATTACTTTTTGGGACTTTTGCATATGCTATAAAAAAGTGAACTAGTATATTAAAAGAAGACTTGCAGAAGAAAAGAAGGCAGGAATTTTGATGATATTGTCCATATTCACTTCAATGTATCAACAATCAATTAATGATTTGATCCCTGTAGGTATTCCAACTTCCATTGCAGATTACAGCCTCTTTGTGCTATTAGTAAACAGGTTTCATGATTTATCATGATGGAAAAATTATGCTGTGACTACCTTTTCCTTTTACAATTTTAGTATTGGAAGAGACCTCAAGCTATCTAGTTTGACCCATAACTAAAATATACTAGCATACCTCACAAGTGGTCATCCAGGTTTTGCTTAAAAATTTCAAGTAAGGAGGAAGCACTATTCCTCTGAGACTACTCATTCTACACTAGGATAGCTCTCATTGTTAGAAAAATTGTTCCAACATCAAGTTAAAATTTGCAGCTTCTCATGATTCCTGATAATTTCTTCTCGGCTCAAGTGGAACAAATTTAATCAATCATTCTTTCACATGACAGCCCTTTGAATGTAGCCATCTCTCTCCTTCCCTACCCCCATACCCATGGCAAGTCTTCTCTAAGTTCAATACCCCCATTTCTTCCAACCAATAATTATACAGGATAAACTTAAGACTTTTGCCATCCTCATTGCCTTCCTCTGGTCACTCTTCAGATTATCAATATTTGTCCTAAAATGTCACTAGTCACTCAGAATATACTACTACAGATGGAACCTGATCAGAGTAGAGTATAATTGGATTATACTTCCTCATTCCTAGATATTATGTTTTTCTTAACACAGCCAAAGATTGCATTCACTTTCTTGAGGTCTCATCACACTATTCATTCATTCAACAACCATTAATTGAGCACTTATTTTGTGCCAGGCACTGTGAAAAGCACTGAGGATACAAAGACCAAAACAGTCCCTGCCCTCAAGGAGCTCACATTTTATCAGAGCTTATATAAATCCACTAAAAGCCCTGGATCTTTTTCAAACTAAATGTTGTCTAAACTGCTATCCCCTCTCTCATATTTGGGAAGTTGATTTTTTAAACCAGTGTGCTACTCAACATTATATCTATTAAATTTAATCTTATTTGATTCAGCCCAATCTTTTAGCTAACCAAGCTTCTCTTGAACCCTCATTCTAGTTAGGATCTTCTCTCAACTTAGGCAGACTGGCCTTGAAATGACAAACACATAGTCCTTTTCTCAGGCTTTATACTCCTCTGACATAACCTTCAATAATCTCATGACATTGAAGCATGGCAGTTAGACTTTAGTGGAAAATATTTTCCATATAACCTTCTCACCACAGGTCTTGGAAGCTAAGTTTCAAAGGTTAGAAATGTGCAATTATTAATTTTGAATAAGTAGGATAATTTTTATTCAAAGCAATAGTAGCAAAGAGCAAATTAACTAAATTTCTTTTCTAAAGAGTTCTGTAAATTGCACACACACACATATATATATTGCTCCATATATTATGTAACATAAATTACATATATGAAATATTAATGTGTAATTATCTATATCACATTATCTATACATATTTTATAATATATATACATACATTTCCTTTTCCATAGAAGGTAGTAGTACAAAGTAACAGAAGATTTTTGACATAGATACTTGTGGAATTTGAAACTTGGAAAAGCATAACAATAGTAGCGTATTTCCAGACCTTTTTTTATTTAAATTTTTTTTTAAAATATCCTGACACTTAGAGAAAGATAGCATATATATGACTTTATCTATATATTCTCTTCTTAATTTTCTTTTTTCTTTAGAGTGTCAGGCACTGTTTTTCCTACTTTCTGAGTTTCATACATTTCAAAAGGCTGTAGGTTCCTACTTCACCAAATGCCTCCATATTTAGAACACAGCCAACCATTAGTGAAAGGGAAAACCATGGTGGTCTATTTGAGAAAAACTCAGGACCCCAAGCTTTGCAATTCAGTTCAAAACCAGTAGAGCAAGAAGTAGAAAGCCACTTATTGACAGTCACTCTGTACAAGACCTGGGTTCAAATCCTACTGCTGACATACTAGTAGTAGGACCATGAACAATCTCTTCATTGAGAGTAAGAGTAAGTCGTTAACACAGTAAGTTACAGGTTGAAATCACTGATCTATGTTGATGGAGGGAGCTGGCACGTCAGGAGTCTCTCACACTGATATTACAGGTCTGAACAAAAAAGAAAAAAAATCATTTAAAAAAATTGGCCCAGAGCCTTCAGGAGGAAGTTATGTGAGAGACTAATGATATATTCCTTTGAACTTTGTCTTTATTTAAAGTCAGTCCTTTTATTTCTATGCCATAAGAAATGCTAGACATGAAGAATTCAGAGAAGCCTGGGAAGACTTATATTAACTGATGCAGAGGAAAGTAAGCAGAACCAAAAGAACAATCTACATAATGGCTGTCACAGTGTTTCAGTCTCTCTACTCTATCTCTTTTTCTCTGTCTCATTCTCTTCTTTCCCTCTCCCCACCTCTTTCTCTGTCTTTCTTTCTCTTTCTGTCTCCTTCTCTCTGCCTTTGTCTCTATCTCCCTCCCTATACCTCTTGCTTCGGGGTATAACTCTCTGCTTGGGAGTAAAGAGAAAATAGATTTGGACATAAAGGTAATGTATGTGTGTGTGTGTGTGTGTGTGTGTGTGTGTGTGTATACACATATGTGTACACACATTATTATGCAACATTTATGTAATAGGTTACATACATTGGGCAGTTATATGGTACAGTACATAGAGTGCCAGGCCTGGAGTCAGGAAGACTCATCTTCCTCAGTTCAAATCTCCAGACACTTACTAGGTGTGGGATCCTGGGCAAGTTACTTAGCCCTGTTTGCCTCAGTTTCCTCATCTATAAAATGAATGGGAGAAGGAAATGGCATACCACTTTAGTATCTTTGCCAAGAAAACTCCAAATGGGGTCATAAAGAGTTGGACATGACTGAAAAATGACCAAACATATTATATATATTATATATATATATATATTAATATATATATTATATTACCTTCACGTCCAAATAACTCCTCATATATAGGTGTGTGTACATGCATAAATATATAATGCAACATATGCCTATATAATATAAATATAATGTACATATATCTGTTATATACCTAACGTAATACAGACAGAATATATTTTATAATAAAGCTAATATGAAAACAAAAGATATAAATAATTTTCAAATCAGTTCTAAATACAGAAACTACAACTGTACTATCCTAAAAAAATCCTATACTCTCTCCCAATAGAATAGCTACAGTAACATGATTCTAATAGTACATACCTTGGACATTTCTTGTATAAAGCCACTATTTCACAATAGACAAGGAAATGATTTTACTAATTTGACAATTATTAATGGTAGTCATAATTTTTTGCCTAAGGAATTATTGGCTCCTTTGCTTTCTATGAAATCAGGAAACATAATCTCAGGAAACCTATGAAGTGTGAAAGGCACTACCTATGTTATGGCCAGAAGTGGGAGCCCATAAAAGGCCCAGAAACAGGAAGTTACAGGGGGCAAGATATTCCTTTGCAAAAAAAAAAAAAAGAGGGGTAGGGGAAAGGGAATGTAAAATAATACTGTCACTATAGCTAAAAATAAACGACAGAGTATCAGGTCTTAGAAAACATAACATATTTTCCTGGAGAACAGAAATATAAGACAGCAAAGGGAATTCTTTCCTTCACTGTCCCACTTTTATCCCAAAGATCTGAGGAAGTCCAATGAAAATTTCCTGGCATCCTGGGGCAATAAAATAATCTCAGTCTTCTTGTGAAACCACATTGCTAGGAGGATGGAACAGAGGTTCTTTCAGAACACTAAGTGCCCAGTAAGCAGCATTTTTTTCCCAGAAAACTGAGGTTTTGTTTATTTGTAAAGAGTTAAGCCATGAATGCACTAAGCAATGAGCTGACCAGGTGAACCTCTCAGAGCCGAGCACCGTCTCTGCCACAACAGAGCTGCTCCCCATTAAGGGCTTCATTCACATCTTCCTGGAGAAGGATCACAATTGATTACGACTTTACCCTGCTATATCAAGAGGCATTGCCACCAGGGAGGTGGACCCTAGACTTGAGTGAGCTATTGGAGGCTCAATATAATTAGGGACTGGGCTCTCTGAGCCCAACTTGTAGCTGGAAAACTTTTATCAGCTTGGAGATCACCCTGTAATGTTCAAATAACTTGATTGAGCCATAGACATAAGAAAATCATTCACTTTTCCATGCAAGAAGGGCCTGACTAAACTGTTCTTTGGTTTAATTCTTAAATGGCTATTTCTAAGCCCACAATAGAACTTTGTGGGAGGGAGAAAAAGAGTCTTTTATTTTAAAGCTGCCCCTTAGTGAGACACTATTTACATACCAAATGCTATAACATCATGTCCTCAGCTGCAGGAAGTTTATGGATTACTTACCCCCTCAGAAAAACCAAAATATACAGAATCATTTGTGTTTCTTAAAATCTGGTCTGTATTATTTGGACTGAGTCCTCCCCTACCCACCCTAACCCTACTCCCACCCACTCTCATCCCTTTCAGCCATAAGGTTTGAGTTGGAGAAATTCTCCTAATCACTTGAGTGCCTGTGAAAGGTGCCAGATTGACAGCCCTCAAGAGGAAACGTGCCTGTTTATAAAAGATGTCAGCGCTGCAGATTTCCCCTTGGGCTGCTAATAACTTCTCTGGGAGAGAGGGATCAGAGATTTAGAGCCAGAAGGCCTTCTAGTCAAACCCCACATTTTACAGATGAGGAAACTGAGGCCCAGAGAGGTTATAAATGACTTGCCCAAGGTCACTCATGGCATTTCAGTCATCTGGGTCCTGTTATCAATCATTCCCAACAGAAGCTCTTCAAGGAGTCTCTCTCTCTCTCTCTCTCTCTCTCTCTCTCTCTCTCTCTCTCTCTCTCTCTCTCTCTCTCTCTCTCTCTCTCTCTCATTTTTTTATTTTTTAGGCAATTGGGGTTAAGTGACTTGCCCAAGGCCACACAGATAGTAAGTGTTAAGTGTTTAGTCAGAGGCGGGATGTGAACTCAGGTCCTCCTGGCTTCAGGGCCCGTGCTCTATCCACTGTGCCACCTAGCTACCCCAAAAAGTCTCCAATTCCTGTCAATGATAACAAGTGGTCCCCACACTGGACAACTCAATGGTTTGCTTTTGTTTTGTTTTATTTTAATTTGGATATATACTTCATCTCCTTATCCATTTCTACTCCCACCCCACCTCAATTAACAAAAGGACTTCTTAAAGCCTTAGCAACTCCAGCTCTCCCTTTTTGAGAATCCCTTCACTCTCCCCTAAAAGGTATAGGCACAGTGTGCTCCAAGAAATAAGCTCATGTGTCTCTATTAATCAATCAATAGCCATTTAGGCAGCACTTACACACCAAGCACTGTGCTTGGCACTATGAAGACAAAAATCTTCATTTTCCCCCTTGACTTCATTTCCAAACTCTACTTCTCCAATTCAGAAATCTCCTCATTCCACCTTGCTTTTGTTGGCAGCTTGCCCACCCCTAGAATACACCTCCCACACATTCACTCCAGGCCCCACTTGGCTTCTCCATTCCTTTCCATTGGTTTAACTCCTAGAATTATCCAAGCTCAACATTTGGAAGGGGCTTCATGCACAGTATCTAATTCAATGCCTTCATTTTACTGATAAGGCAACAGAGGCCCCAGAAAGTAAATATCACACAGGGAGTAGGATCTGAACCCAGGTCCTCTGACCCCAAAGCTAGTGCGCTTTCCACTAGACCTCCTTCCCTCTACCTGTCCTGTTAAGGATTCCCTCACCTACTCCTCTTTCCTCAAATCTTTGTCTATGAAAATTTTTATTTTGAAATTAAAAAAAAAATTCTATCTAGCTGATAACCTTCACTGAAACCACCTGTGAAGACCAGGAAGGCTTGGAGAGAGAAATTCAACTGTGAAATTCTTCAGTCTAAAATACCCTCTGTTTTGGGAAGTAAGAGAGGAATCATAGCAGGAGGTGGGAAGCAGGATGTTTAAAATCATGGCATTCACCCATTACCAAAACATCCGATAGGCATGTCAATGAGTCCCAGAGAATTGTGAACATCGAGATTTATTGAGACATGCTAAGGAACTGAAAAGAAAATACCCCCATCATAATGGCGAACATAATACACAAGAGAATTTCCCAAGAGGATGTTGGAGGAAAATTTGTTGCTGTTCAATTCTGTCTGACTCTTTGTGACCCTGTGGACCACAGCACACCAATACTGTCCATAGGGTTTTCTTAGCAAAGATACTAGAGTGGTTTGTCCTTTGTCTTCCAATGGATTAAGGCAAACAGAGGTTAAAATACTTGCCCAGCTAGTAAAGGTCTGAGGGTAGAGTTGAACTCAGGTCTTCCTAACTCCAGGGCCAGTGCTCTGTCCACTGAACCACCTAGCTGCTTGCTGGAGGGAAAATAAAATAGCTTACCTCTATCAAGCTATATGCCCAGCACTGTGCTAGGCACCTATAGTGACCTAATATTTAAATGCATCAGGAATCTATATTTCATCCATGTTCTCTCCGTTGAGGAAGAGAATGAGCATTTATTAAGTACCTACTATGTGAAGACCTGTGCTAAGCACTTTACAAATATTATCTCATTAAATACTCACAGCAACCCTAGGAGATAAGTGTTCTATTATTCCCATTTTATAGTTGAGGAAACTGAGGTTAAGTGACTTGCCCAGGGTCGCAGAGTTAGTAGGTGTCTGAGGCCACACTTTGAACTCAGGTCTTTTAGACTCCAGGTCCACTGTTCTAATCCAGTGGGCCACCTAGCTGCCCTAGTGGTGCAAGTTATAATCTTTGAAAGCTACTATGACCAAAAAAAAAAAAGCATTTTAACTCTATTGCTGCTCTGGTGGGTGGTAAGCCTCTGAACTTAGGTAGGCTGTTCAAGGAAAACAAACCTACACTTCATCACCAACCTTTACTTCAAGTCTTTGGTATATTTAAGACTGGCCTGAGCTTGCCCTGCACTGATGTGGTCTTCAAAATCCTCCAGGTCATGAAAAGTTCTACATTGGAGTAGGATTTTAATAATGATAAAAAAAAAATAATCAAATGTATATAGCTTCCTAAGATTTACAAAGTGTTCTGTTCACTTTACTTTGCATCAGTTCATGTAAGTCTTTCCAGGATTTTCTGAAACCATCATGCTTGTCATTTTTTTATAGCACAATAATATTCCATCACAATTATATACCACAGCTTGTTCATCCGTTCCCCAACTGATAGACATCCTATTTATTCTAGTCTTCTTGTACAAAAACAATTAATATGGAAATGTTTTACATGATTGCATGTATATAACCTATATCTGATTGCTTACCATGGGGGGGGGGATGAAGGAGGGAGGAAGGAAAGGAGAAATAGAATTTTTAACTCAAAACTTAAAAAAAACAATGTTAGAAAATTGCTTTAACATATAATTGGAGAAAAATAAAATATATTTTACATAATACATATGTAAAAGAAGATTTACAAAGTGTTTTACTCACAACAATCTTGTGAGATAAGAAGTACAAGTATTATTGTCCCCATTTTGTAGATGAAGAAACTAAGGCTCAGTGACTTCCCCATATTCAGTTCTTAATACCAAACATGAGATCTGTACCTAGGTCTCCATATTTCAAATCTTTGTGTTCATTCCACTACACTAAACAACTGTGATTGAAGTTTAAGATAAATCTTTCTTTCTTTCTTTCTTTCTTTCTTTCTTTCTTTCTTTCTTTCTTTCTTTCTTTCTTTCTTTCTTTCTAATTAATGTTATGGTTTTATTTAATAAACCAGGGTTTTTTTGTTTGTTTGTTTCCAGATCTTTGAATTTTTGTCATAGATACTTCCCAGTGAAGAAATTCTCTACCAATACAAATTAGGAACTCTTCTACATTTTATAGTCAGACAGTGTCTCAGGACATTAAGAGGTTATGCAACTTAAACCAGAGTCACATAGCCAGGGCATATCAAGGCCAGATTGAACCCAAGTCTAATGATTTCTAGGCTGGTTTTCAATTCATTTTGCCAAACTGTTTCTACAGTTAGTTAACTGTTGGGATGTGGTGTGTATGTGTGTGTGTGTGTGTGTGTGTGTGTGTGTGTGTGCTTTTGTTTTTGTTTTTGTTTTGTTTCTCCCAGAGCATAAGTATTCCCCTGGTATAAATAGCATGTCCTTTGGAAGAAATATTAGTATTGGGTCTTTAATGCCATACTATAAATAGTAAAGGTTACGGAAGGACTGCTTTAGAGTATTTTGCTCATAGTAGGAACTTAAGAAACGTTTATTTAAATTAAATTAAATTAAATTGTAGTCGTTAATACAGCTGCCAAAGCTCCCTAGTTTATAAGTGGAATAAATCAGAGTAAAGCTAAGAAAATCTGGCTCTGCATAAATCCTAGGGGGAGAGGAAGGAACATTATTGATTCTTCTTATTCTAGGTTGTAAAGAACTTGCTCTGGAACCATGGGTAAGTTAAACTTGATTAACTAACTAGGTTTCTTCTTTGGCAAGATGAAGAGAGCATGAACTGATAAAATGGGAGTCATCTCACATATGTCAAAAGAAGCCAAAGGTAATCACATTTTAATGTGGTTTTAGAACTGAAACAAACAAATGGAAACACCATAGATTTTTAATCATGCAGATTTGATTTTTATACTTTCATGGGTTGGCCTG
Organism: Phascolarctos cinereus; assembly: GCF_003287225.1. NCBI lineage: Eukaryota > Metazoa > Chordata > Mammalia > Diprotodontia > Phascolarctidae > Phascolarctos > Phascolarctos cinereus. Next base: position 181,670,088 of record NW_027555958.1, read on the forward strand.
AATACTGATTGACAGTTCAGCCAGGCAGTGGTGTTCAGTCAGTCAATAATACTTTTTAAATTTAAAAAAAATCATTTATTTATATATGTTGTTTTCAACATTCACTTCTATAAGATTTTGAGTTTTAAATTTTTCTCCCCCTCCCTCTCCTCTTTCCTCCCCAAGATGGTGTGCAATCTGACATAAGCTATACATGTACAATCATATTAAACATATTTGCATGAGAAGACCAATGAACAATTATTAAGCTGCTACTATGTGCCAGCCATTGTATTAAATTCTGAGGATACAAACAAGGGCAAAAGATAACTCTTGCTCTACCGGGACTCAGAGCATAATAGAGGAGACAACATCCAAATAACTATGTACAAGCAAGATCTATGCAGGCTAACTTGGAAATATTCAATAGAAGAAAGGTATTACAATTAAGGCTAATGGGGAAATAACCTCCAGAAGAAGATGAGATTTTAGCTGGGACTTGAAAAAAGCCAGGGAAGCCAAGAAGCAGAGATGAGGAAGAAGGCAACTCCAAGTATGGGAGACAGCCAATGAAAATGCCCAGAGCCAAGAGGTAGAGTATTAGGCTCTGAGTGCCAAGCAAAGGCTCCTATATTAGATCCTGGAGGAATTAAAAAGTCACTGGAGTTTATTAAGTAGGGATTGGGATGGGGGGAAGGCGTAACATAGTCAGACCCGAATTTTAGGAAAGTTTGATAGCTGAATGAAGATGGGACTGGGTTGGAGAAAGACTTAAGGCAGGGAGACCAATTGTTAAGTTATTATAATAGTCTAGATATGAAGTAATGAGGACCTGCCCTAGGGTGGTGGATGTGTCAAAGGAGAGGAGAAGGCATGTTTAAGAGATGTTTTGAAGGTAGAAATGATAGAACCTGGTAACTAATTGAATATGGTTGTGGAGTAGTGAGGGAGTGAAGCACTGAAGATGACACCCAGCTTGCAAGCCTGGGTGACTGAGAGGTTGGTGTTACCCTGGCAACAAACAGAGAAGTTAGAAAGAAGAGAAGTTTGGGGGGAGAGGTGGTGGTTGGAGATAGTGAGTTCAATTTTGGACATGTTGAGAAGACATCTTGCTCAGGAGGTCCAATAAGCATTTGGAAATGCAGGACTGGAGGTCTTGATTTGAGAATCATCAGCATTGTTGAATCCATAGGAGCTGATGTTAAATAACATAGAGGGAGAAAAGAAGGGGGCCAAGATAGGGCCTTCTCAGACACCCATGGTTAGCAAGAGTGACGTGGCTGGAGATAGATCAAAGAAGACTGAGAAGGAGCAGTCAAATAGGTAGGAGGAGAGAGAGGGAGTAGTTTTTGAAAAGCAGAGAGAAGAGGGTGATCAACAGCATCAGAGGCAGGTCCCTCCTCCCTTCCCATTTTGATCCACAAACACAAAGGCCCTTGGTAAGATGCCTGAGGATACAAAGCCTTCTCTACTTGAGTAGAAATTCCAAAGTAACAGCAGGCAGCACCAAATTCTCAGGCTGCTGCTTTGCATGTCTTTTTCACCCTCCTGTAGGTAACTGGCAGGAGGTGAGGAGGGGGAACCCCCAGATGGAGCCCAGAAATCATCAAATGGGGCAATGCCTACAAATGTACCAGTGTACTTATGGCCCTGCTTCAAAGACAAGTCCATGGATAGCCTGTAGGGTAAAGAGATGTTGGAAAACTTCCTCGAGACATGGAATATGTCAGAAGATGAAAGGAAACACTATGGAGCAAAATTAAACTCTCCAAGCTTTGGTTTTTCAAACTGCTTGCAAAATCTAATATCCTTTTCCTTTATTTATCTTAAACATTTTAAAGGCATTCAGGGGATTCAGCCCAAAAGATAAACAGACTAATGCTAAAAATAAGAATGACAACTCAAGGTATCATTTTTCAAAAAAAGCCGTAAGTTGATCAACAATGGTATTTTGGAAATGTTTTGATTTAATATTGTTCAGTCACATTTCAATGTTATCCCACGACAGTTGAAAGTGCTTTCTTTGCAGTCATTTAATTTGACATGAACAATCAACGCATCATTCTTTCCATCCTCCCATTAATCTTCCATGCCACTTCCATATTAATCTTCCTCATCCAAAAACCTGGGCATGTCATCTTGTTCAAGAATCTTCTCTTCAGAAGAGAAAAGCTCAAACATTTTAGCTTAACATTCAAGCCTGCTACAATCTCCTGCCCCTTACTTTTCCACTGGTATCTCACATACTTTCCATCCTCAGTCTATGTTCTGGCCACAATAGATTGCTGTTTTCTCACCTCAGTGCTTTTGCTAATGCCCAAAATGTCCTCCCACTCCTCCATTTTACCCATGGAATTTCTACCTAGGTTTTAAAGTCTAGCATTTAAAAGTGCTATTTGTTTCATGAAGCCTTTTCTAATCCATCTCAACTGGTAAAAACCTTTTCTTGTCCCTATATGTCATGTAGCGTTTTTTCCTCTAGAAGTATGTTTAAAAGAATACACAAAGAAGCCATGCTTTCATATGGAACTCCTAGCATGGAAATGCCTTCCACAAACACTAATCACAACTTGACTGAATTAGTGGATAATTTCCAGGGAGTATCCTAAGACACACATAGAAGTTGAAAGTCACACAGCTAGTAAGAATCAGAAGTGGGATTTGAACCCATTTCTTCCTAATTCTATGCCTAGCACTTTATCCACTACTTCACACTGCTACTTCTTAGAAGCATTTAGCATATGTTTGAGTGAATGTTTGTGTGTGTGTGTTCCAGCTATTTGTGAATCTGTCATATCCTTTTCTAGAATGCTGGCTCCCAGAAAACAGGGGCCAAGCCTTATCTTAATTTTCTGTGTCTCATAACCTGGAGTGCAGTTTTACCTATAGGAGATGTTTAAGTAACGTTTGCTGACTTGAATTTAACAATAATTTGATGTAATTCATTTCTGTCTTATAGATTGATAATTTGTTGTTGTTGTTCTGTTGTTTCAGTCATGTCCAAATCTGTGACCCCATTGAGGATTTTCTTGGCACAGATAATGGTTTGCCATTTCCTTCTCCAGTTCATTTTACAGATGGAGAAACTGAGGCAAACAGGATTAAGTAACTTGCCCTGGGTCACACAGCTAGTAAACGTCTGAGGCCAGATTTGAACTCGGGAAGATGACTTCAGGCCCCACATTCTATCCACTGTGCCACCTAGCTGCTTGTAGAAATGTCAGTCAGTCAATAAATATTTACCTACTATATATCAGGCATGATGCTAAGCACTCGGGACATAGATACGGAAAAGAGAGTCTCTGTCCTTAAGCAGCTTACAGTCAAATGTGGGAAGACGACACAGAATAGGAAGCTAAAAATCAGGGCAAGGAGGGAAGAGGCATGGTTGGTTAACCACGCAGACCAAAAGTAGCCACCAACCTCCCACCAGACAACAAGCAGGTTTCTCTGGCACTGTGTTCTTTTGGCTCTGTTCTTCTAGGGTGTTGGTTTTTTCCCCCCAGTCCAATCAATCAATTAACAAGCATTCATTAGCCATTTACTATGTACTAGATACTGCTAGGTGCTTTCTGAATGGAGATACAAAGATAAAAAACAAACAATCTTTGTTCTCAATAAGTCTCCATTCTATCAAGGAAAAACCATGATAAGTATACATAAAATTAATACATACAGAACAAATAAAAATTAATATAAGGTAATTAGTGAGGTAAGGCACAAGAAATCTGAAAAGTCTTCATGTAAAAGGTGGTATTTGAGGGGAGACTTATGAGCCAGAGGTGAGGAAGGATTGTGCTCCAGGCATGGGTTAGAGCTACTGCAAAGACATGGTAATGGGAAATGAGTGTCTGGAGAACAGAGAGAAGGCTAGTTTGGCTGGATCACGCTATGTAGGAAGGGCAGAAATATACAATAGGTTGGAAAGACAGGGTGAGGCCTGGTTTTGAAGGGCTTTAAAAGTCAAATACTGTAGGACTGTACCTATTTTATCTTAGAGGCAATAGGGAGACTATGTAGCTAACACAGTGCTAACAGCTGGGGATACAAAGTCAACAATGAAATATTCCCTGACCTTGAGGAGCTTACAGTCTATCATGGGAGGCAACATGTATACATATAGATATATTTCTTTAAAAGTACATCCAAAAGGGGGTAGCTAGGTGGCGCAGTGGATAGAGTACCAGCCCTGGAATCAGGAGGACCTGAGTTCAAATCCAGCCTCAGACACATAACATTTACTAGCTGTGTGACCCTGGGCAAGTCACTTAACTCCATTGCCTAGACCCCCCCAAAAAAAAAGTACATACAAAAGGGGCAGCCAGGTGGAGCAGTGGATAGAGCACCAGAGTTGGAGTCAGGAGGATCTGAGTTCAAATCCAGGCTCAGACACATAGCACTTACTAGTGTTACCTTATACGTGCCTCTCGGAAAATAGACTTTCATTGTCTGTGCTGATGAAAGTGTGAGTCAGCTCATTTCCTTCTCTCATTAGCTCAGCTAACTAGTACAGGTAAGGCTGCCTGAGATGCAGGTATCCTGAGATTCCATCTATTTGCAAGCCAATGGAATAAAGAGGAGATGTTATCTGGAGTCACTAAGGGAAGAATACAATACATAAGCACTTGCTGGTCTATCTTAAATTGCATGTTTCACCAGTCTGTAAGATGGAGATAATGACTAATGCTCCCCCTCCCCAACCTACCTTGTATTAATTGCTTTATATTTCTTTAGATTTATTCGGCATATGCTTATATATTGAGAGTAAGAGTTATTTCTTATTTTTTTTTAGCTTAGCTTAGTTTCTGGCACATAGTAGATACTTAATACTTATAGCATCAATTAATTAATAATGATTAATAATTACAATGATAAATAATCATAAATAATTGATTTATGATTGATTAATACTTATAATGTTGGTTGATACTTCTTATGCTGATTACTGAGGAGAAAGGACTTTGTAGGCTATAAAATGTCATATAAATGTGACCTATTAATGGACTTTAGTTTTTATGTTAACAAAATTTGCAAATATAACATTCCCATTTAATCTTCTGTTCATTGAAAAATGAACTTTGAGTATTTTGGGCTTGCCGTAGTAATAAATGCAAGTTATCACCAATCAGGGATTTAGGTGGCATACTAGATAGAGTACCAGGCCTGGAGTCAAGAAGACCTGAGTTCAAATCCATCCTCAGACACTTATTAGCTTCGTGGCCTTGGACCTTAAAGGTCTTCTAGTCCAACCACTGCCTAAACAAAAGATTCCTTTTTGCAACAATTGGTCAACCATTCCTTCATATTAGGAGTTGGCTGGAATTATATTTATCCACTTCTTATATCCACCAATAGATGTCAAATACATAAATCAAAGATTCTGAGTTTAGGATCTTCCTGAAATTTCCTGATACTAAATAGAATTGTAGATTCACAGGTTGGGTGGTGCATTGAGAGCTAGAGTTGGAGTCAGGAAGACCATTCAAATGCTCATATGCTTACAGTGTAACCCTGATCTTATCCTCTCAGCCTTAGTGTTCTCATCAAATGGGCAGAGTCTTCAATGAAATAATGCATGTAACGTACTTTGCAAACCTTTGAACTGTATAATTAATGCTTAGAGCTGTTAATATTGCTTACTGTTATTTTTGTTGTTGCTATTGTTGTTGTCATTCAGATACTTTAAGCAATCTGTAGTTAGAGACATATCCACTGGTAGAGTAGGCTACCTTTTGATATAATTCAAGAGTCACTGAAAGACTTTCATGTCTTCAAATATCTCTTTGCTTTGCTACAACTGTATCTGAATTCCTAACACTTAGGATCTTTCCTTTAGGTTCATGGGGCTCAAAATTAGAAAGGATATTAGAGATAACAGAGTACAATTTTATGTATTTTATATAAAGGAAAATTTTATATATAAGGAAAACAAACCACAAATGACTGGCCAAGGTCACATAGGTAATAACAGATTCAAAATTTGATCCTGGGTTTTGTTTTGTTTGATTTTGTTTTAACATAAAATTCAATGCTCTTGCTAGTCCATCCTGGCTGCTTCAAGAAAGGTACTGGGTTTCCAGAAAGTCACTGCTAAAAATATAATTATATTGCTTATAATTTATGCCTTCACACTCATTAATTCCCAAGACCTAGCAAGCCTCTTCCACTGGGGGATTAGTTGTTCTTAATAACTAGTTTTTCAGTTAACTAAATTATAAATCCTTTGTACTCCAAAATCTTCTTTTTTTAACTTTTTGGTTCCAAGCAGTGTATAAATCTTCCCAAAATTAAATATACACTTCCCTGCCTCCTTAAACAGAGTATAATGAACATCATACAATCTTTTTTTTTTTTTTTGGATGGCTCAAAGTCTTTGTTTAGAACCTCGGTTGTGTGATTTCTGATGAGCTCTACCTGCTAGCTTTGAATACAGAAGTAGGTGCTGATAGTGTCAGACACAGGGCTGGGGTCATTGCAGAATGAGAAAAGGAGAGGAGGCTATTGATCATGTTTTCTATACCCTTACGGGATACAAAATTTTTGGTGGCTCTCTCCCATACCTCCCGAATATTAAATCACTGAACTATTCTCCCATCTATCTTCTGCCTCAGTTGCTGACTCTCTTCTCTGCTGTCCAAATGTCTCCTACTTTCTGCCTCAATAGTCATTTTTCAACCTTTGCTAGTACTTTTCGTCACCAGGACTACCTCTTTCACGTGCCATTCTGCTACCTAATGAAATAGAGGACTTTCCCAATTACAGTGCATAAGGAATGATCTTCTATCTTGCTAAAGAGGTTTTATTTCTTTTTCTCTTTTCTTGTTCCTTCTCTTTTCTTCTCTCCTCTTTCTTACTTCCAAGCTCAATGTCAGCACTGGTCTAAATGTTTGAAGATGCTAGAAATCTAGTGTCCAGATACATAGGTGTTGTCTAAAAATGCATCTCTCACTGCCAGACACATGATAGATAAGTGCTTGTTAAGTACCTACCAATGTAAGGGACAGTCAGGGGCAGCTCAGTGGTACAGTGGATAAAGTGTGGAGCTTGGAATCAGGAAGATTAATCTTCATGTGTTCAAATCTGACTTCAGACACTTCCTAGCTATGTGACCCTGGGCAAGTCACTTAACCTGTTTGTCTCAGTTTCCTCATCTATAAAATGAGCTGGAGAAGGAAATGACAAACTACTCCAGTATCTTTGGCAAGAAAATTCTGGATGGGGTGACGAAGAGTCAGACACATGAAACAATTCAACAACAAAGGGACAGTCATTAATGAATGAATGTGACCAAGATTTGGCTCAGCAGTCTAAAAAGGTGATGTAGCACTATCTTGTAAACCAGCAAGGTTAACTATTAAAACACGCCAGCTAATCAAGCAAGCACAAGTCTAATAAGTGCTGACTCTGTTCCAGGTACTGGGGATACAAAATCAACAGTGAAACAGTCCCTACTCTCAAGGAGCTCACTTTCCAACCAAGTATATAATATGGATGTGGAAAGGTTTATACATTCCATGAATGATTCTTTTTTACTTCTTTTGTACTTGATTGGCCCAGATGGCTTCTGAAACACATAAAGCCATCCTTCCTACTTAATGACTTTCCAACCAATCTCATTCTAAAATACATTTTGTTGGTTTACCACTTTGAAATTCCACGGGACTCATTTTTAAAGACATGTTGTACTTCTCATCCAAAAGAAGACCCAAAGTCTTTTCTTTGTTAAAATGTAAAGAAAATCTCTTCCTTGTTCCCTCCTTACTTTTCTTCCCCTCTCCTCATCTGAATTAATCCTCTGGTACTTTGAGATGAGAAAAATATCCTCTGTTCATAAAACCCTCATGTGATTTAATTTACCTTCTTCAGGGTATGATCTGGGGTTTGTATGACAGAAGATTCTCCTAATTGGGTTATATATCCAAGAAGCAAAATGTCCAACAGTCCTCCTCCCACCTCTCACCAGTAAAATGCTCTTCCCAGGGCAGGCACTCCAAATAGGCTGGTTTAAGATTACAGAGGGGTGTAGGGAAAAGTGTACCAGGCTAGAAAATGAGAGGTTTCAGTTCTACTACATAGTCTACCACTGACTTCAATATGGCCTTAAACAAGTCACCTAACCAACTTGAGGTCTCAGTTTCATCATCATTAAAAGAATGATAGTCATAAAGAACTCAATGACCTTGGAGATCAATCTATCTGAGTCGCTGACTGGAAGGACAGCCAACCTCTGGAGAGCCCACTCTCTCCCAGCCCTCAACTCACACCTGGCATTTGGAGGAAGCAGGGAAGCTAAGGCCTGCCAAGATAAGTGACTGTGAAATTCCAGTTGATTCCTCCTGCAATAAAATACAATCGTCTTTGTTCTTCGAGACAGTACCTTGGTGCATGTAAATTCTTGACAACCCTCCTCCCTTTCCAGAGCCTTCTTAATGGCAGAGAGAATGACTGCCAAGTATTCCAAATCATCACAAGGCGGCAGGGTTTATTTTTGAGTGAGGAGCCACTCCAACTGTTTCAAATCACCCAATTTCACATATTTGAAATGTGAATAGGGGAAGAGAGGTGAAATGTAAGATTTTTGAGGAATCTTAACTGCTATCATCAGGGCAAAAGAATCAAAAAAGCACTGTCAGTATAAATATGGATATATTCACTAGGATGTGGAAAAAAAATGCCAGATGGGGAAGATGATGAAACAGAAAACAAAAGGACGGACAATGTGAAATCCCTGTTTAATAAACACAGCTGGGATGCAGCTGAGGTTGCAGGACACATGGAAGCTACCTTTTGCTCACAAAGAAAATCCATTAATGGTGGAACTGAAATTGAATATTTGTTGAATGAATGGCCAGTCCCATTCCAAGAAGTAGGCATGATTATTTATTTCCAACAGCTTGTAGGACTTAACTTTAAAGAGAAATCGCAAGAACCAATGGCTGCCAGAAGAGGATGTCTGGTGGCTTGCATGGGAAGCATATTGATGGTAAAAAAGAAATGTGCAAACTTTTGGCAGCCATAAATGGGGCCAAAAAAAAAGCCATTGGGAATCTTCCCAAAATGCCTGGGAATTGTAATGCCAATGGGAGTATTTAATGAAAGAAGGGACCTAGGGCTGATTAGCTCAAAGGTAAGGTTTTTTTTTTCATAAAAATTGTGTTCCCTGAATCTGCTTTTGCCAGATTTGCATTATATATACCATGATCTCAACTAGATGTACACATCTATTCTAAATTAAGATATTAAAAGTTTTCAGTAGTTTTTTTCAATGTTTTAAGTAAAATTAACATAGCTTTTATTGAATAACATTCTTTACAGCAGGCTACTACTTCTATTAACCTGCTAGACTATTAATCTATGCATTTTATGATTTATTTTCATTCTTAGTATGCTACTAAAAAGTCTCATTCACAAAAATCTCAAGGCATTTTCACTTTTCAGGACAAGTAAGAAAACATCTTTATTTCTAATATACCAAGTTTTATTTCCTGGGGAAAATGTCGATGTTAAAGTAATATGAATATCATTTAGCTTTCAAATTGATAGAGGGGTAATACCTTTTTTACAAGTCTCAGTATCCACATGGTTTTCCAATAGTTTTAACAGCAAAACATATGATGTTAAAAATTTACTGCAAGTTATGGTCAAGGAATAACTTTCTCAGATAAATAATATGATATTCTCTTGACTCATGTCTTGTGTCAGAATCTAAAGTCAGCAACCACATGAAAGGATGCTCCGAATCACTAATAATAAGAGAAATTCAAATCAAAACAACCCCTGAGGTTTTACCTCTCACCTTGTAAGCTGGCAAAGATGACCCCCCAAAATGGCAAAAGCCAATGTCGGAGGATTTGTGGGATGGTAGGGACACTAATAAATTGTTGGCAGAGCTGTGAGTTCGGACAATCATTTTGGAAAGCAGTTTGGAATTATGCAAATAAATGCCTATAGCCTTAAGCCCCAAGGAGGCTATTCATAAAAAAAAAAAAGTCCTCATATACACCAAAGTATTTATAGCAGCACTTTTTTTTTATAGCGAAGAATTGGGAACATAGTAAATGCCCATTGATTGGGGAATGGCTGAACAAATTTGTGTACATTTGTGTAATGGAATATTAGTGTGCTGTAAGAAATGACGTGAACCAATGTGGAGTCAAAAAGGCAGAACCAACCAGGGGCAGCTAAGTGGCACAATGGATAGAGCAGTGGCCCTGGATTCAGGAGGACCTGAGTTCAAATCTGGCCTCAGATACATAATGCTTACTAACTGTATGGCCCTAGGTAAGTCATTTAACCCCATTGTTTAGCCAAAAAAAAAAAATAGGCAGAACCAAGAAAACAATATACACAATAACTTAAACAGTATAAATGGAAAGAACACACAAAGTTAATGTTGCAAAATTATGACGATCAAAAATGACTCTAAAGAAGAGATATGAGAGGACTCTCCCAACCCACCCCTTCACGGATGTGGAAAGTTCATTCATATTGTACGCTGTACATGTTTTTGGACTTTTTCAACATATTAATCAGTTGCAGTAATTTCTTCCCTCTTTTTTTTTTTTTGGTCAAAATACCTGTTTCATGGAATGGCTCTCTGGGAGGGAGAGAAACAGTGATACTGTGGAAAATTACAGTGATATAAAAAAAAGACAGCAATAAAACGCATTTTTAAAAAAGAGAATCTAATGTCCACTTATAGAGACAGCCAGTGACGGTCTGTCCCATCAAGTTTTGGACAAAGAGTGTTAGAACTATCGACTCCTAAGTTGATAATGAGCTCTTTGAGAGTAGAGACTACGTCTTCTATTTAAACATTTTTTTTTTGAAAACCCCTCCCCTGGTCCCTCTTCCCAGGAAAGGCACTCAATAAACACTGGGTTAGAGGGCACAGTGGTGCAGGGTAGAGTGTTCCAGGCTCAAAATCATGAAATTTCTACCCCTATTCTACCACTAGCTTATTCTGTGAATTTGAGTAAGTCACCTAACCAATTCGGGCCTCAATTTTGCCAACATAAAAGAATGATAGTAATAACTACCTCACAGAGTGTTATAAAAATAAAACAAGATTATAGGTGTGAATGCATCTGTAAATGTTAAAACCTCCCTACAAATGCAGAGAATTAAAGGCTACTTGCTTATGTTTGCATGGCAGAGAGAAAGTATTTCTTTTTTCCCAGGGCTTGTTTCAATATCCAAGTCCAGAATGTGAGGGTGTTGGGCAATCTCAACAAAGAAGTTAGAATAGGGGTTCTTAACCTTTTTTTTTTCTATATCATGGATTCTTTTGTTAGCCTGGTGAAACATGGATCTCCTCTCAGAATATTTGTTGCCTACATTCATAATTGATGAAGAGATCAAATTTCATTTAGAGGTTAGTGAAAGTAAAGATGTAACTTTTGTTCCCATCTAGGACCCCAGATTAAGAACCCTGGGTTAGAGGGTTTATTGATTTAGACTTTCAAGAACTACATTCAAATGATGAATTTCCTACTTCTTAACTGTGTGATCTTGGAAAAGTCAATTCTATTCTCTGAGTATTAATTTCTTCAACTGTAAAACCAGGAGTTTGAACTAGATTATCCTTCATGGTACCTTCCAGTTCTAAATCTTATTTTCTAGTAATTCTGCTCCAAAGCAATGTGGTAACAATTCACTTGCTGTTTCATATCCCTTGGAAAGGGGAAAAGGTGTTCCTTGTAGAGTAGATAAATCTTTTTTTTTCTTTTTTTCCCCATCAGCTCTACAGAGAAAGTAAAGGCTGGTTCTAGGCTAGTCCCTGACTCTCAGGCAATTATGCTAATATATTAATACCTTCTACTAACAAGAACTGCAAGGAAATGTGGCTGAATCAGTGGCAAACTGGTAAATGTTTAATTACAGGTTAACTACAGGGGTGGGGAAGGGGAAGAACATATATACATACATGCATATACATTTATACATGCACCTATGTAGGTACTTATGTTTGTATGCCCAGGAGATGATGAGAAAGCATGGTGTAGTGTATAGACAGTTGAATTCAGGATCAGCAAGGCCTTACTTCAAGCCTTCTGACACAAATAGCCATGTGACCACATGCAACTCATCTCACCTCTCAATGTCCCAGGCAAATCTCTGTAACTATAAATGACAGGTGAGTTCCAGGTGTGCATCAGTAGAGAATTACGTACCAGGAAGCATTTCCTACATGATGAAATCACGGGTCTGAACCAAACGTGTATGTTTTGTAGAACGTGCATATAAATACACATATAAATCTATCAATATTAATAAGTGCCTATTATGTGCTAAGCACTGTACTAGACAATGGGGAAACGAGTATAAAGAATGAAAATAATCCTTACTCACAAGAAGCATACATCCTAATGTTGGAAACAATTCATATAAAACATGCACACACACACACACACGTGTGTGTGTGCACATATATATATATATATTATATATATATATATACACATATAGTATGTTCTAAAAGTCTTAGTGCAGTTTTAAGCTTTAATGGTTTTAGACTTTACTAGCTTAAAAATGCACTAGGATTTTTGGCACACCCTGTATGTATACTATATATGAAGCATATGAGTGTATGTATGTGTGTGATGAAAATGAAGAAGATAAATGAAAGGTGGTAATGGTTTATTTCTGTTGAGGGCACCATTATCCTTCTAGACATCCAGGTTCACACATTCAGAGTTATCCTTGACTCACCATTCTCCCTTTAGTGGTCACCAAAACTTGGTTATTCTACCTCTTTAACATACTGTATCTTAGATCTGTCCTATTCTTTCCATTCACAGCCACCAGTTTGCTTCAGGCCTTCATTATCTCTGATCTGAATCATTGTTACAGCCTCCTATTCAGGTGCCCTGCCTTCTGGACTTTCACCTCTCCAACCTATCGTGGACCTAAATGAAAAACAAATAATAATCTTCCTAAAGCACAAATCAAATCGCACTATTGTCCTTCTCCACAGCCTTTAAGTGTCTTCCAGGAGAAGCTTCTGTTGCCAGGCTTATTTACATTATTCTAGCTTGTACTCTATGTTCCAGGCAAAGGAGCCTACTGCTCATCCCCAAACTCAACATTCCTTTCCCAGCCTTCACACCTTTGTACAGTCTATCCCCCATTCCTAGAATGCACTCCTTTGTCATTGCCATCTCTTAGAATCCCTGGCTTCCTTCCTTCCTCAGTTCAGGTGCCACTTTCTACAGGAAGACTTTCCTCATCCTCTTAGCTGTTAGTGCACTCTCCATCCTCTCCAAAAGGATATATGTCCTTATTGGTTTACAAGCAGTATCATCTGTTTGCCTGTATCATTCCTCCACTTCTTCTCCCAGGAGAATGTAAGCTCCTTGAGGGCAGATACTACTTCACTTTTGTCTTTATATTCCCAGAGAGTCATAGTACAGTGCCTGACACATCATACACATTTATTACGTGCTTGTTGGCTGCATGGCCACCCTGCTTTTCATTCAAGGGCCATTTAGTGACTTCTTGTTAGGTGATTGTAGTTACAATAGAGGTAAGTGTCATCACTGTAGGAAGCCATGTGGTGGTACCAGCCTTCATAGAACTGTTTTCAACAGGAATTTGAGAGCGAAATAACATACTAACTCTTAGAGAGAGGCCTGGTGTCCAGGAACAAGGAAATGTTTTCTGTTGTCTTCTGGCCTGGTCAGATTTCACCTGAAAAATGGTTTAGGGCATCATAACTTACAAATGACATAGATAAGCTGAAGAATTTCCAGGGGAGTGCAACAAGGATGGAGAAGAGCCTTGAGTTCATGTCACATCAGGATGAATTGAAGGAACTGGGGATATTTAGAAGAAAATGCTGCTTTTCTCCTTAAAGGACATGATGGCAGACAAGTATTGAAAGACTCTTACGTGGAGAAATTTCTTCTGATTTCTAAGGTTTATAGATGACAACTTATACAATATGTGTCAAGAGGGGATTCCTGTTCATGTATGATTTGTACTCGACAGCCAGTGAATTCCATATCTACTCTAGAATGCTTCTATTCTGTGATCTGAAACGCTGACAAGAATATATTTTGTACCATCCAGTTATTCACGAGTCAGACTGTACACATTTATGAAATGTGTGTGATGCACAAACAATTCAGTGGACCTTCTACTTGTTACTTATAATCCTTAGCAGAGTATACTATGCCATCTTACCTCTTAATGTATCAATAGACTTGAGAAATTGAATTGGAGTGTTTATTTTGGGAGTTTGTTGTTGTTAAGTTATTTTAATTGTGTTAGATTCTGTGACCTCATTTGGAATTTTCTTGGCAAAGATACAGGGGTGGTTCACCTTTTCCTTCTCCAGCCCATTTTATAGATAAGAATTGAGGCAAACAAGGTTAAGTGACTTGCCCAGGGTCACACAACTAGTGAGTGACTGAGTTCAGATTTGAATTCAGGTCTTCTAGACTCCAGGCTCAGCATTCTATCCATTGTACCACCTGTCTTAGCTTATAAGTACAAATGTACAAATAGTTTATTTTTTAATGGTGTATTTTCTCAAAATAAAAACTTATCATTGTGAAATGATATACTCTAAGTTTTGCTGTGCTCTAATTTTATTCTTAAAAAATCTACTGTGATTCTTTAGCTCTTAATTAAGCTGATTGGCATATTGATACAGATACTGAAATGTCATGACTTACTGATTATCATTTACCTGGATAGAACACATAGGGACAGGCCAGGAACTTTTCAGCTTCTGCCTTATCCAGTTCTTTGATGGCAATCACTTTTTTCTATCTATGCCTATCAATCTATCTATCTATCTATCTATCTATCTGTCTGTCTGTCTGTCTGTCTGTCTGTCTGTCTATTTGAAGGCAGAGTTTTGATCACATGTTCCCCAACTGGTAGGCTGCTTATTTCACTGATGGTGTAGTGGAAAAAGCCCCAGGCTCAGCCTTGGGAGACCTGGGTTTGAAAAGTGCCTCTGAGTGACCTTTGCAAATCATTTAACAGCCCCGAGCCTCAGTTTCTTCATCTGTAAAAATATGATAATACTTATACTTAAGAGGATGTTATGTAAATCTATTGTAAACCTTAAAATACTATAGATTATAGGAATATGTCAGAGTGTTTTTGTTAGGGAACCAAATAAAGGTAGTTCAGAAAATGATTAATTATGAGCAGGAATAAAAAGCAAAAAAAGCAGGAACATGGCAAAAACAATTGTATCCAAGAGAGACTGAGTAGAGAACCGGGGTGGTGGAGGGAGGGTAAAGGAAAGGGGTAAAGTCTAGTCTGGCCTTGGATGGCTGTTTTACCTAAACTGTGGGATGAGAGGTAGTAGCCCCTTCACAGATGATGGATCCAGATTAGCAGATCTAAACAATTAGTTACAGAATGATCCCAGGTGACAATTAGAGCCGCAAAGGCATCCTGCTGACAGCTGTGGTGACAGCAGACAGTAAAACTACACCTTCCTGAAATCAGGAGCCGGGGTCCTCTTGATTTACAGAACCTGTTTGTGTAGGCTTTTAGAGGACTGGAAACCTTCTGAAAATCGCCACTGCTTAAGAGGGGGAAAGGTTGAAGAGGCAGCCCGGAACTGGAGGCCAATCACTTCGTGACTCCATCTCCTTCGAGGATTAGTATGATGGGTGAGAGGAGAGAAAATTGATACCTTAGGATTTTCCTGGAACAAGCTGATTTTAAGATGGAGGCCAAGACATTTTCAGACAGGGCAGGAATGCAGGGCAGTGTGGCCTCCCCTCCTGGTTTTTTCTTTTCTTGAAAGTATTGAAAGTATTACCCTTCAGTTTACAGATCTATTTACTATTAGCACTAAAACAAATAGATGAACTATGTTTTCTAGAGCCTTTGTAAAGAAAGTTATGGTATATCATTTTGATGTAATACGACTGTGCTATAGGAAATGATAAGCTCAGTGATTTCAGAAAAAAATGGAAAGACTTGAATGAAATAATGAAGAACAAAATGAGCAGCACCAAGAAAACATTATACATAGTAACAGCCGTATTGTTTTAAGGATGGCTTTGAGTGAATACGTTATTTTGTCTATTATAAATACCCAAATTAACTACAAAGGACATGTAAAGAAAGATGCTATCTGCATCCAGAGAAAGAACTGATAAATACAAGTATGTATAGAATAATTTTACATATATGTACCTATTTGTGTCTAATGGTAGCCATCCCTAGGGTTGGGGGGGGGAGAGGAGGAAAAAAAGAAATTTACATGATCACTTTATTGTATATTTGAAAGAAATAGCAAATCATGCACAGTAGATTTGCAGTTTCATGTACAATCATCTTTTTTTATTGTACTATGTTAAGGAAATGCTTGTTTTATTCCATAAATTAAAAAAAAAAGCATACAAAGATACTTTATACCCACCCTTTTTTTTGGGGGGGGTATATCTCAAAATCCCAAAATGGAATATGTTAAGAGCTAGAAAGGATCTTAGAGGTCACTTAGTCCAACCCCTTCATTTTACAGATGAGGGAACTGAGGCCCATGGAAGTAAGTAATTTGTCCCACCTCACACAGCTGGTAAGTTACAGAGGCCGTATTTGAACCTCAATCTTTCAGAATCTTCCTGATTCAGGGAAACTCAAATGGCGGTGGTAAAGCCTAGATCTGAACATAAGTACAGTGAATCCAAACACAGCTGCCTTGCTGCTATGTAATTTTGCTTACCTGGCATCTTCCCTGGTGTGCCAACATTGCTCCAAAAGGGGCATTTCACATCCGTATTCACAATTACTCAAAAGGGAAACTCAACTCAACTTTTAAAAATAAAAATTTTAAAAATTTTTGTATCTTTGCAAAGGTTTTCTCTCTCCACCTCTTCTAATATCAGTAGACTCCACAGTAGAGTTGGCCCTTAATCTGACTTTTCTTTAATATTACCACAGACATGTTTCCTCACAGAGGACTCCAAAATATCCCATCAAATCCCAAGTCCATGTTTCTGCCTGAGAAAAATAGGGAAAGGAGGGGGAGCATGGATTTCTGTTGCAGGCTCTTCTTACTTAGATCTCTGAATTATAAGACATTAAAATTAACCTAAAGGATATCATTGTGAATTTTCAGAGCAGCTGGAAAAGAAACCATAAAAACCAATGATTATAATCAGTAAAGTGTGATAACAGCTGAAAGCATTAGACCCATCCTAAAAAAACCTAGACCCCTCTTCACCCCTTGTACTAGGCAGATAGAGAAGGGTATGTCACACAATACAATCCAAACAAATTCTGAAATGTGCTAGTTCATATTAGGTTAAGAAAATATAGTGCCGTTCATTTTGCCTAAATGACAGGCATGCACAGATGGAAGGTGGGGAAGGAAGGGTATGGCTTAGTTTATCTTTGCCTTCCATCAAATAGACCCTGTGTATCAAACACTCACCTGCCCATAGTCTTGTGCTGAGGAAAGCTAAAACAAAACAAAACAAACAAACAGAAAAAACTGAAACAAAAACAAACAAAAAAACTCCGCATACAACTAAAAGAAAGAAATTATAAAAAGTTATGTATCTAAGTCTCCTTTTGGATAATTTCTATTTGCATGATCTTTGTCTTTGTAATAACAAGGAGACAAAAGCCTTATGTGGCAAGCTAGATTTTATATCAACAATATTAAAGGGAGTTGAAATGTATTCTACAGTCTCTAAACATAAAAATGTGGCACCAAAAGATTACCTTCTGACTTGAATGTTCTCTACTGAAATTTACCCGGGAGTTCTTGCATTGAAGGTCATTCCTACACTAGTCTATGGAAGCAAATAGGATGTAGAAGAGTTACAGATGCAGCATGAACATGGCTCACCAAAAATGACTGAAAGTTTTAAAATTATTTACCTTTTTATTTTTTGGCAAATGTATATTCTCTGACTTTAGATCCACAAATATGGAAATGCTTTCTTCTCCTCTAAAATGATTTCTATAGCTCATTAGTGAAGGGTTTGGGAGGTTGGAGGGTTGATCATTAAAGAGTATTTTTTTAACTTCAAATAGTAAAAGTATACAATCAGGCAATCAAATTGAATCCATAGAATGGATCCATGGAATAGAATCCAAATGGATACATAGGATCCATTATTTAATTTATACTCCCTAAATCTTCGCATGCAAATATTAGAAAGCAAATTTCAAAATGAGATTCCACTTGTCAACCCACTGTATTTCAATAGACTCCTTTTCATTTATTAATATTCAAACATTTCAGCTCATTTGGGGCTCATAGACAAATGTTCTCCATGTTTAGCAGCCCTCAATGTAGCAAATTCCTCCTCCCAGGACAGGAGATATAATATCCCTCTTAGAAAGAAGACATGAATATGTACCTAGGCACAAATATACTTTTTTCCCAAAAAAAAGGCTATTGATTTTTTTCAAGAAATAAAATAAGGCAAATGAAATGTTAATTTTATATTAATCATCTATTTAACTAGACCATATATTATATATATATATATATATATATGTGTGTGTGTGTGTGTGTGTGTGTGTGTGTGTGTGTGTGTGTATACATATACATATATATAATAAGATCTGTGAATCCACCAGTATAAGAAATTCTCAGTGATGACCTCCCTTTATCAATATGAGTCTGCACATTTTCTGCAAACTTATAGCCTTAGAGTGTTGCCTGACATTCTGAGAGGTTGCAACTTACCCAGAGTCAGGTAGATGTCAGAAGTAGGACATGAACCCAAGTTTTCCTAGTTCCGAGGGCAACTCAATATTTACTATGCCACACTGCCTCCTAGATTTATTATGAGTACAATAAAGTGAATGTTTTTAGTATATCATCCAACCTACATCTTTAAAAATATTAATGAAAAGTTCCAGAATCTTTAATATGTTCCTAAGAATCCATTAAACTGTTGGGATGGGAAAATCAACTGCTTGCTTTACCCTAAATGATGGCCAAAAAACTTGGAAATTTGGCAATTATGATCAGAATTATGTATTTTCTAAATAGATGGCTCTTATTAAACACACATATTCTCCCTCTGGGGAGGTTTGAATCCAGAAAGAAAATCTCTGTCTCTACTAGAATGAAACCAGTTGAGAGTCAAAAACTTCATATTACATTTTGCCAAAAGAAAAGAAAGATATGAGACATTCATCCTAGATTCATTTTATATATACATATATATATGTATATATATATATGTATATATATATATATGTATGTATATATGATTTTTTTTTATTTTGTAGCTGTCAAGCCTTTCTCCAGTCTTCTCTCCCAATGAGAATGGAACCCTCGCCTACATTTCTCCTTAATGCCCAGAAACCTATCTGACCAGCTGCACATTTGTGGATGAATTGTAATAAGGTTGAGGTGATTCTAAATATCACATCTGGTTTGTGATTTATTCTAAGGCTTCACAACTTTCCTTACTACCTTAAATTCAAATTAGGCTAAGTTCTAAACTAAAAGGAAGTTGCTTCCTTTGAAACTTTCCCTTTTTAAACATAGTCTTTCCGCCTTTATCATGATCACTGATCAGCTCTACACACTTACTTGTAGTCACACTGATGCAGCATAGCTGTGTGTAACATATCCAGTTACCATGCGTTGGCTTCAATAACAGTTTTTAAATCATTTTGTCATTGGTTTTGCTAGATTTTTGTTCAACTGGAAGAAGATCCAGGAAAACAAGAAAAGGGGGAAAAAAAAGGAAGGTGGGAAGGAAGGAAAGAAGGAAGGAAGAAAAAAAGGAAGAGAAAGGAAAGAAGGAAGGAAGAAATAAAGAAAAGAAAGAAAGAGAAAGGAAGGAAGGAAGGAAGGAAGGAAGGAAGGAAGGAAGGAAGGAAGGAAGGAAGGAAGGAAGGAAGGAAGGAAGGAAGGAAGGAAGGAAGGAAGGAAGGAAGGGAGGAAGGAAGGGAGGGAGGGAGGAAGGAAGGAAAAGCAAAAAAAATGGTGTTTAAAGTAGGTTTTAAACTTTTTTTTTATGGGAGGGGTCTGGACCTATGATTTTCTCAGGATGGATGACTCCTAGTGTGGGACACCTCCCCCCCAACAATGCAAAGCTGTAACTCATCTGTACTCAAAAGAATTGCTTGGAACACTGAGAGGTTAAAGACTTGCTCAAGCAATGAAATAATAATAATAGTAATAATAGTAATAATAATAATAATAACAGCAACAATAATACTAACCAATATTTGTATAGTTCTCTTAAGATTTGCAAAACTTTTTACACTTGTTAACTATGTTAATCTTTACAACAACTGTGTAGTAGACGCTATTATTATCCCCAGTTTGCAGATGAAGAAACTGAGTCTGAGAATGCAAGTTATTTGGGACTGGTCATAGCCAGTATGTGTCAGAGATAAAATTTCAACCCAGGTCTTCTAGACTCCAAGGCCAGCTCCTATCTACTCCTCTAGGCTTCTGCCATTGCACATAGTAGGTGCTTAATAAATGTTTGATGAATAAATAAAAGAATGAAGAAATGTTGAGACATTCAACAACTATTAAGTGCCATGCTACCTCTCATTTTTATTTCTTTCATAATTAAATATTTCAAGGGAAATTAAGGTGGGAGATTTGGGAGTAACTTGAAATGATTCCGTGAATTGCTATTTTTAGGACCGTGGGACTCAACTTCTTCCTCCTGGTTCCTTTATTTCAATCACCTGTGCAAACATACTGGTGGAAGCTGACTAAAGACGTCCAACTGATTTCCAATTCTGTCATGATAGTGGTGGATGGTAGAAAAGACTTTTATTGAAATGCTGTGGTTGTATAGTGTGTGGGGGGGGGGAAGCTATGGGAGCAAAATGGGGCCAGCTAATTGTCCAGAGCCCAACGTGTTTCCAAATAACTTCTTTGCTGCTAATTCAAAAACATAGACGCCAAATTGGTGCCTTAACTTCCTTGCTGCTAATTAAAAAACATAAGACGCCAAATTGGTGCCTTAGACTGCCATCACATGGCCAATGAGGGAATGAGCAAGTATCCTAAACTTTCTCTGATCTTCCACCTAATCCTTTCCATTGAGAACATCTAAAATAGCATTTATGCATCCTGGTCATTCAAAAAACTCTAGAAACTCTAATGACTTATGTTCTCCCCATTCACTAATAGGTTACTTCTTACAGCCATTCTTAGGGGCTCTGTTTCATATAGTTTATCTTTTAAAGTAATGGGTCTCATTCTTCTTAAAAATTTCCTTAAATGACCATTAAATATTGGGGGAGAAGAGGACATATCTAAAAAAATTAATAATATCCATCCAAAGAAATCCTTGTGAAACTGTGGCACAAACAATTCCCTCTTTATTTGTTATGATCCCTTTAATTTTAATGAAATCACTTACTCCAAACCTCAAAATGGGATTAGTAGTAATCATTTATATTGTTCCTTTACAAGAGATTGAACCAGAGCAAGATTTGCTAAACCTGCCAAAAATAATAAGCAGAAGCTTCTGTTGTGAAGGCTTTTTTTTCCTTTAGAAAGAGTGATATGAAATTTGAGTATGAGGGAAACTGGGTCAAGGTTTCAGCAAAGTGAGAATAGGATGAGTTTTCATGCAGTTCAGTTAGGACTTACAGTCTCAGGGGTGAAAAAGATTTGCCCTGGTAGGCACCAGAATGTATTCGTGACTTGGTTGCTTGGTGGTAGCCTTCCCCTTCCTCTCCATTTTCATCTCCACAGACTTTCTTTTCATCCCTTCAAGTTGGGGGAGGCAGGAACGTGGTAGTAATAGAAGTTTATACCTTTTCCCACTGAGAGAGTTAGGTGGTAAAGTAAATACAGCACTGGGTCTAGAATCAGAAACTTAAATTCAAACCCAGCTTCAGGTGCCTCTTAACTGTATGACCCTGGGCTAGTCATTTAACCTCAGCTTCAGTTTCTAAAAGTATAAAATGAGGATAATAATAGTACCTACCCTCAAAGGTTTGTTTGGAGGATCCACGAGATAATATTTATAAAATACAGCATGGTGTCTGGCACATAGTAGGAGCTTAATAAATGTTTCTTCTCCCCCCCCCGAATTCTCAATGTGGGAATTTAGGTGGATTTGTTTATTCAATTCACAAAATTTACAACAAAACCAAAATATCCTTGAGAATTCAACAAATAAACAACACTGGAACAAAACCATCATCATAGGGGAAAAAACCCATTGCCCATAGCCCCTTGGACATAATGTTGACCTGTATCACTTTAAGAACAACATTTTTAATAGACCTCCCCATACCAAACTGCATGGAATAGAAAGCTCTCAAAGCATAGAGACCTAGCAAAGGAAATCAAAACCACGTGGGGACAGGATGAGGTCCATATCTTCCCTCTTGCTACTGGAGTTGTCCCAGAAGGGCTTTCCTTGAGCTTGCAGAAGATTAACTTATAGCCCAACCTTTTTGTTCAATTCCAAAGATAGATAAATAGATAGATGATAGATAGATAGATAAATGAAGGAGATAGATGATAGATCGCAAGATAGATGGAAAGAGAGATATAGAGATAGATACGTAGATATAGTTAGATATATTTTTTTTTCCGTCTGCACAATAGTTTTCTAAACTTAAATGTCGAAGAACAAGAAGATGACTTGCCTAGGACTGTTACTGTGTGAACTCTAAAAAATATGGGCATGGAAATAACAACAATAACAATAACAACAATCATAGCATAGCTTGAATGTCTCTAAGTCCCTTTACATAAGTTACTTCATGGCACACGTAGTATGTACAAGGACCCTCAGAAGTTAAGAAGATCAATGAGGACTACTCCATACCTCCAAAGGGCTGTTTTATGGGAAAAGCACTTGAGTCCTGGCCAAATGCTCTAATGCATTTTGGAAATCCAAATTAGCAGAATATTTTTTTTCTTAAATGACCTCAGAATACTTACCATGGAATCAGAGGATCTTGGTTCTGACCCTGTCTGCTATTTATTTATAGGTGTGGGACTTTGAGCAAGTCATACCTTCAGTCCTCGGTTTCCTTATTTGTAAAATCAGAGGGTAGGACTTCAAGGCTCCTTCCAACTTTAAAGCTGCAAAAGAAGGAAACAAGCATTATTAAATGCCTACTATGTATTAGGAGTTTTATAAATTTTACCTCATTTGATCCTCACTGGGATTACTGGGAACTAGGAATTATCCCCATCTTGCAGTAGAGGAAACTGAGGCAAATAGAGGTTAAAGTATCACACAGCTAGTAAATGTCTGAGACCAGATTTGAACTCAAGTCTTCCTTACCCCAAGTCTTGTACTCCAGTCCATTGTACCACTTACTTGCCTGCTGTTCCTATGAACATCCAACCTATTCCATAAATAATGATACTATGTAAAGGGAAAATGGAGCATTTGCTATCAAAGTTTTGTTAAATTTCTAGGGTTGGGGGGATTGTTTGTTTTTAGTTTAGAGCTTTTTATGTTGTTTTGAGTTTTTTTAACTTCTTTTTTTTCCTATTCTTTTTCTTTGTGGGGACATTTTTCTTAAAGACCTTGGTGGAGTTTCAATGATTATTGGTGGGAAAAAAGTCAGTGTACAAATCTAACATGCCAGACAGATTCATTTCTTTAAGCAATTCATGTAGAAAGGGATTGAGACAATAGGCCAGATTCTCAGGAACCTGGGCCAGCGATTCTAACTTTACTTATCCCCTTTCATCTGTAAGTCTTCTCAACAACTTTGCAAATGAGTTTTGCAATCCTATTTGGGCTAGAAACCAGAAACAGTCAGACAGCATACTGGAGAAAGATAGAAATAGAGTGAAGAGAAGAAAATAGCAATAATTGGGAACTCTATGGGAAAATGTTCATGGAAAGTTTCAGAGAGAAAGAAACAGAGAGAAAATAACTTCATGGGTCTGCTTGGGCTCTGAACCTGTCTTTCCTGATGATTTCTTTTGTGTCAATAAATCTGTCACTTTCTCTTTTTCAAAAAAGGTGATGTTAATGACTTTTGAAGCCAGTGCATTCTTTTGTTAGTTTTCCTCTGTACCTAGAGATGAAGAGAGTTTGGCATTTGGACTAGAGATGATAAACATCCTGTCTCTTGCTTTTAAGGTAGGTTCCAATGACTTTTCATTTGTATGCTTATGGTGGATTATTGTAGCTCCCCAAAATGGAGCTCAGTAAGTTTTAAGAAAAAAAAATCAATATCAGAAAGTTGGGATAAAGTTGCAATAAATAAAACAACTAATGAATAAAGCAAACCTAGTATAGTATATTCTGCCTCCCTGAAGATGACCAAGAATGAGGTGTATAAAAATGGAAGACATTTCTAGCATTTACATGTCATCTTGCGTGTTCAGTCCAACTAGTTACTCAACTGTGCTTGGAAGGGGGAGGGTAAGCTGTGTCCTTCAATCCTTTGCCCCAGCAGAGATGCATTGTCTCATCTCTTCCTAATCCAAAACCATGGGTCTCCTAAAACCTCACTCCTCATTTCAAAGCACAGTCCATTTTCCTAATTCTACTTTACTTTGTTGGGGGAGTTCTTAGCTTGGCATTGTCGTTATTCAGTCACGTCCAACTCTCCGTGACCCCATTTTAAGGTTTTCTTGGCAAAGATACTAGAGTGGTTTGCCATTTCCTTCTCCAGCTCATTTTACAGATGAGGAAAATGAGGCATACAGAGTTAAGTGACTTGCCCAGGGTCACATAGCTAATAAGTATCTGAGGATAGATTCGAACTTATTATGATGTGTTCATGATTCCAAGCCCAACGCTTTATCCACTGCTTCACTTAGCTGCCCTAGCTTGGCGTATCAAAATTCTTTATACTTGGGGATTAGGAATAGCCCTAGGATTACTTATCTTTGAGGATTGCCTAGAAAACACTGGGCTCCATGGGGCTGGCAACACTCCCACTTGCTGTTGAATCAGATTAAACTGTAATAGGGAAATGTTAAATAAAATGAAGAAAAATACAATAAAACATGGATAATAGTCCATTTTAATACCAAGTCAATGTGCACCACACAAGGATCCTTAGATATGGATTATTGGCCCTTGTTTCTACTTGAGTTTGACCCACCTGGTCTAGATCATTGAGGTCAAGTGATTTGTTCAAGTTCACAAAGCAAGTGTCTGTCAAATGCATTCTACTAACCCAGGCTTTCCTAGCTTCTAGGATGGTTCCCTGTCCTTGGCTGCCTTAAGTGCATATGTAGTTATTTCAATACTTAGTAAATATTGTTGGTCACTCACAAGCATTGAGAACTTAACCAGGGATGGTTTTATGTGACAAGGGAATAGAGGCTGCCTCTACGAGGTGGTTCCAAGAGCCTGATGGAGGCCATCCTTCCATCCTTTTTCTCACCCCCACCCCCAACCCTCCCAACAAAAACTGCTGAAAATACCTCTACTACTGCTGGCTGTTTGACATGTTTCAATTAGAGCCCCCTCATATTAAGGGTTTTTGTTTGATTGTTTGTTTGTTTCCAGTAGTATTTTAGTTGTGTCTGATTCCTCATGACACCATTTGGGGTTTTCTTGGCAAAGATATCAGAGTAATTTGCTATTTCTGTTTCCAGCTCATTTATAGATGAGGAAACTGAGGCAAACAGGGATAAGTGACTTGCTCAGGGTCACACAGCTTGTAAGTGTCTGAGGTCAGGTTTGAATTCAGGAAGATGAGTCTTCCTCACTCCAGGCTTAGCACTCTATTCATTGTGCTTCCTAACTGGTCCAACTAAGGTTTTATTCCCTATTAAAATGTAAATATGCCATCACTCTACTTTTCTGTGCCTCAGTTTCTTCATCTGTAAACTGAGAGTATTGGGTAAGATGACCTCTGAGGTTCATTCTAGTTCAAAATCTATGTATAATCTTATCATCATCCAAGTCATTAGGGGTTTGTGTCAGCTTTGAGGGCTAATGGGTTTCCTACCATGAAGTATACTGTCTTTCTAATGAAGCTAATATAATTCTAAATTTCTTTTTGGAATTTATTCTTGAGTAGAAGGAAACCTGTACTCCAAACAGTCATTTAAGGCATGAGCCAGCATTTGGGTAGGAAGAATATTGGAAACTAAAAGACAAGTTTTCCACAACTTGGACCAAGCCAATCCAGAAAACTTCACTTAGTCTTGTTCATTCCCTGAGACCTCTTGCATAGAAATAATTTTTGTTATTAAGATATGCTACCAGGGGTGGGGAACCTGTGTCCTAGAGGCCACATGTGGCCCTCTAGGTCCTCAAGTGTGGTCCTTTGACTCAATCCACACTTCAGGACCTAGAGGGCCACATGTGGCCTCGAGGCTGCAGGTTCCCCACCCCTATAATAAGTCCATCATTTGGGGAATGGCTAAACAAAATGCACTATGGGAATGTAATGGAATATTCCTGTGTTTGAAGAAATGATGACTGTGATGAATACAGAGCAGCGCAGGAAGATGTACAAGACCTGATGCACTGTCCCATAAGCAGAACCAAGAAAAAAAATATGCACAGTGACTACAACTATGTAAATGGAAAGAACAACCAAAAGCAATCAAAGCTTGGCTCCAAAAATGAGATTTGAGAAGATGCCTCACCCCACCGCTTTGTGGAGTAGGAGATTCACAGCCATGACAAAATGCATATATTTTCAGACTTTTTTCCAATTTAAGGATCAGTTTAACTGGATGTTTTTTTTAATCTCTTCCTTTTCTTTTTCTTTTAAAAGTATTTCTTGTTCAGTAGAGGGGGCGCTCTAGAAAGGGGAAGAGGAGGGATACAGAGAGAAATTCTGGCAATGTGAAAAACAAGAGATATCAATAAAAATTATTTTTTAAACATGTCTTTGTTGTTGTCATTCATCCTTTTTCAAAGAGGACCGATAGCATCACCCATGAAGTCTTGACTTGCTCATGAATTGGATTTAAGTGAGGCAGAGCTAAGCAAAGTCATTAACCTCACTTTCTCTTCCAGAGTCACTGAAGTCCAGTGGCAAGACAAAAGTGAGGACAACTGGTAGTTCCACCAGGGAAGTCTTTACATGCTTGAAGTAGACATCCCCCTAACTCACCAATGGGTTTGAGGCCTGTTTGTTACCCCAAACCTGGTCTAACCTGTCTGCTGAGATGCTTTTACTAGGGTGTGGCTGTTGTGTGTGCTACAGCTTCTTGGAGCCACAGGGGAGAGTTGGATGTCAGGTGGATACCAAAGGTGTATGAGCAGCCCTGAAAAGGGCTCAGCAAGCGATCACATCAGAGGTGTTGGCCCTCCCTGAACACTTTCGTATACTCCAAATATGTGCTTAGAAACTTTAACAAGTGACTCACTCAGGAAAAAAATAACACGTGCACTGACTCACCTCATACCTCAGAAGAAATAATCAAATCCACCTTTCCCTTCCCACTTCCCTTGAATCACAACATCACTAGGGCTTGAATTTTTCTTAAAATTCCTTCACCTGACTCCTGCCCAGGCCCCATTCCTATTTAGCTAATGAGAGATGACAGAAATTGTGGATGTAAGTGTCCTGGAACATCTAAACTCTTAGAATTAAGGGATCTTAGAGTTGGAAGGTCAGTGACTCAGAGGTCATTCAACCTGTCCCACAGCTAAAAATGGATCTCTACTAACAATATGGTGGTGGGGCTGGGAGGGGGAGAGGTAAAATGAGCCAGCCTTCTAATTCTACCTTCTAAGACCGAACAGAAAGATTCTAATTCCCATATCCTCTTCACTTAAACAGCCATAACCCTAGTACAGACCCTCATCATCTCTCAACTGGACTACTGCAATAGCCTTCTAACATCTTCCTGCATCAAATATCTCCCTTCTCCAATCCATCCTTCACTTAGCTGCCAAGGTAATTCTTTTAAAGTACAGGTCTGACCACGTTACGCCCTTCCTCAATGACCTCTAGTGGCTCCCTATTGCCTCTGGAATCAAATCTAAATTCTTTAATATTCAAAACCCTTCATAACCTGTTCCTAGACTACTTTTCTAGCTTTATTACACCTGGGACCCTTTACACAAGATACAGTCCAACCAAACAGGACTTCTTAATGTTCCTCACTTTCACATCTTAGAATCCATCTAGGTAGTGCAGTGGATAGAGCACTGGACCTGGAGTCAGGAAGACCTAAGTTCAAATCCAACCTCAGACACTAACTGTGTGAACCTTGGCAAGTCACTTAACCCCTACTTGCCTCAGTTTCTCATCTGTAAAATGGAGACACACTGGAGAAGGAAATGGAAAATCACTCCAGAATCTTTGCCAAGAAAACCCATGGACAAAGTCCATGGCTTACATATGATTGGATACAACTGAACAACAATAATCTTAGAATCCCTAGTTGCCCTCAAGGCTCAACTCAAGCATTACCTTCTAAATTAAGCTTTTGCTGACCCCCATTGCTGCTACTTCTTTCCATAATAACTATCTTATATCTATTTTATAGTTAGTTTTATTATCTTGAATATAATTATATAATTTATATAATTATATAATATAATTATTGTATAATTATTAATATATTATTTAATGATATAATTATATTTCTTAATTGTCTTGTATCTATTTTATATCTACCTATACATATTGTCTCTGTCTACTAGATGGTAAGCTCCCTGAGGGCAGTGACTATTTTGCTTTTGTTGTGTCCCCAGGACCTGACACATAATAAGTGCTTAATACATGGTTGGGTTTTTTTGTTTAATGGATTGATTCCACACTACCTTCTAAATATTTAAAGCTACGTTGTTGTCTCTACGAATCTTTTTTTTCCTCCAGTTTCTTTACTTATTTTTAAGGAACATAATTTCCACTTTCCTCATTATTTCGGATATATTTGGTAGAAATTTGTCAATGAGTTTATCTTCAGCAATCCTTGCCAGTTAAGTGACTGAGGTCTTTGCCAGCCATCATCTGTGTACTTTCAGGATCCTTTATAAATGTTTATCCATGCTGGGAGTCAGGATTTTTAATCTCAAGCAAATCACTAAATATTTCCATGCCTCAATTTCTTCATCTGTAAAATTTGGATAATATATATTTTATATGTTATATAATATATAATATCTGTATTTTATAATAACAATAATAATAACTCAATATGCAAATGAATCTATGATCTCAAAGATGTGGGTATGCCCTCCAGTAATGAAGATTAGAATCCATCCATGCCTGCCTGTACTAGGCAAATCTTCCATAAATTTGCTACAAAGGGTTCATTCAGGGTAGTAGGGTTTTCCTTGACTTTACAAGGGAATCACTGTAGCATGATACACATCCATTGGTTTTTCCTTGCTGTCACCACATGAGCAGCTCATCTCCTTTTGGGAACATATGTTTCCTTGGTAATAAACTTCATTTCACTTCTTTTTCATAAGCCCTCATTTAAAGGCTTTGTTGCCTATTCACACCCAGCATGTACCTCTCCACTGCCCTTTGGGTGACACCCAACTTCAACTGGCATAATGGTTAGAAATCTAGGCCAGTAGCTATGAAAACCTGAGTTCAAATCCAACCTCACACATTTGCCAGGTATATGACCCTGGGAAAATCACTTAACCGATGTCTCCCTCAGTTTCCTCAACTATAAAAAAGTGGAGATAATAATAATATTTACCCACCAGGATTATTGTGAGGATCAAATGAGATAATATTTGTAAAGATTTAGCATAATGCCTGGCATTAATAAATGCTTATTTGATTAATACAAACTTTACAAATGCATCAGATAATAATAGCCTATGATACAGAATGCAGAGAATTCTATTACTAGACAGCATGTGCAAAATGGACTCCATTTCATATAATATAGCTTTAAATAAGGCCTGTTTTAAACTGGCCACCCATGTTCTTAATTCATCCTGCTACATTTAAAATAGTGGAAATAGAATCTTATATATTATTTAGTAATAGGAAAGAAAGTTGTGTTTCTATTTTGTTTTATTTTCAAAGAGGAAACAATTGCAGAACATACTATACTATGATTTGTATTTCTTTAAGACAATTCCAAAAAAAACCAATTCCTATTTTAAAGTGTATTATCTTTCATTTTTATAACACCTTTATGCACATATATACATATATCTATGTATCTATATATGTATGTATCTAGATTTATATTCATATCTGTATCTATATCCACATAATGCTTTTCACTCTCCTACCCAAAGAGATATCCCATGGAAGACCGAATAAGAAATAAAGAAAAAAATCATGACAGAATATGTAGCATTCTATACCCAGTCTCCCATTTCTGTGAAGAAGGAGGGCAAGGAGGGGTAAAACATTTTCTCATCTTTTCTTTGGGGCCAAATTTGTTCAATATAATTACATAGTGATTTGGGGCAGCTAGATGGTGTTATGGATAGAGCACTGGGTCTGGAATCAGAAAGATCTACCTTCATGAGATCAAATCCAACCTTAAACACTTGCTAGCTGTGTGCCTTTGGGCAAGTCAATTAACCCTGTTTGCCTGTTTTTCATCTGTAAATTGGGCTGAAGAAGGAAATGGCATATCACTCCAGTATCTTTGCCAAGAAAACCCCAAATGGGGTCATGAAGAGTCAGAAATGACTGAAACAACTCAACAACAACGAATTGCAAGGTATTTAGTTTTGTTCTTTTCCATATACATTGCTGTAATCATTGTGTATATCATTTTCCCTGTTCTATTTATTTCACTTTGTCACAGTTCATACAAGTCTTCAATGCTTCTTTGTATTATTCTTTATACTCATCCTTTCCTACAACACAGTAATATTCCATTTCATTCCAGAATCATCATTTCTTTAACCATTCCCCAATCAATGGACATATGCTCTATAACAATGAGAAAATACCCACACGACCAAAGCTGTAAACAACCCAACAGTGCTAATAACTCATCTTTCCAAAGCTATAGATAATAAATACGCTTTTAATAAAACTTTTATTCTCATGACTTTCACCTTTATTTTCTTTTCTACATTTGTCTTGCTGGCAATCATTTCTCTAATTTCTCCATATAGTACTGTCATCAGAAGAAAGCAATTCTTTTATTTCCATTTAATGGTAATGCCTTATTTCTTTTTCCAGGAAGGTTAGATTGTGCAAAAATAGCTATTTCCTAGCTGTGCATAATCTTTCTGCAATTCATCTCTTTGTGATCACTTTATCTTGGCCATGTGCCACATCAGACCTGATTTCTCTGCCTAGTTGTACTAAGGTTTTGGGAACAGCTCAAACTATTTGACATTTTGAAATCCTTGGAGTGCTGTACTCTCAACCCTCCATTACACATGGGGAATTTTTCAGAAAGCTACTGCATCATGGTAGGGAAATTAAAAAAAAAAGATCTATTTAAGAAAGCATTGATTAAAATGTAAAAGACTAAAGATGCTCTGATACTTATCATGTAGTATTTGGCCAACAGAAACAAGGGAACATAGGGATATAATTGTCTGAACATTGTCTTTTCTAGGATAAAAACTTGCATTGCTAACTTGAAATCTCTTATCTCCCTAAGTATTTGAAGTGATTTAAGGTTTATTTTTGACCAATTCCTGTTCAAGACATCACAAAATTATATCTTCTTTTTTATGGTATGTAGGACTTGAAAGTCTGAAAGATTAATGGTTTTTGATGATCTATCTTTAAGTTAACTGTGAAATTGCCTGTTTGTATTTTCAATGTCCGGTCTTGGTGTTTGATGAAGTGTGAGTTGGGAACTACAGCATGAAAAAATTTTCATGCCTATTTCTCAGACTCCTTCATGTTCCACTAGCGTTAATTTATGAAACCACATTTAACATGTAATCAGTTTCCCCTTTCCCCAGGAAAAAATCTAATTTTAATGGGAAAATAAATTTTGTGTTTAAATGACACTCTGCCACATGCTCTTTGAATGCATGGCAGCTGAGCTTCAGCTACTTGTGTTTTAGCTGGTTTAAAATATCAAAGGTCTGCAATTGTCCTTAAGGAGCCAGCCTTCAGTTTCCCTGATCCAGACCCCCCACTCCCCATACACACACCTCCACCACCACCATCACCACTACCGGCATCAGCTCCATCACTTCTATTGAAGACTTGCACAGATGCCCAGAGGCATCTTTCAGCAACAGTATCAGATTTTCTGGGAGGACTGAAGTCCATTTTTTCATGGTCTGTCACCTTGATTTTATTAAAGGTGTTGGGACTAAAGCATTAAGCAGAGTTGAGAAAACCTCCTGGAGAGGTGCTGTTTTGTTTGGAATTTATAATGGCTGAGACTTCTAAGGCTGACAAGAAATCTTTCTCAATGTATGCTGTGAAGTATGTTTACAATTAATCAGGGAGTGGAATAAAGTACATCAAACCTTGGGATTTTTATTGCCTGTGCCTTTGGGACTTGTGTTTGATTAAAGAGAACAGAAGCAGGACCTCATTTTAGTCACTTTAGGTTAGATTCTCCTGTCCTGCTCCAAGCAAGGTCAAGAAATGATTCTAGTATTATAATTTCTCTCAGTAGATTGTTTCAAGACTTTCATTATCTTATAGAAAATGTCCAGTTTCCACAATCCAATATACTATAATATATATGTTAAGTTATTTAATATACATAATCCAATATATTATAAACTGTTATTTTAGTTTTTTACTGTCTTCTAAAAATAAGCAATTACCTTTATCTCAGTCAATCTTCAATTCTTTTAAATACTGAAGGTGCAAATGAAATGAAAATTAAAACTGAGAGAAGAACCATTGAATGTATGTCTATAGACAGTGTACTTTACAGGGTGTGATTTCATGATTCTAAATTGGACTTTTTTCTTTTTTTTTTCCAGAAGGATTCTTTACTCAGAGACTGAACAGCACAGAAAGAACATCTCATTTTTACCAACACAAATTCCGAGTAGCTGAGCTAGGTGCAAAATTTAATTAAGTGGCAAGAATGTTTGCATCTCTGGCTAAAGATTTCCCTTTCTGCTGGTTATGTAGCTAAAGCAAAGCAAGCCTGTGTATGTTGCAGGAGCCCACATGCAATGCAGAAGAATTGTGTGTGGTCTGAGTGGACTTTTTTTGTCATCCTGTTTGGGAACCAGTTCAGGATCTGTTTCTGTTGGCACTTTCCTCCTGTTGTGAATATATTAGTCCATTTCTCAAGGTCTCTGAATGGCTGAAAAGGTGGTAATTTAAGCCCTGTGACTATGACAGACAGTCATCTTCCATTGGTTCAAACATGGGTAATGGGATTTTTCAAGTAGGGCAAGATTATATCTCTACCCCAGAAGAAATAACACTGACCCAGATTTAGATGTGGATTCTTATCTCTTAGTAAAAGTTTCTACCATAAAAGTACATTTCCACCTTATCTCTGATCTTGAAAAGTTATGTGAAAGCTATCTTTTGCTCTCGGGTGTTTCCACTAGTGCTAAGGCACAGGTCATAAAATGAGATGAGAAATGTGACATCTTCAGTAGGCTGGACTGTAAAATATCTGGTTCATCCCAACAGCCATAATTACACCCACACTAACACTATGTCCCACAAACTCCACTCTCCCGTGGGCTTCATGACTGAGTCATCTGAGTATTTGATCTCATTCATGCTGCATTATCTGGTTTTCTTTACAACTCTGGTGGATTTCTACTTCAAATACTCATAGAATTATAGAATTTAAAGCTAGAAGAGATCGTTGCAGTCAGCTAATCCACTCTATTCATTTTATATAGGATGAATGGAAACTGCTCAAGTTCTCACATAGGCAATTAGTGACAGAACCAGAATTCAAACCCAGGGACTCTCACTCCAAATATATTATTCTTGCCGCTATTCAATGGTATACAGTGGAAAATGATCATTAAAGTAGCCTTGCCTGTTTGTCTAAGGAGAATGGAAGGTACTAAGCAATGATGGAAAATGTCTCAAAGGGAAAAAATGGTATTTCACTTTTCACAACAGCTGAAATATTATATGTGAAATTAAGTAATATTTTAAATATTCCAGGAAGACTTTATTATTTAATATAGCTTATAGTTAATCTTTTTTATGAACCAAAGAACTTTTTTTGCAAATTGAATAATTACCTCCTCATTTTCCTCTTTATAAATGTTTTTTTTTTCATGTATCAATTCAATTCAACAAACATGTACATCGTACTTACTATGAACAGTAAACTGGGAGAGAAAAAGATGGTCAAACAGATGTTTAGCCTGGAATAAAAAGATATAAAGGGAACATGGTAGCTGCCTTCAAATATGGGGAGGGCTTGCATGTTGAAGAGGAATTAGACTTTTTTGGTTTTGTTTTCGCTTGTCCACAGAGAATAGAGCTAAAAGCAATGAAGGAAAGTTAGAAAGAAATAAATTTTGGCTCAATTTAAGGAAAAAAATCTCTTAATAATGAGAGCTATTAAAAATAGAATGGATTGCCTCAGAAGAAATTTTCCTTTCACTAGATTACTTCAGACAAAGTCTGGATGGTCAAATCTGAGCTTCTGCAAAGATCCATGAAGACATGCTACCTGCCCTCATTGAGTTTACGGTCTTATAGAGGACTATTTTCCCTACACAAATAATAAACAATACAGAAAAAGAGTAGGATCAGTACATAATGATAGCTAGCATTTATATAGTTTATATGTGTATATAGGCATAAATATGTGTGCATGTATATGTATATATACATACATATGTATAAATATGCATATATGTGTGTATATATGTATATACACATAAATACATGTGTATGTATATGTATGTATATATACATATATATGCATACATGTAAACATATGTGTGTATAAGCTTTACAGAGCACTTTACAAATACTATCTCATTTATCCTGACAACAACTCTGGGAAGTAGGTGTTGCTGTCCTCATTTTTTACTTGATTAAACTTAAGGCATACAAAGGTTAAGTGACTTGCCCAGGGTCACACAGTAAAGGCCTGAGACCAAATTTGAACTCAGGTCTTCCTGACTCCAGGCCCAGAGTTCTATCTACTACGTCATGTAATGACTTCATAAAAGATGAGAACAAATTGCTGTGCAAAGTCTAAGGGGATTTGCCACAGATTGGGAAATCATGGAAATGACATAAACAAGGTAAACCTGGATTTATTTCAGTGAAGCTTTAACAGATTCTCATGATATCTGGGGCAGTTAGGTGGCTCATTGGATAGAGGATCAGGCCTGAAGTCAGGAAGACTCATCCTCCTTAGTTCAAATCTGGCCTCAGACACATATTAGCTGTGTGATGTTGGGCAAGTCACTTAACCCTGTTTCCTTAGTTTCCTCATCTGTAAAATGAGCTGGAGAAGGAAATGGCAAACCACTCCAGCATCTTTGCCAAGAAAACCCCAAATAAGGTCACAAAAAGTTGGACATGACTGAAATGACTAATTACAATAACAAGTTATCTTTATGGACACATTGGAGAGATGTGAGCTAGATGAAGTGCAGTTAAGTGGATTCAGAAGTGGTTAGGTGACCCAATCTAAAGTATGATGGCTACTAGATTGTGGTCAACTTGGAGGGAAATCACTAATGGATGTACCAGAAACCTGTCTTTAATCCTGTTCTGTCCAACATATCATAGGTGTCTTGACTTGAAGAAATAGAAATCTTTTCATATTTTTAGATGATATGAAGTTAGGGTGGAGAGCAAGCTGCTGGATGATTGAAAAGGAAACCCAAAAAATCTTAACAGGTTTAAGAATGGCTTTAATCTAATTAAGATTAAATTGAACACAAATTATTAACAATCCTATGAAAGATTGTTGAAAATCATTAAAATAAGAGAACTACAAATCAAGACAATTCTGAGGTTTTACATAATGCACAGGAAATTAAGAAAGTTGACCAAAGATGGAAATCATCAATGTTGGAAGAATTTCAGAATGATAGGTTGATGGAGCTGTGAATTGGTTGGTTTGGAAAGCATTTTGGGAATATTCTAAGAAAGTGACAAAAACTTCCATATTGATTCCAAGCATCCCACTGCAAGCAATGGGTGCACCCCAAGGAGGTCAGAGATAGAAATGTCCATATACAGCAACATATTCATAGCAACATTTTATAGTAGTAAAGAACAAGGGGAAAAAATAGTTGTTTATTGATTGACTAACAAATTGTGGTAATGTGTAGGAATATAATGTAATATTATTGAACCACAAGAATGAATAACAAGAAGTAAAAGAATTATGAGGAGACATAGGAACTGATGTAGGAAGAAGTAGGTAGAGCCAGGAAAAAAATATAATCAATTATTACAATAATGCAAATGGAAATATCATCAACAACCAAATAAAAACCAAATGCTTTACAATTATACTGACCAAACTTGATACTAGAGAACAGATGAGAAAGTGAATCCCTTTATCTTCTGCATGCAGTTGGTGGACTAAGGGTGTGGAACTTTACATATACTGTAAGACTTAGCTGATGTGTTGATTAGTTTTGCTGCACTGTCATTCTTTTTCTTGTTTTTGTTCTTGTTGTTATGGGGACGGTGAACTGGACGTTAGAAGGAGAAAGACATAGTCAAAAATGAAAGTCATGGAAAAATGACATAAAAATTAATTTTTAAAAGAAATTGGTAGGGATAAATATTAAATCTTGCACTTACAAAAAAATTAATGGCATAAGTACAAGGTGAGAAATGTGGATTAAGACAACAAGAGCTGCAAATTTTAGTGCACCACAAGCTCTATATGAGTCAATATAATTGCATGATAGCTATCAAAAAAAACCTAACTTGATTTAGGGGTGCATTGATACAAACATAGGTCTGGAACAAAGGAGGTGATAATTCTACTGTATTCTGCCCTTGTCAGACCACAACTGAAACATTATGTATCATGCCAGGCACCAAGATTTTGGAAGGATGCTGATAAGCTGAAGCTTGTCTAGAGGAAGACAACCAGAATAGAGATGGCAAATGAGGCCATACCATTCAAGGACTGATTGCAATAACTTGGAACGGTTATCTTTGAGAAGAAAAGATTTAGCAAGGCATGTAATTGTTTGCTTCAGTATTTAAAAGACTATTATGTGAATGCGACACTAGGGTGTGTGTATTTTTGTTTGGTTGGTTTTGTTTTTTCTTCTTGGCCCTGCAGGGCAGAGTTTGAAGCAGTGGATGGAAATTTCCCAGAAGCAGAATTTGTTGTTATTGTTGTTCAGTTATTTCAGTCATGGCCAATTCTTTGTGAACTCATTTGGGGTTTTCTTGGCCAAGATATTGGAGTCATTGGCCATTTCCTTCTCCAGCTCATTTTACAGATGAGGAAACTGAGGTAAACAGGGTTAAGTGCCTTGCCCAGGGTCACAGAGCTAGTGTCCAAGACTGGGTTTGAACTCAGGTCTTCCTAACTGCCCCAAGCAGAATTTAGCTCTTAACAATGAGAGCTGCCCCAAAATGTAATGGGCCAACTCTGGAGTTAGTTAGTTCCCTACCATGGAAGGACTTTCAACAAAAACTGGATGACCACACCTCTGTCTATTGGAGATATTATTCCTTCCCGGGTACTACTTGAAGCAGATGATCTTTGAGGTCACTTCATCTTTGTGATTCTGCTATTTCCTAATGGAGGAGATACAATTGCAATTATAAGCATTTATTAATGATAATGGTAAACTTCATTTGCTCAGACCACTGCCAGAGGAATTAGGGGAGATATACAGCTTAAGAAATTGAGAGATTTAAAAGAGATTCTTTCCTCCGTCCTCTTCATTCTAGGAGCATACAATAAAGGAGAAAGATAACATACTAACCCAGATAACTATAATATGCCACACTTTATAATATGTGCATTAGAAAAATACCATGTGAAGTCTGAGGGGAAGGGTTGTTATTGACAAGCAATATTAAGGAGAGAGAATGAGACAGCATAAAGGAGAAGAGCACAGTGCCATCTGAGTTGGACTTTAATGAGTGTGTAGAAATTCCATGGGTGATGAGATAGAGAGAGTGCATTCCAGGCATCAGAAATAGCAAAAGCAAAGGCATAGAGGTAGCAGAGCATAGTATGTGTTTAGAGGGCAGAGATTAGCTAAGGCACAAAATATGTGCAAGGAAGCAATTTGGAAAAGGTGTAGTGTGTCAAATTGTGGAGGGCCTTACCATGCCAGGCAGAGTACTTCGAGCTGTAGTCAGTAGGTAATAGGGAGATGCTAAAGATTCTTAAGCAGCAGATTGGCATGTCCAATTCTGGGTGTAAGAATTATTTTAACAGTGGAAAGAAGGATAGATTGGAAGAGAAAGGAGAGGGAGTGTACGGGTAGGAAGGCCTGTTAAGAAGTGGAGGTAGGGGTAGGGGAAGGCTTCATGGATTGACTTGTTTATGGCGTTGGGCACATGTCACAATCTCTATCCCATATTCCTTTCCCTATTAGCTGCCCATAGTAAAAAGATACCAAATTTAAAATACTGAGAGTCTCCAAATGCCAGAGTAAAAAGAAGATGCCCAACTAGCTTTCTTTGGGCTTGAGTATATAAGGCTTTTTCTCTCCGGAGAAGCTTTGATTCCTTAATATTAATGGAAATAGAATATAAACATGACAGAAATAATTCACACCAACCACATCTGCAAGAATTATTTTCCTTTCCAAACTGTATTTCCATTAATGAGAAAGGGATTGTTCCTGTCTGTCCTATTTCATCTGGGGCTAACCATTATTCTTCCCCAGGAATACACTCTGCCTCCTCAAAATCCTCCTGCAGCACATATGGATGCATTCAACCTGAGCATCTCTTATCTCCCAAAATACCTACCTACCTTTATAGCAAGGCCTCCCAGTCCCTCCTTTGGACTCCAGGCTCAGGACTGAAAATGAAGCGTAAATCTTACTGCCTAATAAGCACGGCAGTTACTTCAATAAAACGTTACTTAAAAGTCAATAGGCTGCACATGTTAAAGACATTAGAGCTGTTAACAGACCATTGTAAAGTAAGCAGAATCTTTAATAACCTGCATGTAACATTTAACCATTTGATTTTCAACCCAGAGCAGGCTTAGCTCTGGCATTCAGGGGCTTCACTAGGGGTATGAACCATTCTCACGTTCCTGGTATTAATGGTCCAACGAGGCTGGATATTGTGCTAAAATCTCAGACCTCTGGGAAAACTTACAAACCAGAGCTAGACACAATGATTTTGTTTCTGCCCTTTTCCCTCATCCTGGAACTATAGAACTCAAAGGGCTTAATGCATGGAATGAGGCCATATGGCCGCCTGTGGGGTTTGGATCACTGAATCTCTCAGTCCAAGGAAAGGGGCAGGAGAAGATGCTTGTGATGAGGAGAGCTCCTTTAATCGGAGTATAGCCTGGCTTGTATTACACCGCAGAAATTAGAACCAAGTCATTTAATCTTGTTGGGCTTCATTTTCTTCATCTGTCAAACGAGAAGATTGGACTAGATGCTCTCTGAGGTTTCTTCCAGTCCTAGATCAACGATCTTTGATCCCAAGTTCCTAAAATTACAGGGTTAGAGATGGCCCATTTAACATTTGTTAAATCACTTAACCTCTGTCTGCCTTAATTTCCTCATTTCCAAAACTGGAATAATACTAGCACCTACCTCCCAGAGTTGTTGTGAGGATAAAAAGGAGATAATATTTGCTAAGCACTTTACAAAGCTTAAAGTGTTATTTAAATGCTATTAATTATTATTATTATTATTACCCAAAGGAAAAGATCAGATATCCATCCAAGAACTGAAGTAAAACATAATGATACACAACATAATCAAGGACACAGTTTTCATCAGTATGTCTTTGATCTCAAAATTCTCTTTATAAACGTCAAGAAAATATGTTCTTCCACTGATTGGCTCCTTGATAAAAACCATCTTTTAACCACAAGCTTAAAAGTAACCCTTTACTTCAGCCCAGTTGACCAACAGATTTCAAAGCTCACCTTGTGCTTTTTCCACATTTAGGACTTAGGCTCATTCTATTCTCTACCCCCATCCTGTCATTGTCACATTGAAAAGTTTTACCCATTTTTTTAAGGCTTAGTTCAAATCCTACAATCTCTAGGAAGCCTTCTCTAAAGAAAAGGAAGCATTGTAGAAGGAGAACTGGTCCTAAAGTCAGAGAATTGTTCAAATCCTGACTCTGACACTTCCTACTTCCATGAGCTTGGGCAAGTCACTTATTCTCCCTCTGTCTCTGTTTGCTTATCTGTAAAATGGCAATGTTGGACTAGGTGACTCCTGAGGTCTCTTCTGGCTGTCTGTAACATCTGGATCTGTGACCTCAGGAGAGCTCTAACCTGAAGTGATCTTTCCTTCTTAGGAATTTTTGCAGTATTACTTGTCTATACCACTCATTTGGTACTTGTCTTATATCACTTTATAATATAATTATTTGTCTACATATTAGGACTCATTAACTAAATTGTAAATGCTTACAGCAGGAATCCTTAACCTTGTTTTCTTTCATGAACAGAGTAATGTTTTTAAATGCACAAAATAAAATTCATAGAAAACCAATCATATTGAAATGCAGCTATCAAAATTTTTTTCAAAAGATGTTGATGGACCTCAACTAAGAACTCCTGGTCTAGAGTGGGCAGACTTCTTAATCTCCTGTGCATCATAGTTATTTGTATACATGGCTTTTCTTCTCCTCCCTTCGTATTGTGAGATCCTAAGGACAGTTCCTAGGCTGTGTCCCATTTCAAATACATAAAATATCTGGAGATCAACCTACCAAGGCACACACATACACAAAAATGTGTATAGATTCAAGTACAAAGTGCTCCTTAAAGAGATAAAGAACAACTTAAACAGCTGTATGAATAGTCAATGCTCGTGATGAGGCTGTGCCAATATAATAAAAATTATAATAACACCAAAGTTAATTCATATTCTTAAAACTACTGACTTAAAAATACTAACAGAGTTACCTTATAGAACTTGATAAAATAATGACAAAATTCATTTAGAAAAGCAAAGGATCTAGACTATCATGAGAAATGATGAAAAGAAATATCAATGAAGGGAGAATACACTTCTGGATCTCAAATAATATTATATAGCATGAAAACCATCTGAAAAGTAGAGAGATAATTCAATGGAATAGAACCAGCACCCCATGGTAGTAACCCACAGTTCAAGAAGTGCTGAAGAGGTCATGGGTGGAAAAAGTTTAAGAAGCCCTGGAGAATCAGAAACAACAGAACTCAATAACCAAGTATTTGATAAAATGGAAAACATAAATTATGTAGGGGAAAAACTCCATATTTGATTTTTTTAAATAGCTGGGAAAACTGGAAGGCAGTTTGTTAGAAATTAAGCTTACACCTATACTCTACACTACATTCCACAATGAATTCTAAATGGATTCATGACCTTAATATCAAAATTAACTAAAAAAAATTAGAAGAAAAGCAGATCATCTACCTCTCATAAGTACAAGCAGGAGATATGTGGGGTTTTTTTCTGAGATTGACTTATTTAAGATTACTAACTGGTCTGATAGTTTTGGTTTTTTACGTTTTTGAAGGCATTCCTCTTTTTCTTTTATAATCTCAGTTTGTTATCATATCACTCTGTGTAATATGTTCTTATTGTTTTAATATCTTCTGGTATTGTTGTGATTTCACATTACTCATTTGGTATTTTATTGATTTTATTTAATTCTCTTCTTTTTAATCAGATTAAAGGTTTTTCAATTTTATTTGTTTTTTCAAAGGACCCATTTTTGTTTTATTTAATGTCTCTATGTTGTGTCCAACTCTTTGTTACCATATTTTGGTTTTTTTTTCTTGGCAAAAATGGTGGAGTGGCTTGCTGTTTCCTTCTCCAACTCATTTTGCAGATGAGGAAACTAAGCCAAACAGAGTTA
This sequence comes from Phascolarctos cinereus, assembly GCF_003287225.1. Lineage (NCBI taxonomy): Eukaryota > Metazoa > Chordata > Mammalia > Diprotodontia > Phascolarctidae > Phascolarctos > Phascolarctos cinereus. Next base: position 181,711,800 of record NW_027555958.1, read on the forward strand.
AATGACTTGCCTAGGATCACACAGCTAGTAAGTGTCTGAGGGCAGATTTGAATTCAGGGAGATGGGTAAGGCCTGGTGAGCTATCCATTGCACCACCTAGCTGCAACAGATGGAAGTAGGGTTCAGACATGAGAAGAAAAACATCAATGGAAATATAGCCACCTAAAAAAGAGTAAGTTAAAATAACTGAAGAAACATTGCTGTGATTACAGAAGAATTAAAACCTCAATATTAGAGGCAAATAGAAAGAAATATAAACCTAACTCTTAAAACTTTAAATGTGAATGGATTAAACAATCCTACAAAAGGAAAAACAGCATGTTCAGATAAGAAAAAAAACCATATTATCTATTGCTTACTAGAAGCAGATTTAGAAAACACAGACATACACAAAATAAAACTGAAGGAATAGGAAAAAAATTTATTGTGCATCATGTAAATAAAAAAAAAAGCCAGAGATGCTATCATACTGTCTGACAAAGCATAAACAAACATTCAAAAATAAAAGGGGACAAACAAGGAAACAATATTGTGCTAAAAGGAAACATAGAAAACAAACCAAGATCAGTAATAAATTATATTCTCCAAATGCCTTAGCATTCAAATTCATATAGGAAACATTTAACTGAGCTATAAGAAGAAATAGACAGTGACGCAACAGTAATAGGAGACTATCCTCTCAATTTTGGATAAGCCCAACAGAATGGTAAAAGGAAAAGTATGGAACTGACAAATTAATGGAGAGACTAGAACTAAAAGACTTACAGTGTCTTTTAAATGGAATTGTAAAAGTATTACATGGAACATTTATAAAAATTGATCATGTATTAGGGCACAGAGATCTTACAAATGTGTAATATGGCAGAAATGATAAATATATCCTTTAAATATCATAACACAGTAAAAATAGCTGTTGGTTCAGAAACCACAAACAAAAGACAGACTCAAATGGATACTTAATTATGAATTCCTTTATAATGATTGAGTCAAAGAACAAATCATAGAAAGAGTAATTGTATGGGGAAAATGATAATGATGAAACAACATGCCAAAATTTCTGGAATGCAGCTGAAACAATAGAAAAATCAGATCTCCACAAACATATATTAACAAAATGGAAAATAAAAGAGCGTTAATCAACCAAATATGCATTTTTAAAAGTTAAAACACTAACAAATAAACAAGCCTTACCTGTTTTTTTCTTCTCTTTTTTCCTACTCAATCAAGTAAATTCCACCTTCTTCTCCTTCCCTTCAATTAGTCTTGTTCATTAGTTTTTTTAATTTTTAAATTTTATTTTAAGAATTCTAATTTAATAATTTGATTTCTTAATATTATTTTCTTGTTGATCAATTGTTAATTAATAAATTATTTAAATAAAATAATTTAATAATAAATTTTAATAATTAAATTTAAAAATTTTTTATTTTTATTTTTATGCCCCTTTCCAGACAGGATTTTTGTCACTCTCTTCATTATCCATCCTTTCTTATATGTAGTCTAGATCCTCATTCTCTGGTTCATGACCCCTACAATTATCTAGCCCCTCTCTATTGTCTGTATTCTCTAAGGTTCATTCTGTGTTCTCTAGGCAGTTTCTACCACTACTTATAGAGCTTGCCCAACAGATTCTTCTTTTCCATCTCCAATCCCATAACGATGCTAATTTATGCAGGTTACACAGATGACATTGTCCCCCATCATGACCCTGACTATGCAGCCCACCACTGAGCAATATCCATGCCCTATTTCCCTTCTTTCCTTAACTGTCTCAAAATCTCCTCCCTGGGTCCATACTGTCTCACTTCCCCAGGTGCAACTTGCCCCAAGAGTCCTAACTCCCTCTTTCCTTAAGTAGGATGAGTGGTCTTTTCAAGCACTGAAACCTCCAGAACATACCCAGCATAAGATGCCCATCTCTCTTCACCTGTAGGAGCATTCATAGGCAAAACTCCTTCCCACCATCAAAACAAGATCTTTCTTCCCTCTGCCCCAACCCATTTCAGTCCTTCTCTCTTCCTCACTCAGTCCCCTGAAGGTTCTCTTCCCAAGAGACCACTGGGGTCACCTTACCCTCATGGATAACCCTCAATTTGACCTTACTAAATCACACACTCCTCTCAATTCCCTGCTCTCTATCTCTGCCTTCATGAACCCTCTTCCTTTGTTATGTAGTCCCACAAAAATATGTTGATTTGCCTGTACCTACAGTGTCACATGATTGTATCCCTAATGCCCCAGTGCCCCTCTCCACTGTTCCTTCCATCTGACTTCTGCCTTCACTCCTGTTTCCTTGTGAACATTTACAAAGAAGTCACTTACTGGTCGACCTGCTATCATTCTGTTGATGCTGCTCTTGACCACCAAAGTCATTTATGCTCCCACGTTTCTGTTGTCTGGGGCATTAGAGAAACAATGATCTCTTCAGGTCTGGTTTTTTTTATAAGAATGTTTCAAATCCTTCTTTATTATTGAGTGTCCATATTTTTTCATTTATTGTTAGGCTCAGATTTGTAGGGAAAGTCACCCTGGGCTATATCTGAGCCATATTGCTCCTCTGTACACATGGTTACATTCTCTCCTGAGTTTTTTTGGTGAATACCAAACAGTCTTGTATTATCCAAGTTTCCCTTCATTTGCATTGGAAGGTCTTTCTTCTGTTGTCTTATAGGACTTATTTCTGTTGTTTTTTGGTTTCGTTTTTCTTCTGGGGGGAAATTGGGGTTAAGTGACTTGCCCAGGGTCACACAGCTAATAAGTGTCAAGTGTTTGGTCTGAGGCCGCATTTGAACTCAGGTCCTCCTGACTTCAGGGCCAGTGCTGTATCCACTGTGCCACCTAGCTGCCCCCAGGACTTATTTCTGAAGTGAATTGTTAAATTTAACCACTATGTGTCTTGGAGATGGCGGGCTTGTTGTTGTTTTTTTTTCTTCTGAAGTCAATCTATCAATTTTTTCCATTGTTATTTCATTTTTAGGTTCAGAAATTCTGTTATTATTTCTTGCATTATGGTTTCTAGGTTTTTTGACTTGTGTTCTTCTGTGAGACTTATAATCCTTAGGTTGTCTCTATACATCCTGTCTTCGAGATCAATAGTTTTTCTTGAATAGAGAACATATTTCAATGCTATTGTTTTTTGCTTCTCTTATAGATAGTCCTTCACTTCTCTGTGTTTGCCTTCTTGATCCATTGCCCTCTTTTTATTTCTTTTGTGACTCCATCACAGATTTAAGTTTTTCTATTGTGCCCATTTTTTTTGCTGTTCAAGCCAAAAATTCTGTTCTCATAAATCTCATCTTTTTCTTTTATACCATTCAAAAGATTCCACAAGTCTTCTGTTTTATCAATCGTTTTCTCACTTTCCTTTGTTTCACAGTATTTATTCATAGAAGCCCTAACTTGTTTACTAGATCTGGAGGCCTATTTCCTTATGCTATTAATGTTTTCCCCATTTACTTATCTGATTACGGCCAAGGTCTTTAAGTGGTCTTTTTTTCCTGAGATCTTTGGTGATGTGTTATTTTTTCCCCCTTATTTTCCACTATCGCTCATTTTCTGGCTCCCTTCTATCTGATGGTGGTTTCTCTGGGGTCTGGATCTTAAAGCTTCTCATCTTCCACCCACATTGGCAATTCATGGTTCACCAGACTAGGTCTCTGCCCCAGTGACTTTTTTGGGAGCACAGCTGGTTGCTGGGCTCTTTCCCTCAGCTTTAATGGAGTGCCTCATAGCTATCTAGTCCTATTTCCTCTGTCCTTCAGTTATCTGGACCAGCAGTTCAGAGCACTGAAGCCAGGGTGCTTTCTATCCTTTGTGTTTAGACGTCCAAGATTTTGAAAGGGGGAGGCTGGAGTGTGAAGTTGAGCTCTGTTTCAAGCCCACATACATGTTCTGCACCTTTCCCTTCGTTCTGCTTTTTTTAGCTAGGATATTGACCCAGCACTGGCTCCTGAAGCCCCAGAAAACTTACACAGTCTGGAGCCCAGATCTCCACAGCGCTGTGAAGAGAAGGCATAGACCAGGGTGTGAGTTTGCATTTATTTGCAAGCTCATGTGTTGAGTCCCTGGCTTAGCTAGTATAGCCATGCTGCAGGTAGCATGGTAGCATGGGGATTGGGTGTTGAGTGCGTTCAAGCTGGGTATCAGTTCAAGGATGTTTTTTTTAACATTCATTTGGGTTCTGGGCATCCTAGAACATGGAGACAACTGAAGATAATTTATATTTGGTACATAATTTCTGTTTTGGAGAGGTTTGAGAGGTCAGGAGGATCAGAGAAAATGTCTAGCACTTCATCTTGTTAGTCATGTAGCTGAAGCAATGCTTTTTAAATGAATGCATGTTTTATCAATTACGATGGCATCTTACATACATCTGAAAAATAGCAACACATAGACCTGTGAGAAATGCTTATTTGGTCTACAGAAGGTATGCTTACTTATTTGTAATTTTTTATATTTTGTGGGAGTTAAGTCAAGCCCAGAAAAGGCAGCCATAGTTTAATGGATACAAAGCCAGCTTCAGAGTCAGAAAGCCTTGGATTCAGGTCCTATCTCTGACACATAATAATGTTATTGTTGTGGTTGAGTTGTTTACGACTCTGAGGTTTCCTTGGCAAAGATACTGGAGTGGTTTGCTGTTTCCTTCACCAGATCATTTTACAGATGAGGAAATGGAGGCAAACAGGGTTAAGTGACTTGCCCAGGGTCACACAACTAGTAAATGTCTGAGGCCAGATTTGAACTGAGATTTGAAGATCAGTCTTCCTGACTTCAGGCCCAGCACTCTATCCACTGCACCCCCTAGCTGCCGCTGTGATTATGTAATTTTAAGTATATCATTTAGCCTCTCAATGAACCCTCTTTCTCCCCTCCCTACCTGCCCTCCAAGGCAATTCTGTAAGACTGACTATAGGATTAATAACTAGCATTTATATAGGACTATAAGGTTTAAAAAAATATGCTTTGGAAATGTTATCTCATTTGATCTTTATGACAACCCTGGGAGGTAAGTGTTATTATTATCCCCATTGTACAGATGAGGAAAACTGAGGAAGACAAATGTTGGATGACTTGCCCAAGGTCACACAGCTAATAAGTGTCTTGGGATGGATTTGAACTCAGGTCTTTCAGATTCCAAGCCTATCACTCTATCCACTGCCCTATTATCAATGCAATCACAGTCCCAGTCCAAAAAAAAAATCAGTGGCAATTCTTGATGTACATATGGACTCATAGATACCTTGCAATAATTCTATGCCTCTCAGGGCTCCACAATCCATAAGTTGGTAAGGTCCATGCTAGATGATCTCTAGGGCCTCTTGCAGCTGTAGATTCTAAGTTACTTGTGCATCCGAGTTATCACAGGAATCATCAGTTAAAAAGCTGCTGCACTAGGGAATCATTATCCATCAGTAACCAACAGAAGGAGGTAAAAATAAGACTGTGGGGGCTCTTGTATTGTCAGGGGATAAAAGCAGCTCTGTGAACCCAGTGCTCAGCATCCAGTGATTTATTGGCTGCTCTCTGGGTCCATGCCACTCCATCATAGTGTTCAAATGGAATGTAATAAATGTAATTATGTAATCAGTCATGAGCATGTTCTCACTGGAAATGATACAGCCTTGACTTCAAACTGACTAGGGCAACAGAATAAGCATAGAGCAACCTATAAAGTACTACCCTTCCCTCCTCTTCAAAGTTAAGTGTAACCACATTACGATTATTAGGTGGCACAATGAATGAAGTGGTGGACCTAGAGTCAAGAAGACTCATCTTCTTGTTTTCATATCTGGCCTCAGAAACATCTTAGCTGTGTGACCCTGAGCAAGTCACTTAACCCTGTTTGCCTTAGTTTCCTCAACTGTCAAATGAGATGGAGAAGAAAATGGCAAATCACTCCAGGATCTTTACCAAGAAAACCCCAAATGCGGTCATGAAGAGTCAGACACAACCAAAAAAATTGCTGAAAAACAACAGCAACATTACACAGAAGCTGTGCAATAACGGAAATTATAATTGATAACTATTTATGATCATAATATTAAGTGATCATTAATATCACTAATTATTAATTAAACATCAATATTATTATATCATCAACTTTTTATGAAGAATAGATAACTAGTACCGTGACTATTTACATACATAAATGAAAAATAGTAATAAGCTTTTATAGAGAGCAAATTTTCTCGTTTTCTCATATCAGGGCTATAAGGAAAGTAATGTCCTGGCTCAGGAGAAAGTTATGACTCGAAAGTTTCTGTGTTCAAGTCTTAGCACTAACACTTACCTCCTCGTGACTTAGGGCAAGTAACTATACTTTCTTGTGCCTTAGTTTTCCCATCTATAAAATGACAGGTTTAAATGATATGTCTTTCAGCTCTAACTCTACAATCTTTTGTTTATTTTAATGTGACGAGAAGGTATTTAATAAACCTCTAAGGTTGCCTTCCAACTCTAAATTTATGACCTGATGGCAATGGGGTGCTGCTAAATATTTAACAACTGGCTTTTTTTTGGGGGGGGATGTACACACAACATATTTTACATTTAATCTGCATTATTAATATTTTCTGTCCTTTTCTACTCTAAACAACCAATGAAACAATAAAGCAGTCCTGATTTATAACATCTGCCTATTTCCAAGTTGTAAGTGTTCACACTGAAAATGGAGCAATTTGATTTCTCAAGGTGGAACAAGCTGGATCCAGCACATCACTACAAAGGTATCCAAGAAGCCAGCTAAAATACAGAGAAATCAAATGGCTTGTCCACGGTCACAAAGTCGGTGTCTGAGCTAATAACAGATAACACGTTTAACAACAACAACAACAACAACAATAATGATAATAATAATAGTTGTCACTAATACTCATATAGAACTTACTATGTGCCAGGCATTGTGCTAAGTCCTTTACAATTATCGTTTTATTTGATTCTCATAACAACCTTAGGAGATAAGTGTCATTATTATCCTCATTTTATGGATTAGGAAACAGAAGCAAACAGAGGTCAAGTGACTCACCCAGGTCACATGGCTAGTAAGACTCTAAATTTGAACTCAGGTCTTCTTGACTCTAGACATAGTACTCTGTCTGCTGTGCCAACAGTCTGAGGTAATAAGAGAATTCAGGTCCTCCTGACTCTTAAGTCCAGTATTCTTTCTACTACCCACACAGCATTACTCTGAGAAAGGGAGAAAGAAATGTAGAGTTAGAAGACCTGAGTTTAAACTGGTCAGTGCCCTATCCTAGGAGCCAGTGAAATCTGTAGGGAAGGCTGGCTGGTGCTGGTCTGTGGACAGACTTGATGTGGATCAAGATGTAAAATTATTCATGAGTCCTGAGGAGTGAAGCAATATGGGGGTTGTTCTGGGCATCAGCATGCAAAGTTTAGGGAGCAAATGAGAGGAAGCAATTGTGGGTAAAGAAAGATTCTTGGAGAACTCCCATCAGGAATGGGATACATCATAGGATAGGAATAGGAGGTGAGAGAGACATGAAGCTGTCACAGCTGCTACCCACCTCAACTCCGCTGAGGAAAAATTTTCTGATTCAAGACCACCCACACCCTGCAGCTGTAGCCACATCAGCCAGGGAGCCACCCTTCCCACCCCTGAGATGTTCATTACTGTTCTGGCTTCTTCCCAGCTTCACTGGGGAGTCATTGAGAGAGCAGTACCTCTGAAGAAGATAGTATTAGCGAGCTTGTGTTGGCTAGGGCCTGCCAAAGGAATCCACCCCTCCAGGGGCTGACCCTAATTTGCTTCTGTACGTTTTGTTTTGGTTCAGTGCCCAGACACTCATTCAGGGGGCATGTGTTACTTCTTGTCTTTCTGGGAGAGCTTGGATCCCAGTAGGTTCCCACTGGCCTTCATGCGCCAACATGAATCATGGGATCACAGATTCAGAGCTAAAAGGGATCTTAGAGGTCACCACATTCAACTCTCAAATTTTACAGATGAGAAAAGTGAGGCTTTGAGAGGTTGTGATTTACCCAAGATCACACAGTCAGTAAATATTACAGCTGGGATTTGAATCCAGGTCTTCTGATCTCATCTTGCAGTACTCCATCCATGCTACCTCTCTGCTATGTGTGGCAGAAAGGATGCAGGAATAGGTTTGAAGCTGGTCAAGTTAATATAGATGCCATCCTCTGATCAGAACTGGCCACAGAACTAGGCCCCATCCCACCTCCCACACACATATGCCAGCTAACATTTGGGATTTGAATGCAGGTTTTCCTGATTCTAAGTTCAACATTGTCCGCTCCAACCTCTCACATCTGAGAATGTGACTCTGAGGTATCACTTGTGTAAAGGGAACTTTTGTGGAAGAGAAGATGCCCTTCACAGGGAGAAAGAATAGGCTGCACCAGCAAAGGAAGCCAAGAGACAGCAATGGCTTGGAAGCCAAGCAGAGGGATGATGCCAAGTACAGCAGTGAGGTTTTAAGAGAAGAGAAATTAGTCAAGAGGAAGTCTGGAAACTGCAGCTGGGACATTTCTCTGGACTGGTTAGGAAACACCTCATGTTGAAGCTTGCAAGGAAAGAGTTGAATGAGGAATATCAGAGGCTATAGATAACCATAGGAGCTTCAAGATATTGCTTACTGAAATACTGCGCTCAGGTACTATACACAAATTATACAAATTCAGATTAGAACTTGTCTGTCACAGAGAGTATTTTGATACTGGGAATTCCCAACACCAATCAATCAACAGGCATTTATTAAGCACCTACCATATGCCAGGCATTGTGCCAAATACTGGGAATACAAAGAAGTAAATTACTGTCAAGGAGTCACCCAAGGAGCTCATAGTCTAATGGTGGAGACAACCTGCAAACAGCTATGAACAAGCAAGATATATATAGGATAAATTATATGTACATTTATTATATTATATATACATATATTATAAATTACATATGTAATTATACATATATACACATATATGTACAGGATAATCAACAGAGAAAAGGCAAGGGAATTAATAGTTCTGGATCACATGCACACATGAGCATACACACGCGCTCACACACACACACACACACACACCAGCCCCAAAATAATGCAGATATTTAATCCTGCTTCTGCCATCAGGAGGCACATAAGTATGTTAGTTTCCCTCCAACACCAAGTGAGGGTAACTATTTGGCACTTTCACTGGTACATTGTGTTGGGTTAATGAGAGGTTGTAAAGAATGATATATATGCAATGTGGTAGAAGTATTCAACACCTTTCACGAGAAAGAAAACCCTAATTATCCAGCCAAAACTGTCTCCCTGGCCAATTAATCCCAGCTTAGGAGTTTGACACTTTGAGTTCCATGAAATCAAGCGCAGGGTCCCGAATGACTATGAACAGGCAGGTGAGGGGCGGTAAAGATGCTGACCGCTAACAAACCCGCAAGGCTCTTTAAAAGCCAGGCTGCCTGGGACATCCAGAACAGCCAGCCTGCCTCTGTTTCACAGGTAATAGGCTTAAGAGACTTTCTTTTCCTTCAGCTTGCCTGTTAAGAACATTTAGAGGGTAATGAGTAGCTGCTGAGGCTAACCAGGGACTTTTTCCACCTAGGTCATTTTCATCATGTTCACCATTTGGAAATTTCCTTGGCAATGTTGTGGGTAAGCATCCACTTACGGTTAGGCGTTTTTCCACTGCTATTCCTTACACTGGTGACATAGCCTCATATAGTAAGAATCTCTTTCCTGTCCTCCTGGGCTCTCAGGAGCACAATTAAATAAAAATCTTCAACAGCCAAGTTTGTTTTTTATCACTTGACTGGGCACAGACCCCGGGAGAGCTACTTTCCATGGCACTAAAAGATGCAAATCTTTTTCCTTAAATATTTAATGGCCACATTCATCACAGTCTCAAAACAAGGCCGCCTACTATCCACAGTTAGGTTGTTTTCACCCTGCTGCTAAGAGTTTACCAGAAATAACATATTGAGATGATGTTGAACTATCTCAACTAACTCTACACCAGTGATAATATACTTAACATTCAAGATGTTGGCCCCATCCAGTACAATTTAATTGATTTTTCAAACAACATACAGGGTGTCCCAAAGGCATTAGTGCAGTCTTAAATTAGTTGAGCACAAATACGGCTTTTTAATTTTTTTTATTTCATTAAATATATCCTAATTACATGTAAAAATTTTTAACAGTCATTTTTAAAATTTTTGAGTTCTAAATTCTCTTCCTCCCTCCCCCTGACCTTCTCCAAGAGGAGGCAAGTAATTTGATATTGATTATACATGTGAAGTCATGCAAAACATATTTCATAGCCATGTTATAAAACACAAGCAAAATAAAACTAAAAATAAAGTTTTTTAAAAAAGGATTCTTCAATCTGCATTCAGAGTTCACAGTTCTCTCTCTGGAGAAGGATGGAATTTTTTGTCATGAGTCCTTTGTAATTGTCTTGGATCACTATATTAATAAGAATAGCTAAGTCTTTAACAGTTGATCATCATAACAATAGTGCTGTTTCAGTGTACCACAATCTCCTGTTTTTGTTCACTTCACTTTGCATTCATTCATATAAATCTTCCCAGGTTTTTCTGAAATCACCCCATTCATCGTTTCTTACAGAACAATAGTATTTCATCACAATCATATACCACAACATGTTTAGCCATTCCCCAATTGATGGGCATCCCCTTGATTTCCAATTCTCTACCACCATAAAAAGAACTGCTGTAAATATTTTTTGTATGAAGAGGTCCCTTTTCTTTTGTATTTTTCTGATATGGACCTAGTAGTGGTATTCCTGTGTCAAAGGGTGCATACCGTTTTATAGCTCTTTGGGCATAGGTCCAAATTGTTCTCTAGAATAGCCAGACTAATTCACAACTCCACCAATGGTATCCCAATTTTCCCACATCCTCTCCAACATTTGTTATTTTCTTTGTCTATCATGTTCACCAATATGACAGGTATGAGGTGGCATCTCAGAGTTGTTATAATTAGCATTTCTCTAGTTGGTAGTGATTTAGAGCATTCTTCTGAAAACTGTTCATATCCTTTTATCAACTGGAGAAAGGCTCTTATTTTTATAAATTTGACTCAGTTCCCTATATATTTGAGAAATGCAACCTTTATCAGAGAAACTCACTGCAAAATATTTTCCCCAGTTTCCTGTTTTCCTTCTAATTCTCGCTGCATTGGAGTTTGTGTGTGTGTGTGTGTGTGTGTGTGTGTGTGTGTGTGTATGTGTGCAAAAACTTTTTAACTTAATGTAATCAAAATGATCTCTCCAACTTGTAGTTCCCTCTATCTCTTCTTTGTTCATGAACTCTTCTCTTATCCATAAATCTGACAGGTAAATCTTTCCACACTTTCCTAATTTACTTATGTATTATCCTCTATGTCTAAAACATTTATCCATTTTGGTATACATATACATCCATGCCTAGTGTCTGCCAAACTGCTTTCTAGTTTTACCAGCAATTTTTGTCAGATTTTCAGTTTTTACCCCAAAAGCTTACATCTTCACATTTATTAAACACTGGATTACCACAGTCATTTACTGTGGTAGATAGATAATGTACATAATCTATTCCACTGATCCACCACACTATTTCTTAACCAATACCAGATTTCTTTTAACAGATTACCACTTTCTAATATGGTTTAAAATCTGGAAATGATAGCTTGGCCTACCCATGAACAATGAATATTTCTCCAGTCGTTGAGATCTGCCTTTGTGTGAAAAGTGTTTTATGGGGCAGCTAGGTGGAGCAGTGGATAGAGCACCGGCCCTGAAGTCAGGAGTACCTGAGTTCAAATCTGGCCTCAGACCAAACACTTGACACTTACCAGCTGTGTGACCCTGGGCAAGTCACTTAACCCCAATTGCCTTAAAAATTAAAAAAAAGCGTTTTATAATTGTGTTCATATAATCCCCCGAATGGCAGGTATTTTATATAGTCTATGGTTATTTTAATGGAATTTCTCTTTCTATCTCTTCCTTTGTTGATAGTATATAGAAATGCTGGTGTTTTTGTGTGGGTTTATTTTATGTCTTGCAGCTTTTCTAAAGTTGTTAATTGTTTCAACTGGTTTTTAGCTGTTTCTCTAAGGTTCTCTAAGTATACCATCACATCACCTGCAAAGAGTGATAGTTTTATTCTCTCATTGACTATTTTAATTCCTTCCAATTCTTTTTTCTTCTCATTGCTATAGCTAGCATTTCTGGTATAATATTGAATTATAGTGGCAATAATGGGCATCCTTGTTTCACCCCTGAACATATTGAGAAGGCTTCAAGTTCATCCCCATTAGAGATCGTGTTTGCTCTTGGTTTTAGATAGATATTGCCTATCATTTTCAGAAAAATTCCATTTATTCTTATACTTTCTAGTGTTTTTAATAAGAATGGGTATTGTATTTCATCAAAAGCTTTTTCTGAATCTATAGATTTAATTATTTATATAATCATATGGTTTGGGTTTTGGTTTTTAATAGATTTGGTCAATCATGCTGATAGTTTTCCTAACTTTAGCCAGGCCTACATTCATGGTATAAATCCCACCTGGTCATAGTGTATGGTCTTGGTGATATATTGCTGTAATCTCCTTGCCACTATTTTATTTAAAATTTTTGCACCAATATTCAGTAAGGAAATTGGTCATTAGTTTTCTTTCTCTGTTTTTGCTCTCCCTGGCTTAGGTATCAAAACCATTTTTATATCATAAAAGGAATTTGGTAGAATTCCTTCTTTACCTATTTTTTCAGATAGTTTATATAGAATTTGGATTATTTGCTTCTTACATGTTTGGTAGAATTCACTTGTAAATCCATTTGGTCCTGGCATTTTTTTTTCTTGGGGAGCTCATTGATGGCTTGTTCAATTTCTTTTTCTAAAATAGGGTTATGTAAGAGTTCTATTTCCTCTTCTGTTAATCTGGGCTATTGATATTTTTGTAAATATTTATCTATTTCACTTAGATTGCCAGTTTTACTGGCATATAATTGGACAAAATAACCCCTAATTATTGCTTTAATTTCATCTTCATTGGTGGTGCATTCACCTTTTTCATTTTTGATACTGGTAATTTTGTTTTCTTTTTTTTTAATCAAATTAATCAATGTTTTATCTATTATTTTTTTTCCCATAAAACGAGCTCCTAGTTTTATTTATTAGTTCAAGATTTTTTTTATTTCATTATATTAATCCCTCCTTTGATTTTCACGATTTTTATTTTGGTGTTTAATTGAGGATTTTTAATTTGTTCTTTTTCTAGCTTTTTTTTTAGTTGCACTGCCAATTCGTTGATTTGCTTTCTCTCTCTTTTATTGACATACACATTTAGACACATAAAATTCCTCCCAGTGCTTTGGCTGAATCCCACAAATTTTAGAATGTTGTCTCATAATTGTCATTCTCTTTAATGAAATTATTGATTGTTTTTATGATTTGTTCTTTGACTCACTCATTCTTTAGGATTAGATTATTTAGTGTCCAATTAATTTTTAATCTATGCTTTCACGGCCCTTTATTAAATGCAATTTTTACTACATTATGGTCTGAAAATACTTTTGCTTTTCTGCATTTATTTGGGAGGTTTTTATGCCCTAATGCATGGTCATATTTTTTGAAGGGGCAATGTACAGCTGAGAGTAGGTATGCTCTTTTCTATTCCCATTGAGTTTTCTCCAGAGGTCTGTCATATCTAACCTTTTCTTATTTGATTTGGAAAATAATTTTTTTAAACTCTTCCAGGAATTCTTGCTGGGCTTGTATCCATTTCCCATTTTTCTATGAGGTTTTGCTTGTAGCTGTTTTGACTTCATTGCCTTCTTCTGAGTTGTGTCTTGTCCTTGTCACCATAATAGCTTTTTATAGTTAGGTCTTTTTATATTGTTTGCTCATTTTCCACCTTATTTCTTAATTTGGAACTTTATGTTAATGTTGGGCTCTGTTCCCATTTGGGGACAAGGGGACTGTCTCAAGCTTCAAGTTTTTTCACATTGCTATTTTCAGAACTAGTTCTGAGGGTTTAGAAGTTTCCAGTGCTTCCAAGGTGGTGTGATCTGGAGAGGTGTGTTAACTGCTCTCTTTATCTATATTCTGGTCTTTACCCAGGAAGGGCCTCTGATCCCTTCAGATTGCAACTGCTACTGCTCCTCCAGACCTCTTCTTCCTAGGACCAGAAATGATACACCCCACAGGGCTTCTGCTCCTTCTGGTCCAAAAGTTCTCCTCTTTACCCTTGAACTATGACCCAGAAGTGGGTATAGGCAATGGAACTGCCCAATACTGTCTGTTTCTGCATCCAGTGCTAGCATAAGGGTACCCTGTAATCTCTTTCTGACCAGTTGCCGAGTCTCTTTACCATCTGTGGCTTGAGAGATCCCAAAGCTCCTGCTACTTCTGTCACCACTACCTAGTCTTACCACTGGTGTTTCATCTACATGTGCTACAAACTAGCCTTCAGCATTATGTCACAGATCTCTCATTCTGACCTCCTGTGTTGTCTTGGGATAGAATGAATGTCTCACTCTGACCTTGTGTCAGCTTTGCCACTCCAGAATTCTACTTGAGGTGTCTTTTTAAAATTGTTTGGAGGGGAATATTGGGAGAGGTCAGCTGAGTGCTCTCTCTACTCCATTTTGGTTCTACCCCTGGAAGTTTGTTATAAAATACAGCATAATATAGCAATGGCTTAATATAGCAAAAAAAAAAATAGCTTAAAAGCTCAAATAGTTTAAGATTACACTAAGACTTTTGGGACACTGTATAACTTCTCAAAACCATTTCAATATTGTGTCATTGACAAATATTCACTGTTCTGTTTGTTTTTTTAAGTACAAGGGTTTGATCTGAGTCCCAGTTGTGGGCTATAGTGATTAGGAATTTATAGAAAGTCTTTCATTTGTTTAAAAGCTCCATGTTTTGATCATCTTAATAGTTTACTTTATGTTTAAAAATTTTAAAGCATCAAACTTCATTAAACATTTTATATCCAAAGCATGTTTGTAGTACTGCCTCCATTTAACTAAGTCTACTACCTTTTGATGGATCTGTGATAGCTTTCAGCTCAGGAACCCTCTTCTTGCTCTCTGCCCCTGCCATGATTGGTGAGTGCCTACTATTTCTAGTTAGCCCCAGAAATACATCACTTTATAGCTTGGCCATCTTTTTGCCAGTACCTTTCCATCCACGCCTTTCTAGCTCTTCAGTCATAATCAAATCAATGCCACAATAACTACTAGAAAGAGTATGCCAGTCTACTCCCTGATAATTCCACTCACCAGCCTTATAATCTTCTGAACAAAAATAGCATTCTTCTGGCCACCATCCACTTTCTCCCCCATTAAAGTATCAGCTCTTTGAGGACAGGGACCATCTCTACTTTTGTATTTCTAGCCCCAGTGTTAGTATAAGTACATAGACAGCACTTTAATAATGTTTTTTTCATTCATGTACTCATTCATCCATTCATTTCAGATCACAGCTCATCCATGCTTTTTCATTTTGTTAATTTATTAATATAATTTTGTTAAATAATTAATATTATTTTTTTATTTATTAACATAATTATTTTTATGTCCTGCTGCAAATTCTCCCTCAGGGCTGGGAACCCCCAGTAGGAGGGGGTGGTCCATCCACCATTCTATAGGGCCTTTAACTAGCCCCCCCTCCTTTTCTATCTATGCAACTTTCTAATGCTACCCTTTATGCCATTTCTGTCGCCCATATTCCATTGGTAACATACTATTTTTCTGTGCCTTTATTCTACACTTTTGTCTAACTTGTCTAGTATCTGTATTCCAAACACATCCTGCATTTTCCTGCCTCCTGCTTCCTTTACTCATGTTGCTATTCCCTATGTCTGTAATATCCTCCCTTCTCTTCTTAACCTATTTTTTTAATTTTTTAAAATTTATTTTGATTTATCAATAATGACTTCCATATGCTTTTGAGTATAAAATTTTTCTTCCCCTTCCTTCCCACCACCCTCCTCAAGACGGCACACAATCTGATATAGGCTATACATATACATTTCTATTAAACATATTTTCACATTAGTGATGTTGTAAGTAAGAATTAGAACCAATAGGAGGAACCATCAGAAAGAGGAAACAAAACTCAACAGAAGAGGAAAAAAATAGCAAATAGTATGCTTCAATCTGCATTCAAATTCCATAGTTCTTTCTATGGATGTGGATAACATTTTCCATCACGAGGCCTTTGGATACGTCTTAGATCCTTGTATTTCTGGGAAGGTCAAGCTTATCAAAATTAGTCATCGCACAATGTGGCTATTATTGTGTACAACATTCTCTTGGTTCTGCTCACTTCACTCAGCATCAGAACATACAAGTCTTTCCAGATTTTTCTGAAGTCAGCCTGTTCATCATTTCTTACGGCACAACAGTATTCCATTACATTCATATACCACAACTTGTTCAGCCATTCCCCAGTTGATGGTCATCCTCTCAATTTCCAATTCTTTGCCATCACACAAAGAGCTGCTATAAATATTTTTGTACATGTGGGTCGTTTTCCCATTTGTATGATCTCTTTGGGATATAGCCCTAGAAGTGCTATTGCTGGGTCAAAGGGTATGCACATTTTGATAGCCCTTTGGGCATAGTTCCAAATTGCTCTCCAAAATGGTTGGATCGTTTCATAACTCCACCAGCAATGCGTTAGTGTTCCAATTTCCCCATATCTTCTCCAACACTCTTCTTAACTTATTAAAACTCCTACCTATACTTTAAAGCCCAGCTCACATAAAGGTATCTCTTATATGGTATCTTTCCCCTTCCCTCCAGCTAGAAATGATCTTCCCTTTTCCTTCACTCCCAGAGAACTCCTTACTTCTCTCTTGTGTGCTTACTATGCATAAATTTCTAGTATAGTTATTTGTAAATGTACCACATAACCCTATTTAAAAACTACATGAGCACAGGGAACATATCTAAATTTTGTACTTCACTACCTTAGTACCTAGCAGTGCTTTGCATATAGTCAGCACTTGATACATGTCTGATGAATTCCTTCTCCCCACTCTGTCACTACAACTATAACGTAAAATAAAGAAATATCATTTAGATTGTAAGAGTTCCTTGAGAGCAAGGACTAGTTATTGTTGTTGGGGGCATGATATATTTTGGTCTTTGCCTTTCTTTGCATCCTTAGCTTTTAGTGCAATGCCTAGCACCTAGTAGACCTTTCATAAGTATTTGTTGATTGACACTGCTCGGCTCCATTCCACCACGGACCATGGTGCCATCATGGCACCATTAAGCCATCTTCTCTTGTCAGAAAGGAAGGCCACAGCACCAGTCAGCAACCATCAGCCCAAAAGGATCAGAGTGTGGGCTCTGCCTGGCTTTCTGTGGTTTCCTATTCAGTTCACTCTGGACTCTGGAGCTGTGGCTGATTAAGTGTTACAAAAGAGAGAATTGTGAGATTGAGAAGAATGAGAGTGACCCAAAGGTAGAGTGCATTTCATCTCATTAAAGGCTTTGGGGGAAAAGCTTGGATGACCATTTGTCAGATGTGTTGTAGGAGGGTCATGGTATCCAAAAGTCTCTTCCAATTCTGAGGTTCACTTCACTACTTGTCACTATAATAGTAGGAGGCACATCTCTACCTGTACTTCCAGAGCTCTGCCCCCCTGCCAAGTAAAAACATTTATAGCCTGTGCATTCTAACAGGCTTTCTTTCCCTTATCTCCTAGAATCCAGCTCTGCCTGGGGCAAAATGAGAGAAGCCATGGATAGTTTTACCAGAATTATAATTAGTAATAATTGTACACAGGGCAAGTGGGGCAAAATACATCCTCAATTCAATTGAGTCAAGGGGGCAGGTTTCCTATGTCATCAGAGAAGAACAGGACTAGACAGGGAAGTTGGGTGTGGCTGATGATGGTAGGAAGCAAGCCACCTAACTATTTTAACTAAACATTCTTATTAATTTAGGGCTAAGCTCAGTTTCATGCTGGCTGAAGGAATGTCAGTCCCCTCTAAATTTTGGTACTTTCAGTCAAAGTACTCATCATCCCACTTTTGTTATAGTGCTCTGGATACATACATACAAATATAATATGCATATGTAATTTTTATTTTTGCCTTAATCCCTATGCCCTTCAGACTATAGTGAGCTGGAGACACTGGAAAGATTTGAAATATAGTCAGGGTGGTAAATAAATAGGGAAACTAATGGGAAAGTCATTGTAAACCCCTATCTGTTTTCCTTTTTAAAAAACTCTTTTTATATTTTTTATTTTCAGATTATCTACATTTTCCAAAATACCCTCCCTAAGGGATGAAAGTCATCCCTTATGAGAAAGAATAAAAAGGACAAAGAAAACATTTCAATAAAACTAAGCAATGCATCAACCAAATATGACATTATACAAAATATTCTACACCCATAATCCTTCTCTAAATATGTATTTTGATTTAAAAAAGGGAGGTGCATTCTTGTATCTCTTCTTTGGGGGTCAAGCCTGTCATTCAAAACATTAGTTTTGATTCTTTTGTTATTATTTATTCTTCCTCCATTTACATTATTGTAGTGTGCGTGCATATGTGTGTGTGTATAATGAGCGTGTGTGTGCAAACATATGTGATAGATGATTTTCCTTGCTCTGTTTACTTTACTTTTGCATCAGTTCAGATGCCTTCCCATGCATCCAGGGATTCGTTCTGTGGGTTGTTCCTTATAGCACAGTGGAATTCCATTACATTCATGTACCACAATTTGTTTAGGTTTTCCCCAAACAATGGAATTCTCCCCTTCCTTCCCACTCCTCCTTAAACCAAGTACATAGAGTGTTCTACTGTCTCCTTCCAGGTGGTCTACTGAGGTTTCATTAATTAGGGCTTGTCAAATCTGAGATTGTTAGGGAAAGAGTACTTACTACGTGAGAGCTTGAGTACTACAGCCATCAGCATTGTTCATAATCACATAGATGACATGTGGTGATAGCGTGTTAACCATTATTGTGAGCAGTTGTTCCTGCTGATAAAGCTGTGAACTCTGAATCATTAAATTGACTTGCTTTGTGGTTTTGAAACCCCAAAGCAGATGTTATACCATGGACTTAAATTATATCTCAAATGCATTCCTGGAAAGTGAAGCTAAGAAAACCACCAAAGAACGTGATATAATATTGCAAATGAGTTTTGACACCAGCTTTCCCTTGAGAGATGCCATTGTGAGATGATATGGTCGGCTTATTCCATGGTCCCATCCCTTTCCTGGGATGGAGAACATACTCCCAGCTCAGATCACCATACACTAAAGTCTGTCAGGGACTGTCAGCCTTAATCAGTTTTCCACTAACTTTTATTCGTTTTAAACACCCAGCCAAGAATAAAAAATAAAAAACAAAAATGACCTATCTAACGTGCTCTCAAATGACACTTCATCCTCTGAAATGGATCAAGCAATTTGGTAACAATTTATGAAAATAGATAATCTCCTGAAAAGCCCCATGAGATGGAAACTGCCCATTTCCCAACTAAATCAGTCTTACAAAGAATTCTTTTTCTTGCCAAAGAAAGGGAGAATATAAGAAAGATGGCCAAGACCCAGACATACTGAATGATGTCAATCATTTATTCACACCAGCCTCTGGGCTATTGGGAAGGAGGAATTATCCAGGGTGGTTTTGTTATAATTGGGATGAAAGCTCATTAGAATGAGTGAGCTGGAAGCCATGATGAAAATGCCCTGACTATTCATAGAAATAACACAAGGTGCTCCCAGCCTGTGAGAAAAGGGAACCAATAGGACTTCATCAGCCAGTATGAAGCTGAGTATGGGTCCCTTGCTTACAATGACATCTAGATATTCTTGGAGAAGCATTTCAGTGAAGGATGAAGGAAGTTCCTGGGGATACAAGGAATATCTCCAGTTACTATTCATGTGTCTTCATTCCTTACCTTCAATACCAGTTTCATAGGAAGTCAAGAGATGGCCAGGCTTTATAACAACAAGCTTGAAGTTTCCTGATTGGCACAGTTGCAATACCAACCTTCTCATCCTGAAGGTTTCCACATTTCATTCCTAATGACACAGTTAAAATAGTTTGTCCTGGCTAATCTTTAGAGAATTTCCCCTTACTATTGGCCCATGTTTCTTGACCACATTGTTCCACCAGAAATGACACCATTGCCTGATGACCCTATGTAAACCTGAGACTCCAGGGTACTACCCAGCATGCTGCCTTATGGGACAGTAGGACAAGTGAGGTTGCATGCAACTCTATCCCTGATTGAATTGCCATCCATATTCCATTTCTTCTAACGCTCCACTTGATCCATCCTAGAGTTACTGTGTGCCAATCCACTTGAACCTCAAGCCAAATTAGTATGACTAGTATGATAACAATCCTATGAATACCTTAAGACTGTTATCATGTTACCCCTGAGTCTTTACTTCTCTAGGCTAAATATTTCCCAGTTCTTTGAGCCGAAACTTATGCACACAAACTCTAAATTTCACAATCCTGGTAACTCACCTCTGAATTTTCTCCAACACTGCAGTGACAATGTCTTTCCCAAAATTTGATGCCCAGAACTGAGTATTATACTCCAGATGTGTTCTAACCAGGGCAGCATACAGCTGGGCTGTCACTTCTTTATTTATGAATACATTCTGTCTCTTAAATAACACTTTAAAAATCACATTTGTTTTTGTTCTTCTCATCTATCTGCCTGCCATGTCAAATATGCCATGAACTGGGACACAATGGAAACCAGCATTTAAGTGTGATACGGTAGCAGGAGCACTACAAGTTAGGAAACTTTAACTCAAGTGCTGGATTTCTCATATGATGACCCATGTGACCTTAGGCAAAGTCAATTCACATTTTTGGACCACAGTTTCCTCAGTTGTAAAGAGAGCTCATTGTACTATGATATTCCTAAGGTCCTTTCCAGTTTTAAATTTCTGATTTTGTCAAGGATATAGGGCCAAGTGGTATTTATTAAGCTTATACTATGCATCACACACTTTGCTTGGACAAGAGAAAAGACACAAAGATGGAAGGAAGGAAGGAAGGAAGGAAGGAAGGAAGGAAGGAAGGAAGGAAGGAAGGAAGGAAGGAAGGAAGGAAGGAAGGAAGGAAGGAAAGGAGGCAGAGAGAGAAGGATGGAAGAAGGAAGGAAGGGAGTTATTGTCTTCAAAGAAGTCACCTTCTCTCAAGGTCTAAGTAAGAACAAATGCCGTATCAAGGGCAGCTACCACACTGATGTAAATTATTTAACTTGAAAAGGCTACAAGCCAAAACCAAAGTGGAAGGAGAGCTGGTGCATGCATTTTTTGTTCACAGATGATTCTGCACTCAATGCAGCCTCTGAGGCCAAGATGCAAGAAAGCATGGATCAATTCTCTGCTGCTTGTGCTAATTTTGGCCTTACAACACCAAGATAACACAAGTGCTCCGCAAGCCAGCACCACACCAGTCATATGCGGAACTACTGATTACAGCAAATGAAGAAATGGATAAGTTCACTTACCATGGAAGTATACTTTCAAAGGACATACACTTTGATAATGAAGTCGATGTACACATTGTCAGAGCTAACTCAGACTCAGAAGGAAAGTGTGGAAGAGAAGTATTAGACTAACTATCAAACTGAGGTCTACAGAGCCATCCTGCTGATCTCATTGTTGTATGCCTGTGAAACCTGGACAGTTTACAAATGCCATGTCAGGAAACTTAATCGCTCCCATTTGAATTGTCTATTCTGAAGATCATCTGGCAGATAAGGTGCCTGACGCTGAGGTCCTTTCTTGAAACTAACTTGCCAAGCTTTCAGACTCTACTGCAGAAAGCACAACTACAATGGGCTGGCCACATTGTTCAAATGCTCGCCTAAAAGACTATTTTATGGAGAGCTCACACAAGACAAGTGCTCCTATGGTGGTCAAAAGAAGTGATACAAGGACACTCTCAAGGTCTCTCTTAAGAACCTTGGAATTTATTGTGTCACATGGGAGACACTGACACAGGACTGCCCAGTATGCCATGCTCTCTATGAGCAAAGAAGAATTGAAGTAGCTCAAAAGAAACATGAGATGAACAAATTTAGAGAATCCACTCCAGATGTTCACATGAACTATATGTGCCCAACCTGGGGTAGAGCATTCTGAGGTCATAGTAGTCTAATCAGCCACAATGGGATACTGTGTAATTTGACTCTAACATAGCGATATATATGTGTGTGTGTCTGTGTCTGTGTCTGTGTGTATGTATATGTACATATGTGTGTGTGTATATATATATGTATGTATACACACACACACACACACACACACATACGCACGCAAGGTAAATATATATTAACATAAGTTAATTGGAAAGAAGCTCCATGAGCTTAGGAGATCAGGAAAGCCCTCAGGTAAAATGTGGTCCTTCAACTGAGCTTTGAAGGAAACTAGGAAAGGGCCAAGGTTTGTAGTAGCAGGACCATTTTTCTCTTCTATTGAAAGATTGGGACAGACAGTCTGAGAGGAGGCACCCTGTCTCCTTTCTCTAGCCTTCCCCCCTTGATAGTAAAGACAGGGTAAGCTCAACACCAAACTCACCAGCACTGCTCCTGGAGCCCCAGGATGTCTCGGTGGTGGTCCGGCTTCTGTTGTTAGCTGTGCAAACCCCAAGCCTAAATAGTCAGGGCTGGTGGCAGCTGTTAATCAGTGACCCTCACATTGTGACCAGCTCAGACCAGTCCTCTGAAGCTCTTCTCGTAAACTTTCATAAAAGCAAGTTTTATAGAGGCTGCTGAAGTGGAATGCACTATACCTTTCTCTGTTTGAAGGGATGTTCATACCTTTAATTAATTTTCGAATTATTATTGGCAGGCATGTCTACAAAGTTCCCTGTGTTATAAAACCTCAGCTCACCAGAACCTGGGACTGGAAAGCTGATATTTTAGTTAGTTGGCATTCTGGATTGCTGAGCTTTCTGTATAGCTTGAGGGTTTACAAATTTCAGTACAAACCAAAAAGAAAAATTTTAATTACCACTTGGAATGGAAATCTTCCCAAAAATGCATTATGCTGTTTTCTATCCCTTCTCATCCAGTATATAATGAATCCAATTCAATGTAGTCATGGTGTGAGGGCTGCCTAGTTCTATTAAAGTTTGTAATTTGTCTTTTTGCCACCTGATCCCTGAACTACTGTGCTGTCTGAATTTGGGGGTTTGTTCTTTGTTATTTTGGTAGAATAAGGAAGACCTAATTTCAAATCTCTCTTCAGATACTTGTTAGCTATGTGACCCCTGGGTAAGTCACTTAACCTCTGCTTATCTCAGTCTCCCCAACTGTAAAAAATGAGAATGCTAACAGCACATATCCCACAGTGTTATTGCAATGATTAAATGATATAATATTTGTAAAAAAAAATGTTATTAGCACAATGTCTGATACATAGTAGGTGCTATGTAAATTATTATTCCATTTTCCTTCCTCCTCTCTCTTTGCTGTGTTCCAGATAGGAGAGATTGCCAGATAGTTGAGATCTCTAGGTGAAGTATTACTCTAAAATTTCCCGGTTTCCCTGAAAAAAAAGTTATAATTCAGCTATCTCTTTTTTTCCCATTACCCTATGCTTTTGAATCTGGGAACCTTGCATAATAGTAATATCACATTGAGTGGAAAGGAAATTTACTAGATCAGCTTCCCACTTTTGTTATGGTTCTCATCCCAATGCTTGGTTCCAGTTTCTCTGTTTCTGTCTTTCTATTTCTGTCTCTGTCTCTCATTCTCTGTCTCTTTCTCTCTCTCTCTGTCTTTCTCGCTGTCTCTCTCCCTCTCATCATTTTACCTTTCAATTATAAAGAAACACTTCACTAACACTATATCACTTCTAAAGAGGCTTTCTAATCCTGCACAGACAACCTTTGAGTTGGACCAGATGCCAATGAGGTCCCTTTCAACTTTGAAATTACTTGTCTTTCTCTCTCTCTTTCAACTGTAACGTTCTGATGATGGGGATAGGGAGAGCTCTCTTTATTCAATGAAAAAATTTTAACTTCCTTAGCGATTATTGTGAAAAGGCCAAACATAACTGAGATTTCAGCCAATTATACCACCAGCCAGCCGACTGTCTTCTGCAGTAAAGTTTCTATATTATCTAATTGAGATTGTCAGAAAATTCTTCTGCTTCCTTTTTCAAGTTTTTCAAAAACTTAACATTTTATTTTAGGGGGTGAGTGAGAGAGGGAGGAGGAGTGCGTATTTGCCCAGGTTTGTTTGAGATATATACTGAATTAGTTTTGTTTACAATGTGAATTATCTCTTTAAACTGAATAAGGTTTTGTGGCCACATTGCTTCTCATTTTCATGTATGTGTTATTTCCTCAGTGTGGGTATTCCTGATTGTCTTTAAACATGGCAAGTTCATATTTTACATTCCTTCTGGAATTGACATCAGACCTGAGGCATGGAGATAATAAACTTTGTTGTTGGCAAGCTTGACTTCTCTCTTATAAAGTATTTAAAATGGAATTTCACCCTAAATTCAACAGTTGTGCATAGTTATGAGTTCCTTCCAGGTTGATACTTTGCTAGGATAGAGGTGGTTGAAGTGATCAATACCTAGACGGCAATAAATTTCCTAAGATACAACAGAGGCTAGCAAACTGTCCTTCAGTACCACTATTGATGCAAGCAACGCCTTTGAGTGTCAGCAAATACCATTCACCAGTCAGTCAATCACCTAACATTGATATACCAATTAACTAATATTGAAATAACAATTAACTAACATATTTACTATGTGCCAGACCCTGTGCTAAGTGACAGGGGCAACCTTCTAATGAAGAGGCCAGAGAAGAAAAAATGAGGAGAGGGTTGAGAGGAGCGCACGTGGTGTCCAAGAAAATGCAGACTTGCATGATAGACTATGTGTTTTGAATGTCATTCTTTGTCATCAGTGTAATAGATGGCCTGTTGTGGCTCTCTAGGCTAAAGTAATCAGCAAAATAACCATGACTGCTGATCATCGGCCATGGCAATACATCATCAGAAAAGCATAATTTGCTCTAGATTGTCCATTTGTAAATTACTCTTGCTATTATGTGACAATGGACATCTAGATGGCACAGTAGATAGAGTGCCAGGTCAGGAAGAATCATCTTCATGAGTTCAAATCTGACCTCAGACATTTATTAACTGTGTGATCTTGGGCAAGTCACTTAACTCTGTTTATATCAGTTTCCTTGCCTGTAAAATGAGCTAAAGAAGAAAATGTCAAACCACTCCAGTATCTTTGCCAAGAAAACTCCAAATGGGGTCACAAAGAATCAGACATAACAGAACAACAACGACAAAATTACATGACAATTTTTCAAAAATTAAACTGGATCTCAGATGGGACTTTATAGAGTTACCAGATCTTGAGATGGAAGGGATCTCAGAAACTATCCTAGTCCAAATCCATTATTTTACAGATGAGGAAACTGAGAGATTAAATGACTTGCCCAAGGTCACACAGACAGATAGCAAATCACCAAGCTGGAATTTGAATTAGTTTTCTTTCCACTGTACCCTGCTGTGTCTCAGATAGTTTATTAGTTACCACACAATTAGTCAATAAGCATTCATTAAGCACTTACTCTGTGTCTAGGCGCAGTATAAGGAATACACAGACAAAAACAAAACAGTCTCTGTCATCAAGGGGCTTACATTCTATCAGATCAATGTGTTGTTTAAAGGTAGTACCATATTTTGATAGAGCCACAATCTTATCTGTATAACTATTCCTTCTTCTGATGAAGTTCATGATGCTGTGAAAAAGAACATTGAATTTGGAATCAGAAGATCTGGATATGAATCCTAGCTTTGCTACTTACTACTTACTATCTGTGTCATCTGGAGCATATTGCATCACTTCTCTGGGCCTCATTTTCCTGATTTGTAAAAAGAGAAGGTTAAACGAGATTATCTCCAAGGTCCCTTCCAACTCTAATTCTATTATTTAGAATCATATATTTAAATCTATGGTTCTTAGAATAGTGTCAGCCTTGATGAAACAAGGAAAATCCAGGCCTATTAAAAGCAGCTAGCTGGTACAGCGGATAGAGCACTTGGCCTGGAGTCAGGAAGACCTGAGTTCAACTCCGGCCTCAGACACTTATTAGCTGTGTGACCCTGGGTGAGTCATCTAACCCTGTTTACCTCAAGTTCCTTATCTGTAAAATGAGCTGGAGAAGGAAATGGCAAACCATTCTACTATCTTTGCCAGGAAAACCCCACATAAGCCTTGAAGAGTTGGACATGACTGAACAGCATTGAAACCACCACACTCTTGTTTAGTGTGGCCTTGCTCTTACACTTTTCTCTAACTTGTGAATTCACCTTCAGAAGCTCTAGGATCACCTATGACATGTGGGTAAACTATGCGAAGAGCTCCAGAGTCATCCAGATTGCCATGCAAATTGGCTGTCTGGCAGGATTATTATTTAATGTGAACATTTGCACAAGAAACAGAATTTCATGGAATCATAGACTTAGAGACAGAAACAATCTTAGAACCATTAAATCCCTCCCTCATTTTACAAAGAAGGAAAAGCGGATGCTAAGTGACTTGTCTAGCATACAGCAAGTAAGGGTATAAGGCAGAATTCAACCTTCTCCTGCTATGCTGTTTTACTTGATGATCTCGTTAGCTCCCATAGATTCAATTATCATCTCTACGATGATGATTCTCAAACCTATTTATCCAGCCCTCACCAGTTGTTATCCAGTTGTCTTGACTTTTGTCTTGTCACTTGGATGCTACAACTCTGGAGGAGCATGAGGCCAATGACTTTGTGCAGCTCTGCCTCCCTTAAATCCAATTCACAAGCAGGTCAAGTCATCACCCTTATGATGTCATTGATCCTCTTCAAGAACAAAGGAGAAATCTAACATCCTAGCCCTAACCATCTCTAGTGACCTCCAGACTCACATCTCCAACTGGATGTCTCATAGATACCTTGAACTCGTTATGTCCAAAACTGAACTCATTGCTTTCCCCCAGACCCTCTCCTCTTCATAACTAACTGCTATTGCTGAGGGCCCCACCATCTTCCTACTCACCAGGGGCTCACAAACTAAGTATCATCCTCAAATCCCCACTCTCTCTCAGCACCCCCCGCCAAATATAATCTGTTACCAAGACCTGCAATCCCACCTTCATAACCTCTCTCATATAGGTCCCTTTCTCTTCTCTTACACTCCCACCTGGGGCAGGTCCTCATCATCTCATGCCTAGATTATAGCAACAGCCCATTGGTTGGCCTCCCTGCTGCAAGCCTCTGCCCACTGCAGTTGTCAAAGTGATTGTCCTGAAGCAAAGTGTAACCATATCACTCCCCTACTCAATAAACTCTAGTGTCTCCCTATCGCTTCCAGAATCAAAAATAAAATCCTCTTTGGAATTTAAAGCCCTTCCTAACCTGCCCTGACCCCCCCACCACACACACATACACACACATTTCTAGTCTTCTTACATCCTAAACCACGCACTCTGTGACCTAATAACATTGACCTCCTTGCTGTTCCTCCAAAAAAGATGCTCCATATTCCAACTCCAGACGCTTTTACTGCCTGTCCCCCATGCTTGGAATGCTCTACCTCCTCATCTCTGTCTCTTGGCTTCAGATCTCTGCTAAAACACCACCTTCTGCAGGAAGGTGGTCCTCCTTAATCTTAGTACTTTTCATATCCTCAATTCATCTCTTTTATATGTTTGCATACTTGTCTCCCCCACTAGACTGTGAGCTTCTTGAGAGCAGGGACTGTCAAAAGCAGGGACCTTTCTTTGTACCCTGAGTACCTAACAGTGTCTGCCATATAGTAGGTATTTTATAACTGTTTATGACTTCCTGATGTCAACTCCAGCACTCAATCCACAATGTCAATTAGCTTCCAATTTCCCGGTCCACAGCTTATTTAGTAAGGAAAGATAATGATTCCCTTCTCTTCAGATTTCCCAGCCACAGAGGTTAACAAAATAGAAAGGGAATAGAATGTAGAAAAGGAAGGAAGGAAGGAATGAAAGGATTCATGCATTTTGTAGGAAAGATTTTCTACCTCTTTCCCATCCCATGCCCCCAAATGTAAGGCAAAGCTACAACGGGGCATGTTGCATTCTGAACCTGAGCGACCTTCCATTCTTGTAACCGAGCAATGAGAAATAAAAAAATGAGGAAACAAACAGTCCACAGAATGTCTCAGGAAAAAAAAATGGGGGGGGGGGTGGAACAAACAGCAAGCACACTCATAACCACATACATATGTATGTAGAAATTTACAAGCTACAATATCCAGACAGCATGAGGCTCCACTCATAATTTTTTCAACCTTGCCAGACTGTAGCTACATTTATGATCTGGAGATTTATTGATTTGAGTTTTTATCCCTCCCATAATAGGAAACCACCCTTTAGACCACTGACCTCTTCTTGTTATAATGAGAGTAGAATAAAGAAATATATTTATAACACCGTTCCTGGGAAACAGGCGGGCATTTTAAGGTGTTATAAAGAAGTGTTTGCTGGTGGTATAAGGGAGGTGATTATAACAAGGGTTATAAAATGGCCATTTAACCCTAGAAAACAGAAGAGTTTGTTTTGGATTTCAGCCCTCCTCCTCCCCCCACTCACTCATATACTTTTCTCATTGCTTTTGTAACCTGGTGATGATTCATTGTTGTAACTGATTACATAAAGCTGAGTGAGTACATTTAAGAACAATGTATCACAGGAAGCCAATTGCTTTCCAAACATATTCAAACATTAGAGGCGAGAGAGGTCACTATCTAGTCTTGAATGAATTGCTGTTCTGCAGAGATCTATTTCTCCTCCATAATTGTAAAAAGGTGGAGAGAATATTCAGTTCCAGTTAGAGGAGATGCATACCCAGACTTAAAAAAAAAAAACCTTCTACTGTCAGGAAAAGGTAGCAATGAAATTCACCTGTTTTATGATAGAGTGAATGTTATAACAAATCTAGTTTATATTATGAGGAAGAGCATGGTGTAGCACAGGGGTTCTGTTCTTACCTTTCTTGTGTCTTGGACTTCCTTTGACAGTCTGGTGAAGCCAACGATCTCTTCTCAGGATCATATTTTTAAATGCATAAAATTAAATACATAGAATTACCAAAGAAACCAATTATACTGAACCACACTTATCAAAATGTATATTTTTAAAAATTCGTATGCCCCAGGTCAAGGACCTCTGGTATAGTGCAAAAAGAATTAACTTCTAAATAAGAAAGGGGTTCAGGTCCCACCTCTGACATGTATGACTCAGAAGGAGCCATATAGCTCCTTAAATAAGATTGCCAATTACACAATAGTACCGATCTGCAATCTGTGGCACAGTGGAAAAAGTGCTGAGCCCCAATCAGGAAGACTCATCCTCAAGTCTGAGATCAAGTCTGG